>NW_019212941.1:39439-372309 GCF_002532875.2 Varroa jacobsoni | reverse complement strand
ATATATACAGAAAAGCTACGTGGATGCTGAGCAGATGCTAATACTGATGAGGGGCAAATGTCAGATCGAAAAAGAAGCTTTGAAAAGTAAAAAATATTAACCTCACTAAATGATTGGATTCGAGTTGGAACTGCGACTTTAGATTACCATGAATATTCCAAGTGTTACCTATGAGATATTATTATTGTTATTGAGGTAGTGATGTGAACTTAGGGAAACGTGGTGCTTAGGTTCTAGGTTCGAATCCGGGCGTAGACCCACTTCGCTCTGTTGGAAAGATTGACTGTTTGAATCAACTCTTAATGGGACGGTATCGGACATGGAAAACAATTGTAGTTCTTACATAAGATACATGTATATGCACTGCATACCGTGAGCCAATGAACATGATAAAACTTTAAAGGCATAGTATATAGTTTTACTTTCCTTTTCATTGACAGTAAAAGCCGCGAATACATCAGCCAAATTGAATTGATTTTTTTACAGATCAGATTTCCAGGTCTTGTAAATCGCAAAACTGTGTAATTCCAATATTCTTCGTTTTCTCAGTTTCTCAGTGTAATCAATGGCATACGTTAGCCCATCTCTATGTGATTGGAGTAATCTTCACCTATCGCATATTTGCCCCGTTGGCAAAACCGTATTTGCCATGCTGCTGCTGATGACATTCTACTGTCCTTTCGTGGACGTGCACATTTGCAAATCTCGCGTGCTCACCCTTCCCTTCTCCCCTTTTTGTTTCATACAGCAGCGCCGTTTCTGTTTCTTTTCCCGTTCAATTTGTATGTGTTATTCCTTTGACAGTTTTCAATTCCACTATTGATAACGCTTATTGCATTTCCATGCCTCTGTCTCGTTCCCGGGCTAAAACATCTTTGTCAACTAAATAATTATTATACCGCCACCATCACTTCCGTTTGCTCGCCCGCTCGCAAAATGCATTCCGCTGTTAACAGCTGTGAAACCAACAGCAGCAGCGTAGAAGCCTGCTTAGACGAGATAAAATCCTGATTTGTTCTTATAACTCGTATAAATGCTTAATATTATATGGATCCAGCCGTCTATCCATAGATAATACTCACTGTAATACTAATACACCGGCACGTATACGAACACTGCACATCACTATTCTCTTTAAGTTTACTCTGCCTGGTCTATCAGCGGGTACCATGTGCGCATGACGTTCCGTGGGTCGTCAACACTGTTACTAGATCTATTTATATATATATATATTTATAATTGTATTCTACGATCGTAAACAGCTCCTATTCTTTCGCCAGGCATATGTGCTTCGCTTATTCAGCTTGAGCGAAGACAACAGCATAAACAGTACGATGCGGAAAGCGGCAATGACGAAAACGATACTGGTCAGCATCGAGTCTGTTCTGTAACGTACGTCCTGTTATAACATGAAGCAATAACGAGCGACCGACCGAGAAACCATCCGCCCGATTGACCGAGCGTATGCACTAGCCAACTGGCCTGTTTGTGTGTGTGTAGTTCGTGACCGTTCAGCTCAACATAGGCGCGGACGGAATTGAGAAGCGCAGTCACTCCCGGTTTCATTCAACGTCGATAACAGTAGAAATCGTCATTCAGTTCGTGACAAGGGGCTAACAAACACGCTTTTTTGCTTTGGTTACTGCTCGAGCCGTCATTGTGTACTGTTTTGTGGGTGGGTCGCTGCTGTTAGTCAAGAATCAACTAAATATAATTTTTTGTTTCTTTTTGTCATTTGATCGTTGCATCTTTTGCTATCCCTGCAAATGGTATTATCTTGATTTTGATACGAGCTGTACAGGCAACAATACGCCACGTTTGTAAGTGTTCGGCTAAGTTAATAACTCTGCATTTTCGCCCAAATACTTAATCTCTTCTGGAATCTTATAAGCAGGCTTGTCTACGATCGCTAACTTCGAGATTCTTGCTTAGCCGAATCGGGATATTTCGCGATATATTACGATTGGTTCTAGCAACTATTGCTCTAAATAGTTGCCTCTGCGCGTAGTGTTGATATCCAAGCTTACGCAAACTTAAAACAGCAACACTGCGAAGATATTGTTGACAGCTATGTGGCCACAAATCTATGTTTCAACTTGGTGCTTCTGTTAAACTGTACACTAAGTCATGATACATCATGAATAGCTATTGATTAGAACAAACTGAGAAACTACGCTACACGTTATGGACCACGCTAGTAGGTAAGCGTCATTATACTTCTGTGTTAGTAGGCCGAGTTCGCTGCCCACAAACAGTGCCCAATTTTTACTTTACCATAAAACTTGTACATTGGAGAGGTTTTTAAACAGCCTATCATTCATCAACCTTCGAATGGCAATCATTAATTAAATCGACTCCTTTCGTTGGTGTCGTATCAACGAATCGATCGGCCTTTTGCTGGAAACCTGCGAGCTTCTATTGTTACTTATAGAAGGTGGTGTATAGTATACTTACTGTTGTATAAGTATACTATACACCATCTTCTATTGTGCCATTTCTGATTTAACAAGTTCTACTGTTAATAATTACTATCTTTAAGTGCATCAAGGAGCTAACGTGTCCTGTAGCAAAATAAACAACTCGCTTATTATTCCGTTCTTCGTCGAACTGCGAAACAGACCTACGCGCGCAATTTCAAAATGCAAACATCATGCCCGCGCAATTTCAAAACAAACATTTACGCGCGCAATTTCAAAACGTAAAAATCTAAGCACGCAATTTTAAACCGCAAATACTGTTCAACTGTCGCAGCCGGATGACTCGGCCCGGTTTGTGGATATGGCACCGTGTGAATGAAGAATGGGATTTCTATGCGAATAAATTTACGTCATGTCGAACCCGCTTTTTGTGCCAACTCAGTTTGGGCTTTGTTGCCCTTCTGCTCCCCCGCCCCTCCCTCCACTAAGCAACTCGCCCTCGTGCATTCCCCTGCTTGAACACAAGCAGGCTAGCGCAACAAGAATTTATGCAAGACCTGTTCGATACATGTCGGCCGTAGCTTCTACCAGCGATAACAGGATACAACTGGATAGGCAGGGGATCAGCAGAAAATCAATTCATTGATTTATTTTTTAATGACGAGTGTTTACAAAGCCGTGTTACAACTACTACACAAACGTAGATGTACACGCTTACACACGGACGCACACATACAACAAATACGCGCATAGATCATTGAATGCCCTGCCGATCTGTGGCTAGGTGCAAATACAATGATACCTTTACGGTAGTTACAGCGGCAGGGCTGTGTGTATCGCGCTGACGGCTATCGCAAGCGTCATCTGTGTCGATCAACAACGTCAATCTTTCTCCCCTTTCACTGCCTCGCGAATGGCGCCGACATCGAGCGATCAAACGCGGTCTAATTTTACCCGCTAGGCGCCGAAGTGTCTAACGAGAGATTAACGCTCATTAATGACTACAGCTTGCCAGGTCCCTTTGCGCTGTTGCTAGTATTGTCGACAAGCAAGAGACCTTTTGGGAACAGCAACCGCAGAAACAAAAACGGGAAAAAGATTTAACAGGTTCATGGAAAGTAGTAGAAATAAACACCTGAGCAACACCGAACCAACTAACAAAAAGATGCGACAGGGCGTTTCACTATCGGCTCGAGTTAATTAATCAGTCGTTGGTGGTCAATTTGGTCGATCGACCGTGTTTATGATAATCCCATGAGCGTCATAGTGACGTCTAACTGCCCATCCGTCGATGTCCTTTTTAATCAATGCTGACTTGAGGACAAGAAACTGAAAAGAAGGACGAGTGAATCGAACGAAAATCAGATTATGGCAAAATGTGCTAACAATGGCTAATAACAACAGACTTGTCAACCCAGAGATAGAAAAACGAATAGCACACAGAGTGAATTTGGCCACAGCCGAGAATTTTGGTTTACAGGGCGAATAGAGATAGGACATTTTTATTCCTGGAAGCACTTGCCCACTGACTCCTTTTGAGCTACTGTTAGTGAAGTCAGATGGTTGGCTTGTCAAATGCTGTGAAGATGCTCAAGTCGCTCCAGGCTGACGAAGCTCAGAATCAGACGGAAAATGCAAACGGGTAAACAATCAGATCGATCTCTGATAACAATAGTGCATTTAGGCTTTCAAATTCTTCTTTTATCGGTGTACTTGTAGCTTGTCGCTGAGTGATGATGATGTCGCCGCCCAAGGTATGAAGTAGGACAATACACCGGAATGCCATCTTCAAAGTTATCTACTTGACACAAAAAAATTTCAACGGCCGTACATTTGACGTACGCATTCGTTCAAGTAACGCTGGCGTTTCTATTTTCTTGGACACCATAGCCATGTATGTAGTGCTGTTGCTTGGATAAAACGAAGACAGGGTATGATAGAGACTAAACATGAGCTAAGGCAAGTACTATTCGGACAGAAACATTTACCACTTATATTATTATTATATTATATTTTATATATTATATAAGATATTATATCTTCAGAATGGTTTCATCTGAGAATGTCACGTTGAGCTATGTTA
Source organism: Varroa jacobsoni (assembly GCF_002532875.2). Lineage (NCBI taxonomy): Eukaryota > Metazoa > Arthropoda > Arachnida > Mesostigmata > Varroidae > Varroa > Varroa jacobsoni. The sequence goes on along the minus strand of NW_019212941.1, from coordinate 367,809 downwards.
TACAGGGGGGAGGGGGTCGATATCCGCATATGAGCCACGGCTACCCCCTCAAACTACGGAGACATTCGTTCGACACCCGTGATCAGCTACCCTATCAAAAGAAACATTAGGCGCTCTCCAAGATAATTACTCTATATAAACAACAGTATAACGCCTTGTGAAATAGTAATGCGAAATTCTTGAATCATCACTGTGGCTTTGTAAACAATTCTCACAAATATACATAAGACACTGGCTGTCACTTGAACACGCTTGAATGAAGAGTCAACATGCTAAACTTTTGTACGGTAAAACTTAGTGACACAACTACACTACGGGTAGCAAAACAACAAAGTGCAAAAACGTTTGTAACAAACACTGATTTTTCAACGAATATAAACTTATCAATACAGGCCAAAAGTTCGTTTTCGAATGGTGTCAATGACCGATTTCTGTTGCTGTCTGTTCCAGTGCTGAATTTCCAATTGGGCGTAACAGAGAAGATATAAGGGCGGCATTAAATGATCGTTTAATCGATGAACGGGTAACTTTTTTTTTTAAATGCACACAGGTATAATTAAAATGTAATGCCGCTGGAGCCTTCTGACCATGCCTGTATCTTAGGCGAATACCGTGAATTTGTTTTTACTTTCAAAACAAGGCCAAAGGTCTCCGTCTTCGGTAGCGGATGACCTAATGCGACCTTAACGTACCGCACCGTTTTCGACGCCATTGACAAGAAGTAGGCGACAACTGCAGAGCGTTTTTTGATTCACTTTCAGGCTCATTTACTTCTGCGCGACGATAAACGCTTCTTTACCGTGATATTCTATTATGAAAAGATATGGCGGTAATCGTATCTAGAATAAGCATCTGCCTCTACAAATGCCCCGGCCCCTTCTCTGAAGGCAAACTAATTTGTTGGTGACTAATAGCACTAATCGCTGCTTGAACAGAGGGCGATCCTTTTAGGACGACTGTTGACATCTTACAAAATATACAAAGATTACTAAATATTACACAAGGTAAACACTTACCCTTGATCTCGAAGCAGGGTCGAGGTTCGCTTTCTCTCCAGCTTTGTAACACTTTTTGTCCTCTTCAGCGGGTTGTTCTTGAATGACTTTTTCGAAAAAAAGCTCTGCGAATAAAAAAAACAGACAGAAGTACAGTTTTTAAAATTACACGTAATGTATGATCATTTAAACAACAATACGTTTTTAGGGCTATGTTAGGATTTACTATAAAGATAGATTATGGCTAAGCAGCAGTGTTGTAAACTGGCAAAGAGGTATTCCTTATTGAATGTATGAAGTCATTTGATGAAGCCTGGGAGACGGTTTCCTGACGATGGCAATATGTAGGAGTTATTGAAAATTTAATATTAGCTCATAACCTGAATTTAACCAGGCTAGTACCATGTTCTGTTCCATGTGCTGGGAGCCAGCCAGTTAGCCAGCCAGCCGTCTATCTCATTGAATGGCTAACGGCGATACCAGACGTAAAACTCAAAACAGAAAGACCGGTACTACGTACGGTTCCATTCTATTATTGGATTAAAAAAGTGTTCACGTATCTATGCAAATATTGTTAGCGGTAGAGCCGTCCTAATGCTAAGGGTGCATTTGAGACACATGTGGATGTTTCTAATCGCAGTTTAGCGATACTAGAAATAACACAAAAGGAAAACCGCGGGAAATTAATTGAGATACAGGTAAACAGATAAAGCTAGCGCAAATATGACCAATATCGATAGCATCATAAAACAAGTAAAACAAGACAATGTTTGTCTTCCGTCGAAAATTTCAACACAGCTGATCGTATAACGTACTCGAAACCTGCGATCGAAGCGGGTAAAATATCCTTCGGAAACAGGCCCAGACCCCATTGTTAAGCCTGGGATGTTCAAACTTTTAGTTGCGACAGCAGCGACGGTAGGAGAAGTACGTTTTACTTGGCGAATAGGTTAAAGAGCTCTAACATGGCGCTTATCCTACGCTAGACAACTTAGCCGCGTTCAAAAGTTAATCGGTGCTCATTTGTGTCAATTCCCGTTCAGCAGTGAAAACGATTTCCCTTTACTCTTCCGATGTTGGCCGTACACTTTTAATGGTAAAGAAGCACACCCACACACACACAACAAACCGAGAAATTGTAATAGAATCAAGCGTGACGCCTTCATCCAGAACAAATCGTTGGCTTGTTAACACTGTTTTATCATCGTTCGAACACTCCGTTGCATATTTTGACTCTGTTGAGCTCTGTTGCTATTATGTTTCCACTATACACATGTGGATTTCGTATACTGAACTGGATTCGCATCTGCAAAAACTCGTAGTAGCTCTAACGACGGCCGTTGTCTTCTCAAAACCTTCATTTATCTACATCTCTTGCCTATAGTTTATTTATCATACGTTCATGTTCATGGCGGGTCCTGTTTTTTTTTTTCTGGTTCGACACAATCCGTATCCGGCCATATTTAGCCGAACTGATTAGACGCTGTTGGGCAAGCACAATATACACACGGTCAGTGCAATAATTATCTTCTTTTTTTTTGGGGGGTTCAACAAAGGCTGTAAACGAAAATTCATATCAGTCGTATGTACCAACGTCACTCCGATTTTTCAAAGAGATCTTCGCCGGGGCCTTTGGACGCTGTGTTCAATGACCTGATCCTCGTTTAGGGCGCCATTTGCTGTTCGAATGAAGCGTAACGTGACCACTCCCCAATGTTTTACCACCAACGAGAACGTTGTGTAGATCGGAATCAATTCGCCAGCCCTCAACAAGTTAGATAGTAGAGATGAGGCTGAAGTTAACGAAAATTATGATAGTTAATTTGGGTTACGCCATAGCACATAACCAAGTGTTGGTCTCCTCGTAGAAACAATTGCACAGAGAAATCAATATGGCAACCGATTGTCTCTGCAGTCGGCGTCGCACCGCAAATGCAGCTTCTTTGCTCCTTGGTTGTTCATTATATTCTTTACCCAGCCGTGTTTCATTGTCGCCTGCTCCTCTTGTTCTTCGCTCGTTTTGTCTGCCTTTACCTTCTGTCGCTGGTTGACTCAAAGCTTCGTCTGCATTGAGTTAGTCATATTGCGCAGTACTACAACTGTCCCAATTAGAAATAAATCCCCGCAGAATTCACCAATCTGTACAGCTGCAGCCGCAATCGTAATCACCGAATGAGGGGTAGATAACCGGAAATAAAGAAAACGTATAGGCACACAGACACCGACAAGTGAAATCCATCGATTCGTCGATGTTTCTACCGATCCAGTCGACTTGCCTTCGCTTTTCGTATAATTGCAGTAGTGCTTCTTGTCATCTCTTATCCTAATTTGTCTGGTGAAATTTTCGGTGATGGCGATAATGTCGAACAACGCACAGCTACCTTCATCATAGAATATTGTTAGCGAACTTATTCCGCCTGGTGGCTAACAACAGTTTACACCTTAACACCTTAATCTTTTTCACAGTTCTTGTAGCACCAGCTGCTGTTGCAGATGTGATCGCGTTCGTAGCAGCAGAAACGAATACGAAAATTATTCAGACGCTGCCACCAGCGCCAGCTGAAGCAGCCATAGCAGTTTTTACAGCGTTAGCTAGATGTTCAACTAGCTAGATGTTCAGCTAGATGTGACAGGACGAAACGTTTCCGCGAGGTTTACCAGCGGTACACTGGTCTGATGATGTACATGACATCAAAGATGGCGTTATAGCAGCGACAACAACAACTGCACCTTTGGTGATTGTCACTGCGTCAATCCTGCGGAGTTTCGCCGAGCTGGATTCGTTGTACTAGGATGGCGATGTTTCTTGCGTCAGGCCAACAATAGCGTAATAGACCACCGTAACTCTGGAACCCTGTCATCGTCCATGATTTACTTAGCGCTAGCAGCTTTGTCGTACTTTCCGCTAGAAGTACAGAAACTCTGTCACCAGTTATGCCATCATTAGCGTCGTCGAAATTGCCAGATCGGCCGGCGGGCGTTAGAGGGTGCCACGGAACTAATGAGTGACCAAGTGCTGTACCTAATCAACAACCGTACAACAACAACAGACGTACCTCGCTGGACAATGACTAAACGGGTTGTATCCGTCCATGCAATCATGAACAGTAGAATTAATAGTGAACGGTAGAAAGCTACGGTGGCGACTGTAACTGACAAATTAGATTCCGCCGTAACGTCACCGTAACGGCCGGTAAGAGGCGGCAATATACTGGCACGTTATGGACATTACCCGTCGTCTTCCAGTGGAAAGTAAGCAACAATGATTCATGCAACGAGTAAGCAAGGAGGAGCAAGCCGGTTAGCCGACAAACAAGCAAGCAAGAAAGACTGAGCGCGCGCATGAATTAACACTTGCACGAACGAATGTGTGGGGGTTCTTCGCAGGGAGGGAAAACTGCTGCTGCCGTCATCAGAGCAGTAGCGGCCGGCGACGCTCACGGTGACGTCGTTGTGCTACCATCAGAACAACCGCAACAGGATAAGTAAAAAAAGCGACGCAAATATTATGAGGGACAACGGTAACGAAGGAGCCGCCAGTTAGGCCGATGGCAACGGAGAAGCGACGACAAAGATCAAACGATACGACCGGCCAGTCTTTTACCTTTATGTGCGTATATGTATCCGTGTATCCGTCGTTTGTTGCTTCAGAGCGATATCGACTGACCGACCGATCAATCGCAGGGGCAGTAGCAGTAGCAACAGCACTGATAGTTACTAGTGGGACTCGGTTACAGCTGTTGCATCTAGAACTGTTCTAGCACCAGTAACAGCAGCCACTACGGATGGTGACCGCCAGAAATGACGGAAGCCTGAGAAAGAGGATTCCATATTTGATGCTGCCATTGCTGGTGCATATAGCTGACATATGGGCGCAGCCAGACGGACGGCAAACCAGGCCAACAGAAAGGGACGCGGAGGGAGAAGGTGTGGGTCCTTGGTAGTAAACAAGGGCCCATCGAGTCTCTACCAATGCAGGCTGAGCTTAAAATGATCGTCGTGCTGCTGCTAATACAGACAGACAGGCTGCCGTGGACAAACCAATACACTCTTTATTGTACTATACATGGCTGATAATAGTGCGAATGCAAATGCTAAGGTTCGTATAGCTGAAATTTTTGGGGGTTGTTTACTGGTTACATATGCCAATGGATGTACGGCTATGCAGAGCGGAATAATATCGCATCACAAAACCATCGTAACAACGGGTACAACGAGGTACGAGTGACAACTGAGAAGGGAAAAAGATACAAGGCGTTTGTTAGAAGGCTAGACACCACCATTTGTGACACCGTAAGCAAACTGCTATCATTACAACCACGATCAGGATCTAACAGTAACGAGGACCAAGATGTGTTCAAAGCGCAGGGGTGCACAAAATCGCGAAGGTCGGCCACATCGTGAATAATTCACGCTTTTGCCCCGGGTCCCGCCCGCGCTTTCGTCTTGATCACTAACGGCAAAGTTACCGTCACTTTCGATATCAACTTCGGATCCAGTTTTACTCGCTTGGCCCTCCAGTGGCAGCAGTAGTAATTGTAATGGTTTCGGCCTGGGCTAGTGACGCTAGCTAGCTAGGTCCATAAAACAACTGTCGCTATACTGTTTCCGCTGAAATAGTAGCAATGCTTCTAATTCTGTAACTGGTGACTTTGTCAATTTTGTTCGGCTACAACATGTTTATTTCTTTCTTTCTTTCTTTCTTTCTGTCTCTGATTGAATTGATTCCTCCGCTGCAGATCACTGCAGCAACATCGTCAGCATCACCGCCGCCTTCTAAACAACCGAAAAAGCACACACAAGAACACAACGAATGAGTCACTGATCTATGAGATCAAGAGTACGAAATAGTTCGGCGATTAGATGGCCAAGATTAAGGTGGGTGTTGTTCCCCTCTTAAAAAGAGCAAAATCATTAACTACTAACTGAAGTACATTGATGTTTGTTGAATGAGTATTGTTCATGAAGATGCTTCACTGGCCCTAGTTAGCTAATGCCTTGGCCTGTTTTCACGGACTTTAACTGACGAAAGAATGAAAAACATGACGCTTTACACATACTGCGCGTGCTTCTCATATCGCATGTGAAAGCAAAATGGAAAGTTCAAGATGACCTAAGTTGAATCGTTGTTACTATTTGGCAGTTGGCGCTTCCCATAAAAACCAAAGACAAGCTGAAATTAGGTCCGGACTCGGCGAACGTTATCGGTAAGCTAACAAACACTGAATAAACAAGGAGAATTATTTTGAATAAAGTTACAGCCCGGCCACTTTGCTTTTAATTATAGTGGGAACTAACTTTATCGTGCATCATAATGTTGTAGCGAGTTTCAAGTCACGTATTTTATAACTTTACGCTGTATGACACGTCATATTAGATTTACGGAATTGTAATGATAACGACAACTTTTACTAGATGGGCTTTTCGCCGCCGGCGGTATAATAATACAATAAAGGCAAAAGGTGCTTTCGTAAAATCGTTATCTAATCTTATTTTCTACTACAATCTCTCTCACAGAGATCCAGTAGGCCCTCTGTAAGGGCTTCTATGCTTCGTCCGCGTGAGACACACTCCTATTGACAGATATGACATGACTGTTGGAAGCATGAGGTTGTTAAATCAGTTCTTGCAAGCCATTTTAGTTTCAAGCAATTAGAACGTAACTAAACAAAAAAAAACTATACAGCAATATACGTACATACACAGATCGTATTGCGAACATAAGCCGATAAGTCATCGGCGAGCTGCTACAAATTACAGAGTCTCAATACGAATTCTGTAGACGAACAATGAAAAGTGATGGAAGTTTAATCTACAGCCGCGTTATCATTAGCTAGACAGACAGATGTAACTAAAGAGAGTTTCGTTCGCAGGTATCCTCAGGCAGCTAAGGGGAACGATCAGGTCTAAACAGCGGATGAAGATGTGGGAATGAGCCATTATGGCAGCCATAATGGCCCCTACCGTTATTTAGCAGACTTTCGAAAACCTGCTCTGTGGCTCTACGAGTGTGTACGCAACGATGACCGAAGACGACTTTCCCACTATGCAATTTTTTCTAAAAAATATGCACAGTAATATCCCATACGAGTGGAGACACATAATTCCTATCATCGCAAAACCCATGTGGTGCGTAGTTGTCGTAAACAGCCGGTACCCCTGACGGGCAGTCTATAAGCTATGCACTTAGATTTCTTGATAAACGATTATTTTTTACCAAGTTTGTGATTCCAATCTTTTCAAATCAAATTTTTATTAACTTCATTGTTCAGTTCGCACTTTTCTTCTGAGTCGGCGACTTCGACGAAGACCGTGTTGGATGTGGCAACAGACGGAAACAACTACGTACCATAAGGTTTGATCGTTGCTTATTTCGGCTACCGGATCGCGCATGTGCAAGCGACAGAATCATTTGGTTTTAATACAGCCAACGTTGGAATCAATTTCAATTATATAAGTATGGTAGCTCTACATTAATGAGACTTTAATGGTAGATATTTATTCAGGCTATATTTTTTACTTCTGTAGTGCGATACCAAACTTCGCATAATAGATATATCAAAGCGTCTTTGATAAATGCTGCATCCGAAAATAATCGATTATATAAAGTTAAATTTATCTGAAGACAGCTTTGCTAAACAGGATCTGGTCAAGCAATAGAGAGTGACCGGAAGCGCTACATAATCATTGGCACGTGTGTACCAATAACAAGCATATACACATAGTCATCAACATGGCTTCTGTAGACCCGGACACGCGTCTCCTCGACAAATCTTATCATTTCGACCCTTGCAAAGCTTCCGAAATAGCACCATAACTTGCAATCGAAATTCACAAATGACTTGTTTGGCTTATCCACATCAAATGCCGTACAAAGATCGTGGCCCGTGCTAATAAGCATGACTTAACTCCACATAGTAACCAGACAATGGCAAAACTTAAATAGATAAAACGATGTATTAAGAGTTGACTGTTACAGCCTACGCAGCAGTTCATCGCTCAGCCGATGCCTTCGGCTTTTTGTTTCCAAAGTATATTTTACTATGGTTATTATACGCACTTGGCTGTCTTTGCTGGCTGGGGCTACGGTCACGGTTCTATCCAGCGGATGGGGACGGCTAGTGGGACATTATAAGCGGCAAAGGTGTTTACTGGCTGATTTTGCGCTCATCGAACAGTCACTTTCTTTTGGGAAGGCAATCAAAAAATATGATATCAAGCTGGCAAACAAAGGGCTAAGTTTACAGCGTTCGATGGCTGGAGGCGGATGGCTTTAGCTGAAACGGCGGGGGGGCGGTGGGGGGTGGGGGGGTGGAATATAGACGCCATATTTATTGTCGCTTTTCACCAGCATTACCGAGCTTTTGTTAGCAAATATTCTAAAGCGCATTACCAATTCGTTTGTCCAAGAGGTATATATCATAGCTTGGCGTGGCTGCATTTTTCCGTGCTAAAGCTATAGTTACATTGGCCAGCTACGCGTCTAATCAGAACATTCGATGAAATTCGTGTCTTGCTATAGTCGAATTAAGTGGCGGCTAAGAGCTTTATAAAAGATCGTTAGCATTTGACGTCTCGACAAGCGAGCAGAAAAAGCGTTTAAAGATGTTTAAATTTCAACGGCAGCATGTCTAGAAACAACAGTTATAGACAAGTGGGTAGCTTATCACACAAATATTCAACAGCCGCTGCTGTACCGATATAGACACATTATGTATATAAAAAGCTGGAAAACGCTCAAGTGTCCACGATGTCCTATGGGATTTGCCGTCATCCGATTATATGGGCAGGCTCTTATCCGTCGCTTTGTGTATGCGACACCCGCAGCGGGTGCCATTATGACCAAAATCATGGTCAGCTCCGTATGTAGCGAATATGCTACGTGGTAGAAATCATTGGCACACAAGTAAAACTATACGCGTGAACAATGAAGTAACAACTTTCATGTCCAAACTTTCACTCAACTACCAAACGAACTTTTTCGAGAGCGAGGGCTCAGCAGCGAAACGCGCCGCGAACCAATCATTGATGTTTCATGAAGAGTTCATCTGAATAGAAAGTTCATAGCGATATGACGCGACCTAAAAGGAACGATCATCGATTCAATTGACCAGCGTCAAATGCTTTTTGTGGATACACATCACCCCTTGCGGCATATTTTTACAGCTGCGACAGCCAGGTCCTCTGAACAATCAGCTCAGCTCGTGTCGGGCGACCGTTCGACATCGTATAAGAAGGCTAAAGGTGGCGCTGCAGTAGGTTGTAAGCTAGGTTTGTTGTTCTTCATTGAAGTAACATGAAAATGCCACAGGGACGCCTGTTCATCGCTACTTCATTGTTAGTACCAATTACCAATCGGAAATGACGCGTCGCTACCCAAATGTTTCCTTGATCCTCGTATTGAATAACTGTAAACTTATTGCGATTCCTCATATAACATAACTTCGTGAAAATAAAAGTCACAGTCACCTCATTTTTAGCAGCGTACAATTAACGCTTTACCTATTGTTCTTGGTTAAGAGCGCGGAAATCTTGCGTTACAAAACGGCGCTCGATATGATTTTTTTTAAATCTCGTACTTTTAGATGCGGAACACCGTCACTACGAGTTAGTTCGACATGCTTTATTCACTGTACTTTGAAGAAGGGGCTCTTTATACATACAAATGTTAGGAAAACCTAATATTGCTTTCTACGACTATAACGTTTTCTTTCCATATAAAAACGTTCTACTCGAAATCTGTTCAGCGTATGTTCATCAGAACGAAAGCATTACTTCGATTAGAACTACATCAGTCTTTCGCTGCGATGATGTTGGCCGATAACGACGAATTTCGTTTCGGAAAATCCATAGGTAGGCTTGGCGTTTACATGACTTCCACCCATCGGTGGGCTTCAATATACGTCCCAAACGATGCAATTACGACCGGCATAGTTTGGCTGGTTGTTCGTCGCCAAATTGACTGCCCACTATCCCCTTCTCGCTATTTTGCCAGGGCTATTCACGTCTTATTACGTCGCTTTCAGCAGACTAAAGGTGCGAAAAAAGGTCTCTACCTTTCATGGTATAGTTAACAAATATTCTTACAACGCAGACGTATTACACTTGCATCAATCAAAGCGGTTCTGAGACACACGCACACATATACGAACAGTTAGATCCCAGCACCGCATAAAAACGTTGTTCCTCTGCACCCAGGAGGTGTTGCTATTCAATATTGTACATTACTATGAGCGGCTCCAATGTGAAAGATGGATGAATCAAAGGGGAATAGGGATACAAAGAATCGGTGCAAAGAATCGCGTTTTTGGTCTGCTCGATAAGCTACAACAACGAAAAACAAAGACCACGAAGTCTAGAAGGTTCTCTAGCTCCCTTGGAATCTGCTAGAAAGGAAGTGGTGCCGGTCAGGCCAACCGCCCCGTGTAAAGTAACTCGCTTGCATAGTCACACATTCCTGAGCCATCAAAAAGAATAAGTTTTTTGTGTATAAATATACCGACATCACACGTGTGTGTGTCTGTGTAGGTACGAGGACTTTGGCCACATATACTGGATTCAACAATCAAAACAACGTCGACTCAATATCGAGCGCAAACCATCTGCTTGCTATAGAAGCTACATTCGAGTAAATAAAACCGTTCCTAAAACATCCTCCAACGACGGTAGCAGAGCCAATGAGTTCGTAAGGCTCGACAGAGGATTTTTATCTACCGGCAGCAAATCTCTGTTTTTATTCTAGCAACAATCTTTTTGAATTGAAACTGTGCCCGACCATTTCCAATGACATTCGATGAATCAAAATGGTACGGCGCTGATTGAGCTGGCAAAAAGGATTCACCGACTACGCAGAGTAATGAATTTTGCGGAACTATAACACACAGACACTATGTAATAGATAGTTAAAGTAAGTCAAGTACCTCCCCATGAACCCATTTTATAATTGCACATAAGCGGAACTGTCAGAATTTCATAGTTGTTGCTCACCTTTGGGCGGGAAAAAAATACTAATAAAACTTAAGTGGTAACAGCTGTTTCACCTGCTCGTTTTAGCCTCGAAAAAAAAAAACACTAATTGTGATCTTTGTATCTGCACTATTCATTGGTATATATGCCGATCAGGTACGCGTCCCTTGTGAGTATCAGATACATCTAGAAGGCAAAATGAAAAAATTAACTAATAAGACGATCATATCAACATTTTATTCGGACTGGTAATGTTGTAAGCTTTTTTTTTTCCATATATGGATCCTTTCTAGCGAAAGATCAAGTGAAATAACTCTAACCTTTAATTAACCCATTAGTAGGAGAAACGTGTCAGCTAGCTCTTTCCTATACCAACTGAAATAACTGAATATATAAGAAAATTCAAAAAGTGTTCAAGGAAGTACTTTACAGTCTCGGTAGAGGCTGTCGTTCTGACTGAGGCAACGACGGGGTAGATTTGCTGCTTGGATAAAAAAGCTAATATTATAAGCAACATCCACCTGGACACAGCAGTGCTGTTAACGCAGATGAGCTTGACAACAGCGACAACAACAAACAATGGAAAGAAAAAGAAGATAGCTTCACCCGTCTTGTACTGCGTCGTCCCTAGCTTCGTATTCCTCACTTTACGCCTCCTGCTGCTGCTAACTCGGCAGTTGACAATTTTATGTGGGCTCCCGTTTGCCCTATAGTCTGCTGCCATCAGGTGATAAGTAGCGTTGCTTCGAACGGACAACAGGTGGTGCTAGTGGCGCACTGCCCTAAACGCATCGCGTCACTGTCGCCGATTCCAGCAGCAGAAGTCATCATTGATGTGCTATATTTTATGGTACTCACTACACTATTATCCTAAATAAAAATGACAACAAAGTGTCAGCATATATCAGCAAAAAGAAAACTGAGCGAAAGGGTATCTGATTCTTTACTGATGTCCACCACCGGTGACGGAGTGGACGGCCGTCAAATACACCGCGGCCATAACCACTATCACCCCTATTGTGGAGCGCCATCGTGAATTTGTCGTCGCAACCTTCACAGTAACGGCTAACAATGACCATTATTAGCATCGTACAATGATGAATGAGCTACTACTAAAGCACTAGCGGCAGGTAATGCAGCTGCGCGAGAAGAGAATATGGTGAGGTCTGCGAGTGATCGACCGCGGAAGAAAATCGCCAACCAACCGTCCAGTCCACATTACGCTTTTTTATGTTTTTCCACTTTATATTTTATACAACTCATATTTTGGCGGTTAGCGCGCACATTTTTCCGTAACTCCATCATAAACGGCTGCTGTTGGTGATTCGTCAATGAATCTGTGAATGAATCAGGCAGACTGACGAAATAAATGAGGGTAAATAAGAGTAGTTTAAACACGTCACGGAGGGGATAGAGAGAGCGTATGGCGACGACATTGGCGAAGATAGCAGTAACGGTCAAGGCGACTAGTCGACACTACGGTAAAGGGCGCACTAATTTCTAAAAAAAAAATGAGTGATAAAAGCAGAACCTTACGATAACGTTGTCGTGCTTACGCCGAATGATTTTCTTTTCTATGCGCCGTTAACTTGAAGTGCACCAGTTCTAGTTATCCCGATAATGATGCAGTGGTAACCCATTTGCCTACCGGACTTGAAGGCATGTGAAATGGTTCAGGTTCAAAACGGGGCTCATACACCATTCCTTTTGCGCTGAGAACCAGCCATCTGAAGGTAGTAATAGTCCACATAGAGAGAAGCGTAAATGTACAGCCACGATTGATCCGCAGCTTGCAGTGAGTGCTAGTGATTGCAGAATCGACGGTCGGAGTTAAGCATAATTAGGCGATATACATTTTGCGTATTGGCACACGACGCCAGAAACCGTTAAATAAGCACGGTTGATAAAAGAAAGGGCTTAAATGATTAGCGCTCAATTGAAAATGGCAAAAAAAGCACGTTAAACGTCTGTGTGATGTTTTTTCACATTTGTATTGTACACAGTTATTGTTTATTAACCGGCTGATGATACATAATTTCCATGCTATGCATCTATCGTGCCGCAGATACAGTGACCAACAGTGTTTGTTGCGCAGAAATTGTCAAGCTTTTGTAAGTTTTTCCGCTGGACATCTTCATCGAAAAAATAGGTCCCCATTTACACACTAAGCGAACGTCTGATGCTTCACCACACCGTGCTATGGGGGGCTAGTTCAAGTTAAATGAACTTTCCTTCTAATCTTCAAAAAAAAACTGCCAAATCTCACAGCGCAATATACGGGACCTGCTTACCGTAATTAGCCATCTTGAAGTTTCTGCCAGCGTCAATATATTTTGCATAGCCATTATTTTTTTATCGCTGCCGAAGAAAAGTTAAACAACAAAAATAGATGAACTTACGACCAAGGCATGAATTAAAAGCGTAATAACATTAGATCACTGATTTCGGTGCTTGGAGCAACCTAACTGATTGATAAGAATCGCGACGAGGCGTTCCAAGTCGTCGCCCGTTGCCGCTGACTACTCGCTTACCATTCTGGTTAATATTGGCTTTAGAGTTAAAATCACGTCGGTCATTGATGATGGACCAAATGAATAATCTGATGGTGCTCTTTGATTTAGGAAACCAGACGCAACCGAAGAAAAGACGAGACTAAGAACGGCTAACCAGCCGAAAATCCAAAATGAAGAAGAACGTTCTGTCAAATAAGAAGCCCCGTTGAACTTGAAGACAATCAGATGGACGGAAACATCACATAAGGAACTAGCCAGAAAGGTCCCATAGAGTTCGCTTAACAGTTCATCGACAATAGAACCCAGAATCCTATATGTTACGTTCAAACTATCAACAGTTACTATGTAGTGATTGAGATCGTTTTTCATCATAGTGGGGTCGACCCACTGCGCAAATTCTACCACAATTGTGCATTGTGCTTTTCGATGAGCACTACGGGCGTAGGCTGTGTGCTTCGATGACCGTACGCTTGCATGCATAGCCATGATACCCTCTGTTCAACGTTCGGTTGGCCACTGGTCGCAGGGCTAAGATTAGGACTTTATCTCTTTCCGAGCTGTGCAATTCTATGGCCACTACTGCTACCACTGCGCACATGTTCAGCATAGTATCTCGGCAGGCCTCCGCGAACTTTCTCCATAAGATAAGAAACAGTTTTATCGGGTAAAACGAACGCCAGATACCGTCTGAACCATCCGAGTCACGGAAGCCATGCCGTGATAAAGTCAGGCCGCAAGGGTTCAGTAGAAAAGTCAGTAAAGCAGTAGGAATCGTTCACTTACCGCTTTCAGTGGAGTCACTATACTCAAGGGATCGATAAAGCGGAGGATAAATAAAGCCATAAGAGTAATATCAGTAATGCTAATGAACAGCTACCATGATTGTCCCGATGCAAATATATCGCAGACAATAACTGCAGAGACTAGTAATTATATCACTTTGATGTAACCGCCAGGTGGACAAGAAGCGCAGACTGTCCCCGTGATGGGGGGTCCGCTATGCCTCAACTGACGTACACAAATACCGGGGGCCTGCCATATTCAACCGAAAAAAATTTACTTCTCTGTTAAAATAAATCATACAGTAGTTCGTCACAGCCGCGACTTCAACGTGAAAAAAAGTATAAAAACTCTTCTCGAGGGCTTCTCGAGCCTAATGAGACGTCCAATAAAGGACGTTTACAAAGATGTGAGTTTTTTTTTGAGGCACAAACGACCTAAATCTTGTACTCGATTGCTTGGTAACGGTCTATTTTTTTTTTTGAAGTATGATACTTGCGACAAACGGTGGTGTAACAAATGGCAGTAAGTTACGATTGCAATTCAGTACATCGCCATTAACTTATCATGCTCACTTTATCACTACTGTGTGGCGTTATGCATACGCACGATGAACGCTCTACATCGTGAGATAATAGGATCCTGGGAAGCACTCTTGAGTCACCACCAAGAGAATACGAAAGAGGCGGCTAGAGGTAACTGAAAGGCCTAGTGAAAATATTGTGGGTCGCGCAACCTCTATCATTATTGATAAGCAACATATAATTTTTTCACGTCCTCATCACTTCGATATGGACCCTTATCGACTATTAGATGGTGAAACCCTACGTTTCAGTGTTCACGTAAACGTAACTGTCCATTATAATGTAATTTTAACACCGTGATAGCGCAGTAGGCCACTCATTTGTTTGTTCAATTCAATAACTCTGAATTGGGGAAGTAATGCTTAACGGTTTAAGTACCAGACGTAAAGCATGAAAATTAACATTGACAACAATATATATATATATATATATAGATGCCGTAAAAACGAACGCTAACCCATACACATCTGTTATCACTGCGTGTACGTGCATCTCTGGCCAACTTGCAGTCACGGCAAGCGCGACAAAAGAAACCAAAGAAAGTCAACTACTTATGGTCGTAAAAAATACACACTTCACAGATCTATATCTGTCGCACTGTTCTTCTAAATGGCTATAGCGTTTAAGCATTAGAAAACTAAACGTAGCCCTAAGACACTAGCGCAGAGGTTTACGCGAGCAATAAAATGTCTGTTCGTTTCTACATGAATTGTCGCTATGAATCCCAGTTACTGACGTTCGAGGATATCAACACAAAGACAGAATCAAAGTTTAACATAGCCCAAAGCCCATCGTATTTATCTGTGTCAACAGAAAGTTTTGTAGCAAGAGCTGAATTAGCGAACGAATAAAACACGCTAATAAAAACATGCAGTTTTTAAAACGCGCATATATACAGACACATCCTGAGCGAAGCACAAAAAATCACAGACAAGCACAAACCTACATACGTATCTGCTTGAATATTTGTATTCGTGTGAATCGCATTAACATCATTATTTTCCTTATTTTCCGTTGCGGTGGAACACATTTCCGGCGCGGAAGATAATGGTAAAAGAAGGAAACGTTTGCAAAAGAGAAGACGTTTTTTCTATTTATTCAGGATTGGCGCCATTAGCTCGGTCGCTGGTCATCCCAACTATTGTAGATTGAACCGCAGAACCGTTGATAGACGTAGCGAGGTAACGCTTTGCATTCGGGATTTGGTTGAGCTGTTGTTGTTGAGGGCGCGTCTCGCGTCTGTTCCGATTTTCCCTTCTAACTCAGACAGCGGGCTGTGTTTGGCCTAGTGATAACAACAAAACGAGGGAAACTATGTGGGGTGTTGCGGGTTACCAACTCTCTCTTCAGGATCAATCCGTTTCCCCATCGGCAGCAGCAGCAGCAAGACACTGAGGGC
Source organism: Varroa jacobsoni (assembly GCF_002532875.2). Lineage (NCBI taxonomy): Eukaryota > Metazoa > Arthropoda > Arachnida > Mesostigmata > Varroidae > Varroa > Varroa jacobsoni. The sequence continues at coordinate 351,572 of NW_019212941.1, read as the reverse complement.
TAAACGGCGCGCTTCTAAAAGCTACAGCAAGCTAGCAAACGTTCCCCCAACTCTTTGAACTGGGTCGCGGGTAGGCGCATGTCTGGCCTGTTATGAACGGTTGGGTTAAAAAAGGCAACTGGGGTTCATATGGATTCTGATTGGCGATAAAGGCTGTCTATATAACTCTAGCTATTTGAGTTGTACAAAGGCCACAGTTTTGCATAGCTGCCTATGCCATTTCTCCTACCTAGCTTCTTTTATTGAGTGTTGCTATTGAATCTGCCTACTTGATGTTACCATTACTAGTTTATCTGCTGTCTTTCCTTGGATAAAGACCTCGCACATATATACTGGCTAAGTACTCGAATAAATGATACTCCCGATTCATCGTACATACGCGACAAGAATATGACGCGAAGAATAGTTATTTCAAGCTAATAACATTGATTTACCCAAAGATCGAATTTGCCTAAATGTCGAAGATTCACAAAGCTCTCCAACATGTAACAAGTGATCTAAGCTTCGTCATACCACAGTTCCCCCGGATCAACGTTGAGCCGCAAATCACGCCTATACCGGGTAATTGCTATACATATATATATATATATATATATATATATATATATATGTAAGGAGATAGAAAGCAAATCTGTAATAGATCATCTAAATAGCATCTTTTTATTTGTGCTGAGCCAAATTTTGCTAATCAGCAAGGAAGTACTTCAGATAATCTGTGGACTATAACTGGGAATATATTGTGAATTTATTCCGTCTGCAGCTATCACTTTAAGTTAACACAATAGCTAGAACTATCGAACGAGGCAATATGCGACTCTCGCTTAGTCCAACGCGACGCTGTTAGCGCCAGTGATAATAACTCGAAGCGTTCCGACAGTTGACGAAAATGTGGGGCTGTAACAAAACAGGAAGCAAAAATGTTTTTGGCTTTGACATCAAAAAACGCCCATTCAAAATGGGTCTACAAGAATTACGGATGGCTGCGCAGTCGCTGGTCAGTCATTGGCGACTGGCGCAGGGCCATGGCGTGTAACGCCAGCACTTTTCAAACGAGCATATTTCCGGATGTGCCGTCGTTGTGGCTTTATAGTTGTACTAGTATTCGTTCGTATCTGTCACATTTGGGCTCTTAAAATAGAAGCTGGTGAATTAATTAGGTATTGACATGAGACTGTACATAATCGGCCAGGAAGACAGAAACCTTGCCATCATTTCAGAAATCACTATACACATACAATATATATATACATAGATGGCTCGCTATCGTTAAGCAATTAGGTGTACGTTTTGGCGTATACGTGTACACACGACCCTTGCCAGATGCTTGCGTTAGATATTTATATTTACTCAGTTGTCTGCTCAGAGATTAAAGGCTAATTTCAATATGTGCCGCGATAAGGCAGTAGGCGAGTGTCGATGGAAAACAGAAGCAACAAACGCAACTCAACTAGATTTTGGAATCTAATTCTCTAAAGATTCTGGCCGAACGATCTGTTAGCGTTTAGTCGATCCGCAAAGAACGGTTTTCACAGAAAGGCTCATCAGTTTATCACGCGTCAACTATATACTGAAGTGTAACGTGACGGCCACACTGGCGACATATGCATTAGCGTCGTAAGTAGGCTACCTACGTGGCGTGGCGCTGCTTCGCAAAAAACATGTAGAAACGGTAATATTCGTATATGAAATAACATCAATTTGTGTGAAAAACGCACCCGTCAAGAAAACGTCTAAGGCGCTTCCAATTATATACATTAAACCTCAATGTGATAAGAATAAAGCGATATGTATTATATTGATTTTTGTTATTGCTATTTTACAATGGCGGCGAAGGATGTGGGCTGCCAGGATCCAGACGTAAATGATGCAGTACCCGATCCTCAGATCTGACCATGTTCGGTCAACACTACTATTAAGCATACGATCACGATCCACAGGGGGATCGACAGCGTAACATGACGCAAAGTAGTCAAGTATTCGGCTGGATAGTATATCGATTTGCAAACTTAGCTTTTTGCATTAGAAAAATAACGAAGTCCCTATACATCGACTGGGCACGGTTGGTCACATACTTAATAATATAGATTTGCTTCACTGGAACAAGCTTGTAGTAATAAAGGTCACGAACATGAAACGCCGACGAGAAACTTTATCGGATATTGAAAATCTTCTCGTTGGGCCGGCTCTCTTCGTTGACACTGACCTAAATAAAAAAGCAAACGCACAACACTGTAGCAGAATATATTGTATTAGAGCTACTTACACTGAACCTAGAAGTGGAGTTCGTATCCGACGCGGCGGTTGAAGCAGCATCATCGGAGAGAAGAGACGAAGAGACTGGCGGAGGTCGAACCCCCAGCACCGGCGTCGAGGGCGCCGAACTCCGTCGGCTCTCCAACGCTTTGTCGTATGACGTGTCTACAACAGTGCAATGGAGTAGAAAAAAACAAAGTTTTCCATCAGCTTTATTGAATTTTTCACTTGATGATAATAACACGAAGACGCTCGTTCGAGGGGAGAAAAAATGGCGATATGATAGAATGGCTATACTTGAGCCATTCATAATTGTCACCAATGGAGCATTTTGGCAAAAATAAAACTTGCAGGAAGGATCGTTCAGGGACATTGTGATATATATGCACACCATTCAAAAAGTAATTTGCCCTCGTCGTCGCTAATCCGAATCATTAGAATCAGCCAGAACAACGGCAAGCGGACATAGCGCAGCATTGGAAACAAAGGTCTACCGACTAGATTTCTGTGTCATGCCTCATTTCGAAAGCAGGGCAAATTAGTGCAGAATGCGTAGTTCCAACGGTAAAGAAACTGACGAACAAATGGAGCAATGTTGTTCAAAAGCACATCTTTTCGTCAATTAATTTATCAGTTTTTCGTGTTTCGTAACTTTTTCTATCGTAATAATAGTACAGGTATGTGGCAGGACAATAGGCAATGTGATTTTTATCACCAGGTTCGTTGTGTATGTATATAGACTATCGAATTAAACAATAGCGTTCTATACTATTTCCAATACAATTACTAACGACGCTAGATAAATATAGCTCTGAGTAGGCGTTCCGTGTATATCAATTATGCTACATCAAGCGACGGTACGGCACGGCACATTCACACTTAGATACGCCAATAAGCACGGTAATATGTTAAAATCATTTTGGAATCGCACTTAAATAATAAATTAACAATTGTTTATATGCACCTCCTGATCCCCAAACCGACAAGAAATATCGCTCAATAACTAATGTTATGTAGCAAAAGCATCGGGTTGAAGAAATCCGCATGATCCGACACACAAGCGGGCAGGAACGACGCTATAAGCGGTCATTGCACGATAAACCATAAATAACTGCACAATGGTGGATAAACGAACCTTTCCGGAATATCATCCTACACAAAAGTTCGCCGCAGAGAAACAGGTGCGCGACTAGTATCGAGTAGGTTCCAATCAGAGAGCATGACACCAACAACAGTTTAAGCGGCCCCGTAATATACGTCGCAATAACGTGATTAAACATGTCAGCAGCGGCGTGGTAAAACATCAGCAGGTACATAGCAAGCTCATCACCGTTTTATAACGAACGAGTCCGCTAACACGAAGCGGCTATGACGTCTGATAAGCAGAAGTCAGGTTGAAGTAACAGCTGGACTGCACTTGGTAGCGCGTCAAAAACGACTAAAACAGAGAGGGCAAGTAACGCTCGTTATTCAGTTAGTTACGCACTGAACCAGTCGTAGTCTCAAGAGAACGAGCACCGATGCCAACGGGGGTCGTAGCAACAATAAACTGCATCAGTTTTTCGTTGGCATGTTGCTGACCGACGGCAGGAGCTCTCTCAAGCGAAAACTGCCGATTGCGCTCTGCTTAACACTATCAGCATCGCCGTCACCGCCGCGGTCAGCAGCAAAAACCGCGGCACCGATCAGTGGCCACAGTTTGAATCTATTCTATACCAGTAGACTTCAGTTCCCATGGCGTCAGTTGCTTGCGTCGTTCGCCAGTTTATTAATTTGTTTTTATTATGGAAACGTTGGCATAGCAGATCGATAGGTGTGTCTATATGCGTTTGTAATTTGTTCAACAGCGGACAAGTAACGGACCCGGAAAGGGGGCATTTTGTTATGAAACGGTTGAAACTGCAATAGCGAGAGGGAGCGTCAACAACCCTCTAGACGGCCACAAACCATTATTACGGCTGAGACAGAAAGTAAATGACAGTTGGCTGTTTCATGGCCCAGTCACAAACCCAGAAGTCTACAGACAAATACAATACGTGTATATACTTAAGTGGCCAAAAAATTACGGTAATGACAATTACAGATAATAGGGGTAATACAATTATGGGGAAATTATCTTTGGAAAATCGTAATCATGCGCCCCTGTGTCGGTCGAACTTCTACGAAGATGGGCTATTGAAAACGAAATAATATACATACGTTTAAAAGCAAACCTTACTTGGATGAGACGTATGTACGAACATTTGACAAGGGCCAGGCTTGATAACGAGAAATTTTTGATAATATCATATCTTACCGGACGGCGTTTCCGGCCCGTGTTCGTTCGAAAAATGCTAAAATTACTTAACGATTATTAAAAAATTCGATAAAAGACAATAGCCTAACAAAACAAAACAGCCCGAATTGAGGGTATTAGAGTGTGAAATCTATCTTTGCGTTTGCATGATTTTAAATCCGTTGTAAAGGGCACGTAAAAATAGCCGTTCTATGTGTAATCAATTATCTATCCTGACAAATAATAGGTAATCGAGTCTGGGAATGAAAGCTAAAGAAATTGACAATTACGCCGTATGAGTGTAACGATGTACGCTACCCAGAGTAGACATTACTCCCTTTCGTTTGACACAAATGAACGAACAAATGGATTTTTTATAATACCTTTAAATCGTTGTAGTGTTTTCCACATCCGATCAACTGTATCCATTTCGAAGGCAATCCTTAAAAAACACCAAAAGAGAATATAGGTGCACTACTTCATCACTAGTCTTTTCCACATTGACTCGTTCTCTTTATCCGCTTAGAAACGCATGTCTGCGTGTGTGTTTGTGTGCGTGTTCATCTGTTGTATTTTAGTTCACAAGTATCCTCACAATAACGGTAACAACAGCCCTACGTGCTCATCATTCGTAGATTGCACCGGCGTGTCACGGCGCAACTGCACAACCTTTTGACAGTGCTTGCAACAAACCTGCTAAACGTGCATGTTCGTACCAACACGAAACATTCAGACCGATGCGCCTTATCTGGAGCAAGACAGAAAAGGGGTCCAACTCTGTTTGTCGTTCACACAGGCACAGATCTCTAGATCACCGGATCTGGCATAAAGGGTTGCCTTTTCTTTCCTGTCCATATATCCCCGATTTTCTCGGCTCTCGTCTGTGAAGATGACGGTGACCCTAGGTTTGTCCCTTCACGGTTGTCTTTCATAGGAAAATTCCTTGTTTTTACACATCGGATGACCATGACACACCAGATTAATCGTAAAAAGGCTCCGAGTACCTTCGCCAGACGCTTCACTCAGATCGCGTTCGAATCCACTAACACTATAATGGACTCTGGACAGATTTTAGCACAATGCTCCCGCCTGCAATCAGCCACTGCGTACTGAGTGACCATTGTAATAATAGCATTAGTGCTAGTCAAGAGCTCCGTTCTGGCGCCGGCTTTTTTGTAATGAACGTTTACGACGACGTCGACAGCAGCTGGTGTCAGAGCTCCTCGGACTTCCTTACGTCTTGGGAGTGCTTCGGAACTGACTTAGTTTGGCAGAGTGCTGCTCGCAAAACTAGCGGTGGTGGTGCTACCTTTGCTAGACGACGTCCTGTGTAGCACTGCGTGTTGCGGCAACAACAATAATACAACCAGTCTGTCTGTATCTATGTGTGTGAGCGTCTGTGTGTGTGTGTGTGTGTGTGTGTATGTGTGTGTGTATGTGGCATGTAAAGTAGTTCCTGTGACCGCTGCAACCGCTAGGACCGTAGGACGGCTTCTCCAGCGAAGAAGTCAAGAGCGCGGGTCGCCGGACAGCCAGTGCCTCGGACTCCGGCGCTCCGGTCTTCAACAATAGCAATAGCGGCTATGGTTGCGGCAGCCACGACGGCAGTTACTGCTGTAGCGACTCCAACAACCACTTTAGGGGCCAGATCTGAGGTAGGAGCGGACGAACGAAACGAACATTGTCGGCCGTCCCTGCGAACAACAACGGGAAAAGAGGGAGCGATAGGAGAAAGAAGGTAAGAAACAGTCTGGCTGGTTCATCTGTCTCCTGATTGCTACTTGCCTCTCGTTTTCGATGCTTGCTTGGCTGGATAGGCTGGCAATTTCTGCTTACGGCGAAGATCGCAGCGGCAGCAACGACAACGACGTTTGCTTTTCCTGCTGGTCAGGCGCTGCCAAGGAACAGTGGCGGCGGGAATAGTAGCAGCTATTCTGCTCTTCACTCTATCAACTGAATGGCAATGGTTTAGGGACCGTCGTGTTGGTTTGTTGTAGTCGTCGGTCAGCCCAACAAAGTGCAGCGCAATGCACCGTAACATCAACGTCTAATACGGTGTGTGGATAGAGGTACATTATAGCGAGGAATACGCTACAACAGCCACGATGAAGGCCAAGTCTCCAAAACAACAGCAAAGTCAGTCCGATGGGTTACAGTGTAGAACAAAGCCAAGTCTGAAAGCCTATAGCTTAACAAAAGATGCACGCACACAGACATATCAACAGACTTATATATACACAGCTGCTTTCGCGCGACAAACCTACGGCTGACAAAGAGTAGTGGCTGTTGTGCGTCGACTCCCTAAGCGGGCACTGCAATGCTAACGAGATTAGTTACTGCCATCTTCCCTTCACACGCGCATTGTCCCTTTCCCTCATTGTCTTTCGACCGGCAGTCTTTAAATGGAGCCAGTCACGCTGCCAGTATCAAAAGCGAACGAATACACAAATCAACGAATTGCAGCACATTGACTGATTTGTACACCGGCGTCACGCCATTTGTGCGCGTCAGAGGAAAAATGACAAAAACATTTCAAGATATAGCGGTAAGGGCAGCGGTTAAGGTTGCGTGCTCGCAAATATCGACGATGAAAGAAAGCACCAGGTACCACAAACGTCTCGCCAACAGCTGCAATGTGTACGGTTATTAGTGCTATCATCATAGACAAGATGATCACTTTAGAAGTTTAAATAGTACATCTGCGACCCGTTCATGGGGCCTTACACGCGTGAAACGAAACCAAGGCCTTGATGAAGCTTTTCGATGATATTGTTGCCCGTCTAGTAAACTCATTAGTCGGCAATCGAAACGGCTTACGACAGTAATATTGTCGGCCTGTATCGAACTTTGCACCCGGTGATTAATGATCAAACTGTGACTTAGAAATGTTTATGTCTGCTGTGACGTTGCCTGATATGCCAAACAAATCCATGTTCTAATAGCTTGAAGCAAAATTGGATACTTTTGATTAAGCTTGCCTGCCCACCCTCACCTTTTACAAATTTGCTGACAAATTTTGCTGACAAGTTATTCAGATCAGAGGGGTGCACAGTGTTATACAAGATCCATACCTGCTAAAACTATTCGAAAGTAACACCTACGCTCGCGACTACTTTTTTGAACGTTACCCCTCCCGGGGGTCAGCTTTCAATAGTTATTATATTAGGGCAGCTATTAACAGTGGGTTCTGTCATTTGAAACGACTCGCCTTGGATGACATGAGCGGTCTGCCTTTTGCTGCGAGCTGGTTCGAGAGACCAACATAATTCTGAATAAACTCTTCCAGAGCACTATCTATGAATGTACTTACGCCAGAGCTGCGCTCCGATTTCGCTTATTATCTCTGATTATTTGCTCTTCTCCACGTTAGCACTGTGTAAGGTGATTTACATAAAGACCAATAGTAGAAGGTTGAGCCGCAAACGACAAAGGAACAGGTTATGGAAACTAGAACTGATACACAATGCCCTTTAGATCAACCTAGCCACTTGTTCAATCACCCAACCATCTACGACAAACAACGTCATTACATTTGCTGTTTGTACGCTAATTATATTGAAGCTGTTAGAAAAAGAAAAAGATATTAAGTTAATTATTATGAAAAGTGTCCGCACAGTTACCAGAAGGCCTATTTAGCGTAATAGACGATTTATAAACGTGCATTAACGTTCTTGCGTATGTTTTGGATACGATAGTTTGCTTAAGCAAACGAACGGAGCGGGGACATTCAGCTTGTCCAATATAAACTAAAAGATATATTTTAGATGATAACATTGCTGCACCATTATTACCGATATTCGCTGGAACTTGACAGCGATGCTACGAGGCACTTCTGTAATGAGATGTCAATAATAATAAAATGACGTTACAATTAAAACCTACAGGTTATCATCGTATCTTTCCAACTAACGTTTTTGTGCGGCTCAATAGTTTCTCGTACCGTAATTCGAACAAGACCGAGTTCCAGCGCGTCCATTTTTCCCAGTTCCGCGCCTTTTCTAACGTCATAAGTTGTACGTAGGCCCTAGCGCACCGTTTCTGACGGTGTCGAGCAGTGGAATTATTCCAGCTGTGACAGATCATTTCAAACGCATGTTTGAGACGTATAATAGGACAAGCTATTGTCGTTATGGTTGTTCCACCTGATGATTTTCCGGACCGAACTACTGATGTTTAAATCATGTAAAAAAATATTAACAATCATTAAATGACTAGCTATCGAATGACTAGCCAGGAGCGCTACGAACAGTCACAATTTCCATAGCTATTTTCAATTTTTAGGCAAAAACATGTAAAACTTGTCAATCAGTCTCGTGTCTATATCATGGATCATGTTGTGAATGAGCGTGCTTTCTAGATCATTTGAAACAAACACATGCTTAGTTGACAAAAGATGCATGCATGAGCAACTACAATAACGATATGGAAACTCCATAAGGCATATGAACAATGACAGGAAACATATGAGATATTTTGTATTTCAGCATGCTCAGGGTAGCCGTTTGAAGTAAGGGTGAAAGATCGTAACCCGGTTAGTCATCGGCACAAATATTATGATAGCTTAGGCAGCTTCATGCAGATCAATGGGACCGATAATAGACAGCGTAGGATGCAGCAAATTATATCTTGACGGCAATTTATTGAGGAGCACAATCGATCTGTCCTCGTTAGTTCGACACGGTCAGTCTATTCAATACACTTCAATATACGTCTGTGATCGCCGGTGAAGCTCGACCAATAGACAACCCTAATTTGTCAATCTCTTCCCTTAACAATCACTGATCTCTCTTCGAAATGCCTCGTAATCACGACAAGCGTAACACACGTGAGCCAGCAAACTTTAGCTCCTCAGCCTTTTTATAATACATCTCTTCGTTGCATTCACTTTTTTTTTTGTTTTTCTTTGTTGCAGTATACGATGCCACAGAAGGTAACGACTGGTAATAATGACGTGCAGATGGTAGACACCTGCAAAGGGCAAATGTCTGTTGACTGGCGGGTTGGTTGCAAGATATTATGGTTGATGGGATTCTGGTCTATGATTGATTATAGACGATTAAATGTCTCTTCTTGTCTTTCGTTACCTGGCGACAGGGGTTGTCTATGATGCGATCCTGGACTGGCAACATTGAGCGGCAACGTCGAAGTTCGGGGTGTATACTGTAGGGTGTGCCGACGGCTGCCAACGAACTCGAACTCCGTCTGCGTCAGCTGATCTGAAGACGTCACATCACGGCATGCAACAACAACGACATCAGCAATCCCAAGACCAAAGCAGTTACCGAGCAAATGCTCCTCCACTTCGTCTTTCTTCTTATTTTTCGGTTCGTGGCTACTGTAACCCAATTGATACGCGGCAAAGCTGCGCCAGCTGCCAGCCACGCGAGACCCCCCGCTACCGCCACCACCCCCGACTCCACCAGCTACCCGATTTACTTCCTCTCTACCACGCGTAACCCCCTGGCAGCTGCTGCTGCTGTGTTCTCCCTTTATATCAGCAGAAAAAGAAGAAGACCATTGCAACGGCAACTGCGGCTCCTGTAGACATGGCTGCTCATGGTGTTCATACTGATACTGATAATGGTGCGATTCTACACCAATCGCTGACCTATTGTCGGTATCGCTCAACTGAAGGTCATAACGTCTGCAAGCAGAACGCGAACGACGAAACAACTTCATCGTATGAAGCGGTTAAAATGCAAAGTTCAGAGAAAGGATGACTCAATCGGTGCACAGATAAGCGTGAGAGAACGAAGATTCAGATTATGAGGCGAAACTGATTCTGGCACAAAGATGACCCTTAGTCATCTTACTATAACGAGCGCATACAATATAAGACGTAGCTCCTGCGTTATATATATATATTTTTTTTATTTTAATCCTTTCTTCTTATTCTTTCTGTTTCTAGCTTGACCCTTATGCATGTAGGTCAGGATATATGATTATATCCTACTCAATTATTCACTACACATTGTAGAGTCATATCTTTATATCATGACGAAAAGTCACATTAACATCACTAACGGATATATCTATTACGAATGTAGACTGTTCCATGGTCATCAAATGTTACTACAGTCGCGAGGCTGGTAAAAAGTCCATACGTATCACGGCTTCGGATGTCTGTCCTTCCACAAGGCAACGTTAGCTTTAAGTCACATTACCTTTACAATTAGTGTAACACCACGCTTTGGTAACAACAAGCCACACATGTAAATGAGATGACGACGGCAACCGCTTCCCGGGAAAAAGAACTATACAACACTTTAGCACTTAGTAATTGTTGGCTGAAAACACGCATATGCTGCGCCTGCCGTCTATAAGACAGCGAAAGTTCACACATAGTAAATAAGTTCATTTAAGCATTGTTCCTTTGTTTTTTTTTGGAGTTTTCTCGTATCTGGTCTTCCTTCTCTTTTTAGATGGAGTTTAAAAAAAATCGGAGAGCATCGGTCGCATAACGACGGAGGCCAAACACTTGACGGTGCTGACCCGTAATCTAATATGCAGCAACCTCAAAGCCCAAACCCAAAGACCGATTCCTAACCATTTCATTTATACGTATCTACACTCACACGTACGCACACATACACACGTAAAGGCACTTCAACACTAACCAATATTCACGGGCACAAGCGTTACGGTGAACCCAACAGCTTGAACGTGTTGTTGCGTCCCGTCTTATCTTCGTTATGCTATGACGTTAAGAGGGTAGCACTCTTTTTCCCTGTGCTTGTGTTCAGTAAGTTCCTTCTATGGTTGCCAGTAGCCTCAACGCTGACGGTCATAGCTCGCACCGTTGTCGGAAGGATCACTGGTATTACTGCGGATACCAGTGTCATGCAGCGGTTAAGCTGTGCTTCGACTGTCTTATTAGCCAGAGTCACTTTTGCCGCGTTACTGAGCCACGAGTACACAACGATGAATTTGAGAGAATCAAGAACTGCCAAAACAGAGAGCAGAGATCAACAGTAATCACCTTTTCGCTCCTCTCGTCGTTCAGTTCTGCCCTTTCGTCTGCAGATCGGCTGATCGTTGACGGAACTACCGTACCTCGCTACCAAAAACGCCACCAACGCCGCGACAAAGACTAGCACAAGCACCGCCCTCAACCTAACCTCTGATTAAACTCGAAGAGAACTGGCTGACTGACTGGCGATATGGTTGGCTAAGATCAGGCTCTAGCAGGTCCGGCTAGTAGCACAGCGACCAAGAACAACCTCAACCTTCGCCTCCTCTTCCTTTCAAAGAGCTGATCTCCGCTGCCGTCGTAGCAGCTCCTACTGCTGTTTTTGCTGCTCTGCGGCTGCGGGTAGCACCGAACGCGCGCCGAATGCGCCGTTCAGCGAAAGACCCACAAATGGACACTGACTGGCTGGCCCTTACTCTGTTTGTTGCGTTGCATTTGCTACCACTGATGCTAGTACTATTATCTGTTGCTGAGTATGGCGTCTGTTCGCCGTGAACGGTTATGGTAATACCCTCCAAAGTCGATATCGTGCAACATCGAGACTCTATTAACAACGGCGGCGATCACAGGCACGATCGCCTATTACGAGAAGCGCGATCTCTGAGCAACTCTCGCAAAGTAGCAGAGGCACCTTTCATGGTCTGAGGAGCTGTTATCAGCAGCAGCAGCAGTGACACTAAAAACGAATCAGGCAGCATCGTTACTATAGCTTTAGGCAGGCAGCATTATATTAAGCACTGTCTCAACTGCAGCATCTGCCAGTTCGGGTAATCCTACGGGTGACTGCGGTCGTTGATTTGCTGTCGCTGCTACTGATGCCACCGGCAAGTATCAAGCGCGCCATAGGTTACCGTTCTGCCGTACCTCCCTGGTCCTGCGATGTCGCGCTGCCCTCTCCGTGCGCCTAATGGCAGCCGGAGCAACCTTCAATAACTCTTGAGCATTTTTTTTCTCTCGATCTGTTACTGTTCCCCTCCCCTGACTGCCGCCGTCTTATTTCAACCTGATTCGACTTAACTGGACCTGCCTAAGCACGCTCATACCCGCAGGTTAGAGCAGACGAGAAAAAATGCGACATCCTTAGCACTTTTCTAGCGAGTGAGGCTAAGCAACGGCGACCACCCCGATGACGAGCGAGCACAAGGGAAGTTTCTTGTGCTCTAAAGACAAAAACGACACGAGCCAGCCAGCGCGCGAAACAAAAACCGGTTGACAAACGAACTCCGGGAAGCACCATGACTAAACGCACGCTCACAGATCCATACAGTCAGGCCATCATCCGTCAGCCTGCTTGTTTGTCCTAGTTGTTTCCTAACTTATTAACACTTGTCGTATAGTGTATTCTATAGACGGGACAGTCATTTATTTATACGTGCTTTTTAGAATGATTTAGTCAAATCCATTTACTCATATGAATGATGGAGACTGAATCATGCAATGCAGAGACATTGCAGTTTTGTGCGAATGATATCAGTCATCCAGAGCCGTCTTAACCTGGTGATTTATTTTATTGACACCTTAAATTAATATGACGAGGATTCCCAACTGCGATAAGCCGCCTATGCGATAATTTAATTAAAGCAAGAGGGCGCAGCAGAACTCATTTATTGCGCAGTGTCAGACTGTGCTGCGTCAGCAACATCCTAATTATCGTCACGAGAGCATTGTGATGAAAATGATGATAACAACTACGACTACTTACAACTTTGTGCTTGGTGCCGTGGATAAACACAACGATGAACAGATCAAAAACGTACGCTAGCAGTACATCTTGCAGTCGTAACAGTCAACGAATCCAATAAAGTACACTAAAATATTGTAATTCAAACTTGTACTTCCTTTGGTTAAAACGGTACCGTGGCATATCCCCGTATCACGTGACTGCTCATTTCCCATGTATAGGCTCCCGGTTAGCAAGCTCAAGCAATGGTGTACAAAAGGCGGCGAAACAGAGCAGAGATAGATAGGAAGTGCATTTCTCTGGCGCTCACAATCAAGTCCATTGTCGATCATGGCCAACCGTAAAGAGGGACCCACAACAATGTACGTTAGTTCGATTCTTTTTTGATGTATGGATACCTAAAAGATATCAACTTTTAGCATATATGAATACAAACATTACGCAGAGATTTAATTAGGCATATTCTTGATCGATCAATAAAAGGTACGTACACTTGAAAATACAGGATAAATGCACTATCAGCAAGATGTGGCCATGTTTATTCGTTCCGCTTTATTAGGGCTTTTGTTCAATCTTAGATTTTTGACCACTGAACATTTCCCGCAACGGAAATCCGCCATCCAGACGCGGTCTCTTCCAACGGTTAACCTTTTGTCATCATTAATTGGCGCTCGGTAACAGCCTATCTCGGCAGTGGACAACGACCGTGACAAGCCGTTGATAGGTAAGACTGTCTGCCATTCAAAAACATTGCTTTCGCAGGTCAAGATCAAGCAGCCAAAGCACTTCGCCACACGACGACCTTCTGTCTCGTTCTGCCATTCACTTTTTTGTCCGAGTGATGTCATGGACGGGGTTCTGTCGTGTTCCTGTTGTGGCAGATCTTCTCAGACACGTATTGGCGGTTCCCTACCGCAAAATGAAACCGTATGCGTACACGCTGTATGTACGTAATTAATTTATTAGGAACACCAAAGACCAGCACATTACAAACCGAAAATTTCTTAATATTACTCATTGCGTGTGTTGTCCATCCAGTTGTGATTACTGCAAGTTGGTCTTGCAAGGTCAAAAGATGTCATGGATGTATAACATATACCTATGTATCACCATATTTTTTAGTCACATGGGTATTACAAAATACCCTTGCACACACACACACACACTCGTAAGCATATTTATACTGAACGTGTTCCTAGAAAATGGGCAGACATTCATCTTATCTTATTAGTTTGCCCTTTCTATCCTATCTACGTTCTTTTAGACAATCAGGACAACTGCATCGCCACTGCGACTGCCAACAGCAGCAGCAACAACAACAAGATTCTGTACTGGTTACAAATAACTTAGAACATTTTAGTTCATTAATCATTCACTCTTGATTACATCGTACCCTGTCACTCTTCAAACTAATAATGACATCAATCAAGCAGTAGGCACCTTAATGATAGCAACTTTGCTGACCAACCCATAGCACATTTCTTTAGAATCTATTCTCCGTATTAGCAACGCGTCACACAATCGAAGAGAGTAAAATCAGTTGTAACTGGTGGACAGTCATAAACTCGAACGACTCATCCAGAACTCGAATCATGGACATGATACTCACTTAATCAAAATAGAACACGGTCAGATTTGGTATGCCGCTAGTTCTCCACGTAAAAATTATGAACGAACCAACAAGTCGAACATTTTTTAGCTTTGCACAGAAGCATGTAATACGTGATAAGACCTGAGACACAAAGGAAAATGTTTATTGTACAGCATAAAATAATGTTAAATCAAAATAAGTAATTTTTGATTGCAAGCGATCCTAAATTTTTCTTTTTCACATTATATTTTCCAAGAACTCTTTGTGGCCTTATCGTACATCCCAGTAGCATAAAAGGCCGTAAAACATACGCATAAAATGCACCTAGTTACTCTTGATTTTAAACCCTTATCACTCTGAAATGTGTACCTTAATATACTGTGTCCGTTTTTTTCGTTTTATATGATGGCATAAAATGGTATTGTCAAATAGCAAGCCACAGACTAGCCGCGAGCAATATTCCCTGGAATCCCTTCATCGTTATTCAAGTTCGGTAGCACGGGCTGGTTTGTACATTGGGGTATTGTAGAGCAACGTGCAGTTTGCCTGGCAAACCACACAGGTGTTGACTAGAAGATTACGTGCATTTTAATCGGCATTTTGCTTTCTATCTTAGTGTATGTATAGGTCGCCAGGTTAGCTTAGCATGGCAACTGGAAGCAGTAGTCTAAGGGCTGCTAAGCAGGTAGCGGGAAGGCCCGAAAATCGTGTTTTCTGATTAGTGTTGTGCAGACAACAGATTTACAGCTTAGTTTTAGAATGACATGACAGATAACTGACTGGACAGTTGAGGTCACGCGGCCCTGGTTCTAGATATAATACGTTTTAGAACCTATTATTCCAGCTATTTTTTTTGCGTCTAATAGAGTAATATGAATAGCAGAGATTTTAGAGAACGTTTCAGCAAAATCATCCTCTGTCATCACAAACGTCAAGACGACATACCTATTCATAGAGCTACCACACACATAGGACTGCACAAGAGTTAGTGCCAATACAAGGGACACTTCACTTACATAACAAATAGGGCAGCAGCGCCTGAAGATCAAAACAGCGACGCACTGCCAGCCTCAGGCCTGGTATGTAGCATAGACAAAACTATGTCGGGTCACGGTGCAGGATAATCTTTGACGAAATAATATATTCTCTACAGATGCCAATTAGGTATTCTCCGAAAACACCACCGAACATTTTCTCTCCATTGAAAAAGAATGTCGGGGCAAGCCGACGGCTTTCTTCCATCCACTCTTTTTTGCTATACACAGTATAACGTCATCCTGCTACCGCTTGTCGAAAAACCCCTTCACACTTGAGAACTAGGCGGTTCTTCTAATTGGGTTGGCCCATAGTCGTCCGCTGTTATACACTAGACCCGGCAAGAGAAAATGATCTTTATTGGAAAAAGGGAAGTATAGATAGCCGGAATGCCCTTTCACGGGGCCCAAAAGCTTCGCTATAGTTGTATCTGTAAAAGCTTACTATTTGTTTGATATATATATATATAAATTTATGTGCACATGATAATAAAATAAACTCAGAATTTCAACAGCTAAATATATTATTATAACCGGACACATAGAGAGAACTAATCTGAAGAATCCATCAAAGCAACTCTATTTTTCATATAAAAATACCGGCAATAGAAATATTTTAAATGCACATTTACTGAAACATAGCAATATACAGGTAACTATTGCAATATGCAGAATTAAAGAAGAACGCTGGAGGATTTTATCGAGAATCCCTCACGAAGGTTATTTAGAATAACAGCGTGTAAAATATACGTTCTTCAACGATTTAGTGTTTTCCGAGCGAGTCTCACACCTTATTTTTATATTGATGTCGAGCAAATCAGCTGAATTCAACGGAACGCTTTAAATAAGAAGCGCAATATTTTCGAAGCGATTATAATGAATGCTGCGGATATATCTGGAGCATTCATTATAATCGCTTATATATGTAAGTTTAAATGAAAGCACGAACGCATCGTCTCACTTTCTTTAGATGGACGAGAACGTTATCGATCATTGTGGACATTCAGCGAGCTAATATTGTCATCTTCATCTTTTTATTCCTGCTCTATTTCAAATGCATCGAAGATTCTAGTAACGAGCATTCATTTGAGTCGCCGTTACAGCCAAAACCAAACGGATCGTTACTCTCCACTCATTGTACATCAAAATAGAAAGAGGACTAAGCAATCAATACCGATTGACCACAAAGCTAAACGACTTCGGGATATGATGCATTGGTGTGACAGCGGTATCATAAGAACAGGATGACGCCTGACGACTTTGTTTGTAACTTGCTGCTTCGTGTGCACCATGTAAAGCATCAGTCGTATTATCCGCCATGCCATGATTGGACGCAGCTATAGCAACATGTTTATCCGCAACAGCAATTAAGAGATTACTTTTTATATACATTAGAATATAACCTCGCTGACTGTATTAGTGCTATTATTTACCCAACAACTGACCTAAGTATCAGTTATTTAAATTGGGCAGGCACATATGTATATTAAATCTATAATAGAAGCAGATCAATCTACTTTTTCCAGTTAATTCAAATATACAAGGATACAAACAAATGCTAATAATTATCGCAAAGTAAGAGATCACTACAACGATAGGCTGTTTTACAAACGAAAAGGATCACGTGGATGCCTTTTTCATTAAAGTTTAGTCTATAACCTTTGATCTTATAACTAGCAAATGGTATTGGCATGCATGTTTATTTGAATGTGTCCCTTCAAATTATTTTTATTATATAAAAAAACAGCAAAAGGAACAACGCGTTTGGCTGAGTGAGCTGTGCCGGGGTGCCCCATATATAACTGAGATTATCGTACCGGTACCAAATTGATTTTCGAGACTTATCCGCCAGCAATGACAGACTACACGGGAATATCAAATTCAAATTAATATGGCATTGCATTTTATTGCCCAGTGGTGACAATTGTGCATATATAACGAACCAGATTATACACAATATTAAATAATCCACAATCGGTATATGCAACCACGTTTATAATTATTATATTACTACAAGGAGTTTGGAGGAGGAAATATACTGAATAATATTTTATAACATGAAAAAACGTATTTAACTAGGTTAAAATGAGGGCCTAGAAAAGAGAAAGATCAGTAGAAATAATAAAATTTATATATCTCTAAATTACCGACTTAGCTTGGCTGTAGCTGTAGTAGGAAAAACGCTTAATTAAGTTATGCCAATAAATACCTTAAAAAAACACTCAAGACCTGCAGGTCCACCTCGTGGCTGACATCCTCAATTATCCTAACAAAAACTTTGAAGACAAAACGGAAGTTCACTGCGACGCACGGCTCGGTGGGAAAATTGCAAAAATTTATAAAATGAAAGTTGCAATTATAACAGCAATAGCAAAACCATAGATTTCGCCGTTCACGTAATTGAAGCCTGAAACAATAGCTGGCGTCAATTTTTTAAGAAATGACCTCGACATTCTCATCCTTGCATCAAATTACAGATCCGTTAGATATTCTTATATAATTTAGTCTAAGTTATAGGAAACTCTCCCACTGAAAAGACAGTGCAGAGCTTCAAACTTTGATTCGATATATATACGGTTCTTGTACGGAACCAAAAGTTCTTGAAAAAACGTTCATGCATGCGAGAAATGCGCCATACGTAAGCAAGAATAATTAAATTGTTCAACAATTAAATTAAAAATTTAAAACGAAATAAGCACTTTCTTAAGTCACTATCCAGCCAGCTATCGTATATCTTTATAGATTATGACACACAAAGCACAAACGATAATTCTAAGTAGTCTACTGTTTAATCTATTAAAAAAAACCTTGCTTCGGATTTTATAATTTATGCACCCAATGCATAATATGAGCAATGCTTCACTGCAATTTAAACTGTAAAATCAAACCTTCACCAATCAAATTTTATGTTTGTTTATGACTAAACACAAATAAAGCAGAAATCCCAGGCATTTGACGCGGAACGTTATATACTCTTGCATGCTTCTACCCACATTCCATTATGTTTTAACACTATGCAGGATCACATCAAGAAAATTATTAGCTACGTGTTGGCCGAAAATCACTTCAGAAGCAATATTATTACAAATAAAGCTGATTTATTTTCCTACTATAAGCAACTGTACAACAATCACTAGCATGTCTAACAGCATCAAACTTTATCTTTGCTAATAACTCTGCCCGAAACCACCACTATTCATTATCCTCACTGCTTTTTTATTCTACTATATATAGTGTTTATGATTTTCATTGCGTTATTTGGTTCCATGCTTGCTTTAAATTCTTCTTGGATTTTACTATCTTTCATGGCAGTCACCATTTTTACTAGTCGTGATTTGCTAACGTAGTCTTTTTTCTAACCAACCTGCACGAGGTGCATCTATTTAATGATGCACTTTGACTATCCATAAATCTTTCATTTTTGCCTACATACTTGGCTGATTGGTATGTTGCGGGCTTCGATTCCAGGCGTCGTTTTTAAAGAATCTGGTTTATTTTACTCTAAATTGTACCAAGAGCTATTCTTTAATCTGGGCTTTTCTCGATGATTTATCTATGTGAATGAAGATGCACGTACAGCATTCCTATATCGGTAACGCTTCACGATGATCTCTACAGGTTATATGCTGAACGTAGAACATATGTAAACAATTACCAGTCCATTTTCGTACGTTGACCGTATTTCGTTTACTTTTCCATTCACTTCTAGCGTGTCCATTTCATTCGTACCTTCGCTTTACCACCTCGTTCTGCTCCAACCTAACCTATACGAAACTTAGTACTCGGTCAAAGGACGTAATATTTCATATTGAATATAATACTTACAAATTAATAATGGATGACTCAATAAAGTCCAATTAATAATTATTTTAAAAAAAAGTGCCTTCAACGCATAACTTGAGAAGAATATGTACGATATCTCTAAAAAAGTTAGCGAATATTGTTGCCCTGATGTTTTATGACGGCCTCCGCCAACTACTTTCTCTGTGACCTATAAAAGCGAAACAAGGCCAAACAAAACCCTCGTTGCTCACCGACTGAATAAATAATATCCTGCTACCACTGAGCCGCCATTCCAACATGGCTAAGCCCCATGAGGTGACACCGTCATCACCGGCATTACATTGATCGACCGTTTCTTTGTCTACTCCTAATCATTTTAAATGGTATTGGAGTGCACACATAAGCATAAGAATGGTAAGTAAAAGACGTCTGAATACCGGCCGAATGGAAATTCGTGGACGAAAAACGATATATGGCAAGATAAACAAGACTGTGGCCTTTGGAACTGCAGCGTATGCACCGCGCAGGTCTTTTGCAGATTGCAATATTTCGAGCGAATTTTGTAAAGAATACTGCCGTTTGAGTTTCTGCAAACTACTCTGGTCATCGAACTAGCCACAGAGCACAGCAATGAATTTTTTTTGGACCATTATTTAGGTTGATGCGCACTGCGTGAACTCGCCCTTTAATTGCAATGTTATGTATGCCTTATATTGTCATGTCTGTATATTAATCTTACGTAATTTAAAATGAACAATTAAACAACAACGTAAAATGAACAATTTTTATTAATATGTGGGCCACATAACTAGGAATATCATATCAATATCATTCGCACTCTTGCCAACATTTCACAACAGACGTCACACTCCAAAATTGCAAAGGTCAGTCTCTGATAGGAAGTGCAGCATTTTCCTAGAAAATCGTATACACACACTGTAATAACGAGCGCCTGATATTCACCTATAAACCTGCTTCTTTAAATGTTTTTTTTCTTTCTCTTTCATTTATAAACAACGTCAAAAGACTGAATCTAAGTTTTTCTTAGTCACCAGGCGGTAGGCTATATTTAAAATAGTGACTGGTTAAAAAATAAATGGTAATCTGAAAGTCACATTCATATTAAGATTGCATGAGATGCTGGCAGATGCATGTATCAACAATTCTTAAAAATTTTGAGTTGCTGTAGCTACTAAATGCACGACGCCGTTTCGATAATCCTTTTCAATCTCTCGTTTTGGTGGAACACAGTAAGCCGTTGAAGTTCCTCATATTGATCGAATGAATTATCTAATCCTATGTTTGCTGCGTAGATAGATGGTCTCATTTATAGTTCTGCTGAAGCGCTTTTGTTCCATTAAAAAAACTTAAAATACAATGAAAGAACAATAATACCGGAGCATACACAGTTTCATTCAAGGAACTATCTCTACTGATTCTGAAACTCGTTTTGAATTGCCGTCCCTAATTTAATCTATCAGGAAATCGAACAATTCATCATAACAAATCATTCTCACTTGTTGGGTTCAATGATCAAATGACTATTTAGCACTAATCTTACATAGCCTGTTAGCTTATTCGAGAAAAATCACTATGGGAAAACTATGTTTAATTCCTGGCTGATCGCACAGCTTGTATGTCTGCAGTATATGCATTTGGCCGTTGTTTCGAAAATGTCGTGTGCACGACATTTTTGTTGCCGTGATAAACAACTATAATCGTCATCACCATTGTTATCACATTCCGTTTGTGATAGGCTCGAGCGTACGAAAATTCCCTGATTTTTCGTTCCAGTCGTGTATTCACTCGTTCGGTCTGGTCCATTTGGACTACTACCTTCATCAAGTCATCCTTCACGCCGCCTGATTTATATCAGTGCTATTTCCATTTGTCCTCGTTTTTTTTCTACACATTTCATGTCTACGGCTGTTGTCTCCTATGGTTCGCTTCGCATTCGTAGAACAATTCGTGAAGTGAGCATGAGCGACTTCTCCTCGCGAGTTTTTCGTGCAGTACTCGGCTACACAGATCTTTCCGAGGAAATCTGATTCGTACAGAGCATAGCGGGGCAGAGAACAAGAGTATGTCAGAGAAGAATCAAGCATGTTTCATTTATTTTAGTCTCTTAAATCAATTAAAAGAAAAGAAGCCAGGTGGTTAACAGTAATATTATCAGTGTCCTTGCAAGTGCGCCTGAGACAGTGTTAAATTAGACAAGGCCGTTGAAATAAAGACTAATCAAATGTATTATGTATGATCCTGCGATACACGCAGCCGCCAGCAGTGGTCGTGCATTCAGAATTAATTTAAAATTTAATTAGTCCACTTCCCAGAGATGCATCAGCCTAATATTTTACTATAAAAATCCCAGAAATGTCCACATGCGGCATTTGTTAATTAAAAGTCTTCCGTTGCCGTTTTTCCTAATTGTAATTTTAGTAATGTTTTGTCTCCGCTAGCAGTATAGGAATTGCAGGGCAACAAACTGGAAGGTGCAATCTACACGTTGACGGAAGTTTTATAGTCACTTCCGATATTTATCTGTGGGCCGTTTGGCCCACCGCCTACAATAAAGGCCATTAACAAAAAAAAACACCCTTTTTTGACAAGCCCGAAAGCGCAATTGATTTTAACGAAATTTGTTAAGTTTGTCATTAATCCAAGCATTAATCCAAGTGGATAATCTGTTAGCTTTGTGCTTCAGTTTTATCCGATCAATTCCAGTCCATATAAAGCGCAAAATAGAAAAAATAATATAAACATCATTCGCGACGGAGTACCATTCTATACCATTGGTCAACAGTCGTCACTTTTGAATCACGGAAGGATACCACGACACAAGCGCAATACAATAAGGCTAGCTCCATGAAAATCAAGCGACACAATTAACTATCACTTGATTTTCTCTATTACGTATAATTTAGCAATTAATAATGTCTCTCATTCGTAATGGTTATTGATTCAGTTAACTGCAACCTAATAAGATATATATATAGCCAAATTCGGTCGTTTAACAGGCACTAGCGCAGAACAGCACCGGTCAGATGTACGCGAATACCTGAAGCAAAGCGTAACAAGAAAGACATTGAATTCACAACAGCGGGCATTCCAGTGGCTCCCACCGTTGTCCCTATTGTTCACAGCATTTTCCGATTTGTGGTTTTCCCAAAGTTAACAAATATCGGAAATTTTTGAGCATAGTCGCGCACGCTATGCCGCTTCGATTACGAATCGGACATGACCAGCAAAACAAGCGTCCTTCCCTCACCGAACAGCACACCGTCAGATCAAACAAGGATAGGATATTATACGAACTTTAGGATTATACAATAAGACATATGAACTAATAGATTCCTTACCACTGTTGCCAGACAAAGCCTCTAATTTAATATTCTGTTAGTATTGTTCGTTTGCCGTATCGAAGTCGCACTCCGTTTTCGTCTTCAAACCCTCTTGTCGTTTTGCTCGCGATGGGAACAACAGTGCAACCTTCGTAGGACTTAGACGTACTAAAATGAGTAGCATGAATATATAATATTATATATATGTTTTGAGCTAGTATACCTGTTTGTCGGTCGATTCATATACGTCTCGAGTTCACAATAACAGCTGGACGTGAACAGAAACCCGGAGAGGGCACAGCTGTCATAAACAGGCCGTTGAGACTTACTCCTGAACTATTTATAATATGTGGTTCGTCTAGGTAAGATTCGTATTAGCAGCAGTAGTATATCGCAGTGACCAAACGAAATAGTATCCTACAGTCTTCCCATGATATGAAGACCCCCACCACTGCTAGCAGCAGCAGCAGCAGCAACACCACCCGGTTGTTGAAGAGTTCCGGGCGACTAGGAGCATCATGGATGAGGATGATGAGGGGTCGAGACAGCGGCAGCAGTAGTGAAGCTGTTCTGTAAGCGCCAACGAGGTAGACATTGGTACAGGCAGACAGAAACGAGCATGGGATCGTGCTTGCTGCATGCCGCAGTACCTCAGCGCATCTGCCCCCAACGGTCGCTTGGTTCTCCGGTCTGACTAGAGTTAGTCGTTTGGCTTACCGGCTGTCTGATGGAGCACCACTTTTTGCCGGCTTCGGTTGCCTCGGCTACCTCATGGTTATAGTGCCATCAAACCGGCTGTAGGCAGACAAAGCGTCCTCAGCTCAACTTCAGCGCCAGTAATCGTATTAACCAAGATCTTATCATCAATAAATTTAGAAACAAGGAAAAGGAGTAAGAAACGGTAAATCGTATGGTAAACATACACCAGTAGGCTAACGTGAAACAAAAAAACAATCAACAACAGCGAAATACTTATGCTTCGTTTGGGATTTTCGTACATTTCTATTATTGCACTTCAATATTAGAGGGACAAAATAATTACTTGAAAACAGCTAGAAATTACGTAGTTGTACGGCTAGCTACTGTCTGTTCGAATGCTGCACTAGCAGTAACTGGCACGAAACGTTGAACACGAAACAAACTAGTGTCATTATTCACTTAATCAATCAGCAGACGTCATTCGGCAGTTTCGTGGCTTGGCAATACCTTCATGTACATCTATCTCCAGCCAGATTGAGATTGACACGCGGTTATTTCCAGCAACAGAGTTCCACTCGATCAACACAGCAATCGTATACTCACACATACACACAAGTACAAATGTTCTAAACTATCTACTATCGCTTTGCCAATCGTTACAAACAGAGCTTGTTCAACGACCCTTTGGTTGAAGTATAGTATACAATGGATGCATGCATAAGGCAAAAACTATATTGTTTTTCTAGTATTAGACACTAGATACACGCACTGTTGTCACTACGACAAGCATTGAGCGAAAACGCAGCAAACGTCATTAATTGTTGTATCTCATATGTAAGCATTGTTTACAAATAGAGAAAACTGTTGCAGCAAGTATACGTTGAGATCACCGACGACACACTGTCACTTACCCAGTAAATAAACATGGCCTGATACTATCTTGCCGGAAACCCATTAGGAAGTTAGAACATTCAGTATAATTCCAAATATAAACCATTTGTTTACTATAAGAAAATGTTGAGACTCAAACCCAGATAGCTAAATGTATTATCATCTGCTTTTGTCGTTAGTCTCACTCGAACAGCCGTTTTCCATTTATCCACGCACCGATCCACATCCACCTGCACCTGTTTTCTACCTCCAATTGTGAATTCATTCTCTCACGTTTATCTGTCAACAGGCATAAAATTGGTAACATCTAACGGATATATATGCGGATTTGTCTATAATACCTGCCATCGAAGCGATTGTCAATAGTATATCCATTGAATGTACCCATGAGTGATATACAAGGATACAATGTATAATCCCATAGTTGGCTGGATACACTTCGAAGAGCAGATTAAGTAAGAGCAGCTGTAAGGTTGCACTTTTTCTTTACCTATTATGAAATTTAGGCGTTTAGGAACTCGCTAATAGAGATATACGGAATATAATTGTATTTATCTACCTTCATCCACTTCTCCAGCTCCGGTGATGCACAAGAGCCGAGTGACTTTTTTCGAAAGCGTCATTCTTCTCGTTCTATTGTTGTTGTTGTTGTTATTTTGGCTTTTTTCTATCGACACTTCACGAGGTTCTCCAGTTCGGAAGTGCAGTTCCCAAGCGACGTTCTCCATCGAGTCGTTGAATCCATCTTGGTGCGCCCTGTCATTCTCCCAAAGCGCTTACTATTCTAGCCAGAGTTCGTTTTGACTCGACGTCATCTTTTCTGTTGCAACACTGAACCCACCCACGAACCTTTCGCACACTGCCCCGATTAACCCTGATCCACAGTCCACTTTATCCACCGTGTGTTAACTCCGCTAGCTACCAAGTGCAACAAGTATCCAAAAATGTACAGAGGGACTTGAAGGCTTCAATAGTACACTCTTCTAGGAGCTTCACTTGGCTCAAGGTTTCCTTCTGATGTTAATCTTTATCCTGGTCAACGGACATTTTCAGCAGCAGAATACGGTAAGTGGCAAAAGCTTCACAGTGCAGCAGCGGACTGGTACTTATTAGAACAACTAACACTCTATTCACTGAAGCTACATACCCAACGAACTAGCTATAGCAGTCGCCATCTGTAGTTGTTGTTGTACAGCCGTCGTTGGTAGAGCGGGCGAACAATCTGATCTCACTCATTCTTTTTTGTTTTCCCTCGCACGGTGATACATAACACACAAATACATGGGCACAGGCGCAGCAAAATACAGACACAGACTCACTTGTGCGTCCGCACCAACAGCAATCGAACCAGTTGCTCCAGCGGCACCAGCTCTGTCGACAGAAGGCGAAGTTAGCAGAAGATGAAAAGCCAGCGGACGACCCGTCGTCAGTCAGCTCTTCTCTTAGGTGCACAACGACGACGAGCTGGACGGCAATAACCACTGCCTGCTCCGCCGCTAGTGATCAGTAAAGAGCACTGCCTTCGCCGACTCTCCAACCGCCCGAAGCACTGGCAGGCCGCTGCACGAGCTCTCCACAGTCGCGACGCAGAGAAAAAGAGAGACATCGAGAGCCCAGGTGGCGGCGGCGGCGGCGGCGGCGGCGGCGGTGGTGGTGGTGGCGGCAGTGGCGGCCAGACAAACAGCGCTCGATCGAAGAACAACACACAGCGAGTGCCGGCCGTATAGCCAAGCACACATCAATCCACATGCGCGCACACACATCAGACCTGTCTGCTCCAACGGAGGAAAGAAGAATGAATGCGACGCAACACACAGCGTTCACCAGCACCCGCTATGACCGCTGGCTGGTGAGTCGGCCATTACGCCGCCGCCACCGTCGCCGCCGCTGCTGCGACCGTTGTTTGTAGCTGAATATGGAAATAGCTGTTGTTAGTTGCGCTTTCGCGGAGCAAATTGGCGGACAGCGGTAGCTGGAGTTAGGTGGACGTGAGTTTGACTACAGGCGTTCGTTTAACTCAAGGGACGACGAGCAAACGTACCTATTTTAATCTGTCACATCGCACGGGAAGCAGCGGCGGCAGCGGCAGCGGCAGCTGCCTCGAAAACCACCATCGAGCACGAGAAGACATCAGCCAATGAGCGCACCAAATGGCGCTTGTTACGAGCGATTCCGTCGGCATGACGGCGGCTGGTGCGTTTCAGCAACAGCGACAATAGCGTTAGATAGCTGCGCAGCCGGTCTCCGTAACGCAGTCGCCCGCCGTATGGCGGCGCCACCGGTAGATGTATTGTACATATGAGTGCTGTTATGCACCGGTCGTATTTCTCGCAGCTTTACTATCTGCAAAGAGTTTCTATGAGAGAGAAGAGCAAAAAGTGTAGTGAGTGGGCCGCATTGGAGTCGCCGTCTGTGACCAGCCGTCGGTTCGTCGCCAATGTCGGCCGTCGAATCTACATGTTGCACGCTCCAACTCGTTGCTATGACTGGGGGCACGTTGCTATGTGCTGCACGCAGAATTTGCTGATACTATTGTTAGTATACCGGATAACGGTTGTGTCTTGAGCCATGACACGTCTGCGCTAGCTTGAAACGCTGCTTCGGCAAGAAATTGCATACATTATAATACTTTACCTATGTAATAGTACGTATGGATTTGTGTGTAGCTTCGCCTCTAATCAGCGACCACCGATTCTCAGTTAGTGAGTTGTGGCCGCTACAACACTTTTGATTGTGCCCGATGCGTCGTCATTGTTTCACAAAGGCGGAAAGGCAAGATTAAACTACTAGCTCGATGGACGGGATGACGAGAAATATAGGACGGCAATGCAGCTCTGGAACCGTCACACGTTGCAGCAGTAAAACTAGTTCTGGCATATTGCCTAGCGACAATATTGTTGACCTAAGTTACATAAACATACGTATCGTTGCCGCATACGGCTAGTACTGTGGTGTCGGTTCACAACGGCAATGTCATCAACGATTATAACAAAAAATGGTCATTGAAAATTCAAAAAAAAATAGGGGTTCGGTAATAACCTAAGTCAAAATGCAGCGTCTTCTGAAAACGACAATCTGAAATCACAGTATCCATATTGCGGAATATCTCACGGTTACGTCCTCTTGTGCTGTTATCAGCACAAGGGGACGTAACCGTATAGTACAGCAGCTCGCTTTATCAGACAAAAAACCAGAAGTTTGCCGCTACACTATAACTGCACCGTACAACATAATTAGAATTGTGCAGTTCTTAGATAGTGGCGTCCCACTGATAATAAATTGCAGACTCGCATCAAACAATGTATCAAATGCCCAGCTACTCCGCTGAATCGTTGGTGGTTAGAAGAGGAATAGTGTTGCGTTTACGTTACGCCCTGGTCATTGTTTTTTCGTATGACGCACTGGCAGACCGTTAATTAAAGCGCTGTTTCGTTCCAGTTCAAAGGGAGGGAAACCAGGCACAAATAATTGGTAATGATAACTGGCAGGCGCAGTTGCGTTAAGCATGATTGGATACATATGCATTATACATCTACACATATATTAACTATATTGTGAAACATGGGACTTTCATCTATAGGCGCTATTGGCGGTTTTACACGCCGATGTAAACAGTGGCCTGCTATTTCGTGCCACGGATATGTGTAATGATTCGAGTTGAAAGTCGGCTTCTTTTTGAACACTCTGTCTATAATTCATACGTCCACCTGAGACAGTTTACATTGCGATTTCTCACAATTTCCTACTGATTTCTCTATTTTTGCATTGATGTGTATCAACCGTTTCGACATGCCGTGTTCGAAGTCGGTGAAAGGCGTCAACAAAGTATCAGATTGGGTATTGTTTTTTCATTGCCAGATCATACATTATTCAAACTCGCCTACTACTGGTCTAATTGTAGGAGCATTATTCGAGGGCCACCGCTGTTATGCCGACAAAGTGGCTCAAGGCAGTCGTGAGATTCAATGTAGGTAGCATCAGGACACTCACAACTTCATCTATCGTAATTTACTCCGCGAACATTGATGGACGCGCACACGAGTTACGTAACCTACAGGGAATCTCCTATTAGAGCGCGATATATAAGCACATATGGAAGTACAGCGGCGCTATTGCAACTCCAATCATAGGTGTCTTTTAAAGCAATTTGCTTCAAGTTTCAGTAGGCGTAACTTGGCCCCGATACGAATCAGGATAAGATCACCGATAAGCTTGCCTATAGTATTTCAAAGACATTTCTTCCTTCTATTGGTAATGTGCAGACTGTCATTTGTGGCTTGATTTCCGCTCGAAACGGAGCATGTTTACGTCTAGTTTTACCGATTCGAGGACAAGTAGTTTATGCAGCGTAGTATTGAATCATAGAATAGTATAGTTTACTTGGCCGCGTCCGGTATTATACAGGCCTGTTGCCTGACCGAATGGAGAAGCGAATCGCTTCTGAGAAATCCTATGAGGAACGCGTGTAGACAATATATTGACTCTCGGCCAACGGCAATGGCGACGTCAAACAGAAACCACTTAATAGTGATAATCAATAGCCCTACAGAAACCGTGAAATGTCGGTTGGTGAAGTCGCTCGATGAGTAGTTGGCTTTTAAGGGAGCGGGTGCACCCGGCCCGCGTTTCGTTCCCGCAGATGAGAGATGGAGGGTTATTCCGGATCTATTCGTATATAAACAGGCGAAGCAAGAAAAAGAGAAATCCGTACTGCGCCGAGCAGCTGGTACTCGTCACGGATCTGCTATTGCTAAACTAGGTATAGGTAAGTTATCGCAGACAGCCGAACTGGATTACACCTAGGGAGGTTCTCTTCTGAAGAACGACGCGCGCCCTGTGGGTGAAACTGTGAAGGTTGCGAACAGATGGATGGCCTGCTTCAGACAAATGCTTTTATGCACTTTTTTCCCGTCTTCCTTGTAATATACACTTGTAGTTGCCGTCTCGCCGAACCTAGAACGAGGACCCTAGACCTAAAAACCGGAGTCCGACTAGCCTATCTGACGCCTTCGCCAATGCGATCCGCAGAGAAATGAGAGAGGGGACGTAGGACAGAGACGGAAAAATTGCCGGGACTGAATTGTGTACACAGCGAAGTATGTACAAGAGCAGTGACTGGCACGCGCCACTTGAAATGGTCAGAATTCAAAAAGTAGACCTCGAATGATGAAATAGATCATCGCAGAATATCGCTGCAATAAGCATACATGCACAAATATGACTACATTTTTTTTTATAAAATTAAAAATTCACCAAATGTCGCACTCCTTTTAATAAATGTATGTGTGCGGTCCTGTCAGAAGAACTTGAACAAATACACGACGGAAGGATAAATATATTTGCATACATTATTTATATAGATATATTCCTGAGCTTGTCATTGCATTTACCCACACACCGTAATTATAGCATTTGCTAAACAACATCTCTCTGCTTTAGTTAAATTTAATGGATTGTCGAAAGGCTCATTTACAAACTTTTTACAAGATTTACAAACTGCAAAAGCGTTTGGCTAGCCTAAAACGGCAACGACAGAGGCT
This sequence comes from Varroa jacobsoni, assembly GCF_002532875.2. Taxonomy (NCBI): domain Eukaryota; kingdom Metazoa; phylum Arthropoda; class Arachnida; order Mesostigmata; family Varroidae; genus Varroa; species Varroa jacobsoni. The sequence continues at coordinate 321,514 of NW_019212941.1, read as the reverse complement.
TATTTTTCCCACAGACGAGCGCATCGTAGGCCTAACAGGTGAACTTATTGACAACACACGAATAGTACTACCCTCATCGTTTAAGCAAATACCAACAACGCAACTAATTTCATAGGAGTAGAGATATAAGGTAATCTAATTTGGCCGCACATAGGTGGCGCCGGTAAGCCTATCACCGATATGCGTATATTACCGATGCTAGCAATTCCATCGGTCAAGAAAGCAGGGACATGCCAAGGGCCCAAACTGAAAAATTAATTTCTCAAAGCTTAGCGTCATATAATTGTTCGTTTTATGGCTACGACATTTCCCGTTCCCTACAAAGAAGGCCAATTTCTAGAAAATGTTTTCCTTGAATTGGTCGGTTCGAAGCTCTCCACAGATAACCTCAAGGATATCTTTTCATTTCTGTCTTCCTTCCTATTCTTTATGATCTGCGACATTTCTGTGATGCTGCCCAGCGATCAGCGCGAATCTGTGTACACCTATTTCAGATAATGATATTTTTTATTTTAAACATCGGTCCGTTTGCTTGGGTCACATGTTTATATGTTACCGGATACCTCCATTGGGGTCACGCCAGCTAGTGGTGACCAATAGCCAGAAGAGGCCATCGGTAGTGATATACTGTAGATTTGAACCGAGCCAGTAACGCGCGCTTGTCCGCAACTGATATGTGGAAACGTGTGTCTATCTGCTCTGGTATAGTGGAACCGCGAAATTTCTCTACGCATCACGTGTTGGGAGGTAGCATCCTTACTTAAGTTCGCTTCACAGTTTATGATCTCTGGCCATCCTCCATATAAGTGCTATGGTTGATTAAAAACGTACGGGTGGAGCGAGTATATTCCTATATGTGTGCTTTAAGAGAGCACCCCCTGCACTGGTTGCCTTGACGCGTATCTATGCAATATATACGTAGCATACGCAATATCTTTTTGATTCCTAATTTGTGAGATTTTTTTATTTAGTGCGCGGACAAATACGCGCGAACCGCCGTGTAGCTGAATCGGCGTATGCTAAGCAGGTCAATAGTAGGTATGATGACTCACAAGAGAAAAATCTTGACTCACTACTATAACTACCTCTGCTATAGCGACGACATAAATGCGACGATCAACGGCGATAGGCGCGGCATCTCAAAGTGAGGCGGCAATGGCCCTATAGTGTTGCTGAATGATCTCGAAGCAAGAATACTTCATCTACATTTACGCGCAGGCTGTGAAGCTTCGCCGAGTGGATATTCTGTGCCTACGATTAGAGCCGGCTGGCAGAAAACAGAAACTTACTCCTTTACAGATATCTATAATACTTCCTCTGTTAGGTTCGTTCAGGTTGTCGCGTTTTACTCGTTCGTACCCTATACATTTATTATGACAGTAAACGGTTCTCTTATAGCAGCGTTTGCAAAACAAACCCAGATTCGACCTTTTTACGCTGATGTTGACAAACCGATGACGCACCTTCATATAGTGTAAGCCCGAACTGAGTCGATTCAAGGCCTGCAATGACAATAAAATTTTTGCACAAACTTGCATTACCCCCCCCCCCCCCCGAATTGTTGGCCTAAAAATGGTACTTGATCAATTTTGTAACAATTTCTAAGGCTACGTTATCGTTTGGCAAATCCTTCCGACAAATCTTGGTAAATCATTCACTTTTTTCCTATTTGTGTAAATGAATCAGCGAAACGGAAATAGTCAGTGTTAAAAAACTGAATCAACCTGCGGTTCCGTACAGTTGTACACGTAATCGAATTACGTCACTTCATGAAGCACTAAACTAGCTCGAAGAGCGGTTGAAAATAAAAGCTATCTACAATACATAAAAGTGACAGCTAGCGGCTAAAACTCGTGCCAAAAGCCCCGACCTTCTCTGAGTGTAGCTCATGTAGCATATGGTTAATTATGTTAATATATCGACTCACGTGATCCGGTTTCATTTTGCGATAATCCTCGATTGCGGTCAGCTTTAGAAGCTACCGGTACAATAACAACGGATGGCCCGATCAATGGAGCATTTCTCATCGTAATTCGGTTGTTGTTCTATCGCCAATGCCAGCGTATCGGCAGGTTAACGCGATCGAGGCGCGGTATTTTATGATTGGTTTAGAATAAGTAATATGTATTGTGTTGAAAGCAATTGAATGTCAGAAACTGGCAAAGATATGCATGCCTGTATAAGGCACCACAATTGACCAGACGCGTCCTGCTGGCTGAAGCACTCCCCGTAGTAGGCGACCATTACACGGTAACAGAATCTGCGCAGAATTGTCATTTATTGCCGGTTCTATCTATAGTCGGCAGAACCCTAAACAAATCAGCCATCAAGACAGCTATCCTTTAGCAGAGTGCTGACTTACATCGTCGGTCTATGCCCAAGACCATACGCAGTCGCATCCATTTGGCCCTCAACATGCCCTTGGCCCTGTTCATGCAACGTCGTTCTCAGTGAAATGCATCAAAGAGTTCCTCAAAGTCTGATTGCTTTTCCTACGGACGGTTGTAAATTGTGGTCGGCCGTCATTGATCAGACGGACCTGTAATCGATAAAACGATAGTGTAGTGTCCAATTATCTATCCTTCAGCCGCTATCTACAAACTAGTAAAATCAACACTGCGGGCAGCCTCATTGATAGGGCTCTCGGAGCTCTTATTATGTGGTTGTACGAAATGCATCAAGGTGACCTTGAGCTGGAGGCTGGAACAGGAACTACAACAAATGTCATTGTTGATGTTACCTGAACGATCTGTTCCGAGATGGATGGTGACTCAGCTCTCATAAAACGATGGTGCGCGGTTGGGACTATGTCGTTCTTTAGTCGCAATGAATGTTAGCGATAAATCCGATAACACTCTTATTACGCCAATGACAGCTGCCAATTGAAATAAAGGGTAAGTTACTATTGGAAATGTCGCTGGCTTGTTTGTAGCCTTCGTATGTGGAACTGCTTAGCCAACTTCTTTGCTGCTGCTGCAGCAGCGTCGGAACGAATCGATTATGATTTTCTATACGTACATAATGCATACAGGCTCATATTTTACCTAGTTTTCTTTACCAGGGCAAGTCATGCCTGTGTCGCATAGCTTATGGCCTAACAAATTCTCAAATAAATATCTTATTCCTACGAGCCATAAATGGATAAAATGCTCCACTCATTCAATGAACGACAGCTAACATGTCGATTATCTTCAAATTGGTGCTGTTCCAAGCAAAAGGTTTTTGACTTATATCTGCCTGGTATGTATGTATATATATATATATGACTGATGTGTTGGTAACAGTCATTTCGCGTTTCCTCTACGCATAGTTTTAGTTCCCGGTAGGCTGTTACTGTGGACCGGTCTGAATCATTCCTGAATACAGACATATTATGCCGTTTTTGTTAATACTTATAACTAAAAAAAAAGCATAACAAGCATGTTTCGGTAAAAACCATATTTGCATTTCTCTGTTCAATCAAATATTCTTTGCATTTATGTCTGCATTTCTTCAAGGAAGAGAAAAGCTGAAAGCAGGCGACCGCCTTTCCTTGAAATAAATTTAAACCTCAATAGTTTTTAACAATGATTAAATATACAGTATACACCACCAAACAAGCGTGAGTGTAATAGGTCAACGTACGGTCAGTGCTGCCAGCCATCGGATGTGCGGAAACGGATGGTGAAGTCGCCCGGTCTACTTTGTTGCTGGGAGCTCTCCGCCGTATGGTGACAGTTTGACCGTTCGTTTGAACATGGAAGTTTTCTCTGCCTGACGTTGCTGTCGCAGTAACACTCTGGATTTTAGTTGATGTCGGCTCACGATCTCGCAGATCTTTGGTAATAGTGGATTCGAGGGACACCTCACTTTCGCAGCCTTCATCTTCTTCAGGAACAGGGGTCACAAGGCTAGCGCCTTCCAGTAGGCAAGTAGTATCTCCCGTCAGCGTGCCCTTATCGTACCATGGGTTGTAGACTCGTAGAGGTCCACCGTCCAGACGGACGCGCTCGAAGTCAATTGCTACTTTGTCACTGATCTGTAATGGAGTACAGGATAATCAACACGAGATTACTTTACAGTTTAATGGCTGACGAAGCATTAGTAAAGATATGCATACAGGATCAATAAGGGCGACTGACCTTTGTAGACGCATCGACCGTGAAAGATTTCCGAACGCGTGCCCCGAACATATTTACCGATATCTAAACACATAACTAAAAAGCCATATCAGGAAGTTACTTTATCCTTTGATGCTATTAGTAACTAGAAAGTCCTTTTTAGGGGAAGGAAGAAATATGTAATAATATGATACTTTAAATAAATAAATAAATAAAGATAAATACTTTAATAAAAGTATGAGCAAAAAGAAGTCACGTTTATGCTAGATATAGACAAACCTAGATTTCTCAAACCATAGTTACTACCAACTATTTGAGGATATCAGTGAGATATATCTATTGAAAGCAAGGGTACAATTTTAAAAACAATCTAGGCACTCAATTTTTCATGTGTCTTTTTTCCATAATACTTCAACTACTAAAATGCTAGGATTATAGAGGATTGGAAAACGCGACAGTTTTTATTTTATCATATATTTACATGTATAGCAACGGTAATTACTTAACGTGGTATAACTGTTTGTTGTGTTTTCCTTTCAAAAAATAGAGTATCACATTCGGTCTTATAAGATATGCCTCATGTACTCTGCTCCGATCGGTTTTATTCCACCAACTTTGTTTCTTATAGTAATATATAGTATAATTCAAAGACGCAGTCCCAATTTACAAAAATATCAACAGCTGACTCCAGTAGTCCACAATTCTCGTCGTATTCGACAAAAAAATCCGCTCCGAAGATTACAAAACATATTATCTGAACATTGATTTCAATATAAAAACATTAGATTTGCCAGCTGTTTATTGTTTCCATTCTTAAGCTTAACACTTGGCCATCGCTGTCCTCAGCGTTTCTGTACTTATGTCAATGGTCGACGTAGGTGTTAGGCGCTTTACCTCCCTGGAGTCTTTACGGTCAAATTCTGGCAACCCTGTGCGGTATATGGCCGCTTATTCTGCGTCAAAGAACTAGCGTCAATAGAAAGTCGAGCCTTTTTCTATAGTCACTGGTCTTTAGCGACCGAGCCCTCTTCGATGACTTCGTTCGGTGCCGGTGATCGCTTGGACTACGACCTGACACCACTAGCGGGACTAACGGTTGCCTCGAGAGCGATCTGCTTCTTGCTTCCATCTCAGTGCTTATTTCTGCGTTTCCGGCTTTCTGCTCATTCAGCTGACCGGTCTCCAAGGTTCATGTATTTTGGTTGCTTCTGCTGATTTAGTCAACGCATACTGCGTCGTTGCCACCGAATGGTTATTATGCCTATTATTACAATAAATCAGCAAGTAGCTGGGGCTTGTACAAACCGTGTCCGGATAAAGAGTTTGTTTTTTTTTTATTATCTATACCTTTGTAAAAATGTAGGCTATCAAAGAGCAATTTTTGATTTAAAAATTTCCTCGCTTTGTCAAGCACATGGGTGATATGTTTAAAACTGCAAATTAGCTCCGCCTAAAATTCCAAACTCATCGTCTTCTGGAGGTGCCACGCCTGCTGTGTTAACAGCATTCGTAAAGTGTCCTCGTTCTCGAAGTTTTGCCTTGAGCAGGGTGTTGATAGCAACTGCAATTCGCACGTCCAATTGCGCAACTTCGGTTTTTAATTTTTGCAGCGATTTCTTGACATGAATTAGAGGGGTACCGTCCGTCATTGAGGTACCCCTCTCGTCAAGCTCATGCTTAATATCCTCTACCTCCTGCGATATTGATGCTAAAATATGAGAGCGTTCCGTGACACCTCCAGATACGTTCTTGTATTGCTCCTTAATTTTTGTAAGTTCTTCCTGTGCATTTTTTAATTCTTCTAAAAGCCCTTCGACCTGAGAGTTTATATATTTCTCCCGCTTGGCAATCTTTTCCAGGGTTTGGCCAATACTGTTGTAGAGCGTTTCGAGCTGGCTCCTGGTCGCTGTGAGGCTAGCGTCCATTTCGTCTTTGTACTTGTGGATCTGGCCGAGGTGAGATCTCCAGTCCTTCGGGTCGGGACGAAGCGCAATCTTTAGCTGGGGTAGAAGACGTTCGACTTCAAGTCTCCATTCGTCAACGTTTGTATCTGATATGATCGGCTGTTTTAACGGATAGCGAGTTGTAGGGGTACTTTTGAGCATCTGCAGTATGGGATCTCTGTTATCGTTTTGCGGTTGTTCGTTTTCCAAATCGAAAAGATCGTCCGTGTAAACTACGACAGGCTGCTCGGCTTCCTCAAGTTCATCGTCACCTTCAGGGTTCCACGCGATTCCCGCCTGCTCGAGAGCTACATCAGCCAAGGCGTCCACAACATTGATAACCTGTTCTCCCCAACCTTGCTGAAGCCGCACTTGACTATAGTCTTCTTCGATGCCAAGCTGGCCGAGGGCATAAAGTACATGCGTGATCACAGCACGAAAATCGTCGTCACGTCTAGGCAGGTCAAATGGTAGGCCACACTTGCGCACGAGCCAGGCAGATATGCAGACAAACGTGTACACCTGTTCATCCGAATTAACTTTCATAGCGAAATAATGCTTGTTAATTGGTTGAACGTTGCGAAAGAGTCGAGGAAAGTCCTTGAAATAGTCGAGCAATTTCAGCTTCTCGAAAAGGTCCTCCATTACGATAAAAGGCAAATACTTCTGTGAGGATTCCTCTATAATATGCGTTGTTGGTCGAGCCATTTCTCTTTATTTGTCCAATGCTCGCCGTAAAAATAGAATTTTCGTCCAAGTCCAGAACCTGATTTTGGATGAGTTCCTCAAGTTTATGGCATAATCAGTGTCTGGGAACGTTAAATGCACTAGTGGGAAAATCAGACTCTTTTGCCATTCGGCGGAGCGACAGCGTGGAGCCAGCCTGATGTGGTCTGCACTCATCCCACAAATTAGTTTACCCTGCTGGCTTGTTTAAGCTTCGTTGATGTTTTCGATGGAGTGCGTTGCTAGGGCAACCGCCAACACCCTCATGTTTGACCTCGCTAATTCGTTCGATAGCTCCCGGGCCCTTTGCGGTACGGTCCAATGAATCATACTAGCTGCAAATACGATCTAAAGGAGTTGTGCATCTATATTAACATCCGAAGGAAAACTCTTTTTGTCTAAAGTAAAAAGCAGTAAAAAAAAAAACGACAGAGATTGTAACAATTGCGATTTATCAGATTGTCTGTTTATGCATTGGTCTCCTATGTAGATAAATAGAAGTAAAACGAAAAGATATAATATTCAGGATGTATACCACAGGTGAGAAACATTACTTCCTCTTACAGCTTGAGGTATATTACTGCCAGCATTCTTACTAAATAGGCTATTTAACATACATACTTAGAGTGGCATAATACTAAATGTTGTTCAGTTGGAAGTGAAGACAGCGGACTACAAATGTAAGCTTCAAACTATACGTCCGGATGGTGTCCCTTCCTTTACGGAGGCAAAGAACCCCTTTACTAATGTTCCGATAGCGTTTCTCGTACGATACCAATACAGGAGTATTATTAGACAATGACGCCGCTTCTGGTTTGGGCTGTATAGGCCGTGACAGGTACAGATGAAAATCGAGGATATGTTTTGCGCTCATGAAGAACGCATCCTGTATTGTCGCGAATACATTTTACGTTTGTTTTTCGAGAGAATGTCAAATAGTTTATTTAAAAATAAGATCGCGCACCTTGGCATTCTTTAAGATTGCCATGATGTCCGTCAGTTGGCCTAAAAAAGTCTGCCTATACCACATCAACCGCAATCCTTCGAAGCAACGTTTGACTAGCGACCGTACCGAGCACTATAGATTGTCAACGATAACGTCGGATATCTCCATCTTCACAGACTTCATCGGCAGGATCTAGGTCTGTATGGCACATTTGCGTGCAATTAAGATCTTCTGCGCGTTTTGGCCACCATAAAAAGCCTATCTCGTCAGAATTTATGCTGTTTTCATGAAGGACTTTTAGAAAAGGAGACGGCGATCAACAAAAGGAACAGCGACGGATATCGTCGCTCATTCCCTGTGGAATACTTTCCCTATACGTTCACCAATGTTACTTGGGTAGTATTCACTGATTTTTTTGCGTCGATTTGCTTGTCGCTTAGGCCTTTAAGCCCCTTCAAGAGCTACGGCAACGGTCTGTACAGACACATATTAAAATCAAATGTAAAAAGGGTACACGATGGAGAAGTTTGTGCTAGCGATCCGTAGTGCTTGCCACTAGAGACAGGCATTGTTGCAATTGCAGTAGCATAATCTAACAATAAACTACGGGTAATGGGATTACTGATGCGTGACTTTATCTCTTAGAAATAGCGCAATTGCACGAAACTGGGTGTATCTCTTATGTTTTCCTTCCTCTTGAATAGAGGCTCATTGTAGTAGGTACATGCATTGCCCAGAGCGAAACAGTCATTATGAGATTGACAGACGATTCTGGCGCTACGGTGGCTACGACAAGGTAGACGTAATGTTGATAGATACTTTATCTGTTTTTGTCTAGTTATGTTCGGTGCATGTGGTAAGGCCATACCCGAACAGGACAAAGGATCTCAGTTCCGATAACGCTGGAAAGCCACAGCTGCTCCTCGCGTTTGCGAGCCCCAAAAACTTCGGATATCAATGATGGATGAATACGGGTTGATATAAGCTATGCAAACAGAAGAAGTATGTTTCCTACTTGCGTATCGATGTCTGAAATTTTATTGAGAATTTACTTACCACTTCGATCCTATGAAGATTACGAGTCACAGGTGAATAGATTTTTTCCTTTGCTAACAAAGAGATTTCTTACAACGCACATTTTATAAGCTTTGGCTTGTTTGGCCAGATTCTTATACACTCCAATTCTGCTCTTTGAAACTGTGTGACGTTTTAATGACGTAAAGCGTAGGCAGCAATGCATTTACAGATAGTAGGTTATGAAATTGCGTTTTGTAGATTGCTTATATGCCTAATAAAGCCAGGTCAGTATCGAAATTACGAAATCTGTTTCGAAAAATCTTTTTCCCGAGGAAATTACGAGTCGCTTGTTCATGGGTCTATTCATGCTCGTTCAAACTGTTACGTCTAAACATCATGAGAGTGTTGCACTATATAAAGAATCATGGGAGCTCGATGGAGTCCAAGTGGGCCAAAAAGGCAGTAGCCTTACGTTAAAGTGAGCCCGTAAAGTAGAAACGCCCCGAATTTTATAGGCTACGATGGTGAAAACGATATTTAGTGTCATACAAACAAGAAGTTCGCACAGCCCGTTTTTGTACATTTTATTCTAAAAGCAGCATCTGTATTCCACATTGAATACGTATAACAGCATAAACGTAATGGACGTAATCTTTAATATTGGTTATGTTTTAGTATTGGTTAATAATAGCGCGCATTTTATTTTAATACTCTCTTGTAACCGGTTAGCTTTCAAATATGAACTATTAATTATTTTGCATCTTAAATTGTATAAAACATATGTATATATAATCATTATCCATATATAATGTTAGGTGAACGTTGTGTACGGCCAGAAACGTATCTAAGAAACTCATTGATCATTCCGGTTATAACCGTCATGTAACCCTGTACATTGTCTGAAGAAAATTCTATAAGTATACGATAGCTTTTTGTATGTACAAAATACATATATTTCCACTAGTCGTATATGTACATTTTTGTTAGTTTCTGCTGTTTTCTTTTCCTAATCATCGCTAAGGCTGGCCGATCTCATCAATTCTTACTTCTGTCCCTACCTATGGCATAAAGAACATTCGGGAGCGACACAGAAGAACGCTCCGGCTTGCCAGAGCAGACAGATTCACTTCGCGCAGGAAGTCGCAGGTTAGCGAATGTACTATTCGAATAATATACACGGCTTCATGAGTTAAGCCTACTCTAGACCTGTTGCTGAGTCTACATTTTCATAGCCGCGCCAACAAAGTCTAACGGTTAGACGTCTCCGCCTCTTGACGCCAAAGTCCTCCGAGGTGCCAGATCGCTTCGAGCAGCTGAAGCGCTCCCGGTGTTGACATATAAGGATCCGTCCGATCGCCGCCATGAGTGGTATATTACTCACGTCTATTTGGGTGGTGGCTTTTTCGGTTAGTTCAACAACATTCGAGTAGACGACGCGCAGTATAGCTATAGTATTCAGCCATGCGTGGTGCGAATGCGACTGCCAAACCACCTGCGCCATCAGGGGCTATCCTGATTGTTTTTTCGACCAAGTTCGTGGCGCTGTATGACTCTACAAATTATACCTGTACATCAGTGCCATGCATCACTTCTAGTTATGAACCAGCAACCGGTAGCAACGCGGTAATTCTTTTCTTCTTTTCTAGCCACTCCTTATCCGACCGCTACCCAGAGGCTACGGTGATGCCGATGAGGCATATTCAGCTTCCGGCGACAGTATGATAGGTTCTTTACTTTGCGGTAACAACAGCGATGGAAAAACTCCAAAGCCGTTTCCTCAGTTTGTGCGGAGCCGCCATACCAAAACCTTCGGAGCCAATACCGTTGTCTATCTATTGCTCTTTCTGCTCTCTTGTCGTCTCCTACAGCAAAGTTACACGATGTCTTCACAAACAGCTATAGCAGACAGGTATTTGCGAAGTGGAAGGGAGCACTAACAGTAGGACGCAGCAGGAACGGTGGCACGAAAAAGACTCGCTAGCCCGATACTCCAGTGGTCATATTCCCTTGCTGTCTTGCTTGCCCGGCACTGCCATTGCTCGTGCCGTAAAGCGGCAGCGGTTGACGCTTACTGTCGCTGCTACTTCAGAAGAGGGGACGGCGACGACGACGCCAGCGTTGTCGTGCTCTCTTCTGTGTTGTCGAAACCCAATCGTCTCCTTCCGCTCAGCCGCTTTTAAATAGTGAAAAAGCGAGCCACAGTTTCTGGCGGTGGTGACACGCAGGAGCCTTATCACGATAGTAGTCAGCGTTTCGATATTGTCACGGTAACGATGATACTGCTGATAATAATCGAAATGTAGGTGTATAGTAATCACAGATTTGAAGTTCAAGTGCACCATTTTGTAATAGTGCCACCGCTTGCAGGTGTCATTGTTATTTCTCGAGGTGTGATTTAAGTGTATTCTATAGAGGTTGTCGAAGCGTTGAACGCCCTCTTTCTTTCTATTTTGGTGCTACGGTCAAAGTGAAAGAGAAAATCTGTAAAATGGCTAGAAAGCACCATGGATTTCTCATTGCTATACTGGCTCTAGTAGAGCAAAGGCCTATCATCAGCCTTTGCACTGAGGGTAACGCTAAACGTATTCCATCAATGATCTGTGGCCCACGAGTGTTCGTAGACAAATATATCCACTTACAACAGTACGTATATGTGTACGACACAAGTCTTCCGGTAACGTTCAAAGTCTATATTCAGAAGTATATAACAGCATGACGTGTGCTCTTTACCTCTTTCATTGATATGCTCCGACAGGTAGGACCATATCAGTGAGGCCACCGTATCGAGCACCGTTATTGTTATTGCTGTTTACGGAAGAGCGAATGTACTCGCTATCGTCGCGGCCACTCTTGTGGTACCTCGCCGACGGCAGAGTACTAGCATCGTTGATTTATAATTATTAACTGCTTTCAGCGTCGGCCTTAGTTTGTGCAAACTCGAGCCTATTGGATGCACCTGCAGTTGCTGACGCGTACCACCTGCCAAAAGATATCATCAGCTTTGCGTAGATTAACTGAACAGGTGCGTTTCGTAGTCGTACTGTTCTAGAGAAAGCTAAACATAAACAAACAGAACTATTTTCCTCTTCTTTATGATGTCAAGAGAATTGAGCAGCTCTTTAGCATTTCGAAGCGAATATTATCAACGAATTTTTCCTGTGTTCTCGCATTCATTCGCTTTTAAAAGGAAAAAGGAGAAGAACATGGAGGGCGGTAAAAATGAATCGATACTTCTGCACTATAGACGGATACTGTGAATCATGATGATGCCGCCTAATTATTTATTTCCGATCCGTTGTCATCAATACGCATACATGTTTGCGTACGGAGTCGCACAGCGTTCGTTTGCCCTTTACTCCGCCCCGTAGCTATCTCTATCTCTCTGTCTTTGTTTTTCCTGCCCTTACTAGCAAGGCGGTGTATCTTTCATCGAACAAGGCATCACCAAGTATCCGGTATCCTGGTGGTGTTGCTTTCGACAGCTGCAGGGACGACACAGGCACTGACGGGAGGGATAAGTTCCTAAACAGCCTATCGACTTTTATTTAAATCTAAGCAGCAGCCATCTACGTATGCAGATCCCACAACCCGAGGAGCTGAGGCATCATCAAGCGCTGCACCACCACGTCAGCATCTGACCCCTGCTCTTCTCCGGCGTCGCTGAAGATTGTCACCCCGTACCCATCCGTCTGCCAACCGTTCTATCTGTCACCTTTGTCCAAAATAGGTCCTTTCTTCGTTGGGAGAAGCGAACTCATCTACACCTCGTCGACAGCAAGTCACCTCTTGGGAAACAGCCTCTGCTGCTGGCCGCGCTCAGTTACTGGCTAACAGAGGCGACGTAAAGGTCCCTACAGGCTTTGGTCGTTGCTTATCCTATTGCTGGTCTCGCTGAAGTGGGAAGTGCTCGCTAAACCTGGCATTGAATATTCTCTTCTTCGACTGTAAACGATGTGAACGTTGAGACACCATAGTAGAAGACGAGTGATGTCCCCCGATTTCGAGCGAACAACGAAGTTAGCAACAGACGGCAAAAGAAACAGATACGTTTCCCTCTTTTCCCACCCTTCAGTGTTTACAATTCGTACTTCGTGTAAATCCTCCGAATTCTGCTGCTCCTGTTTTTGGGCCATTTGTCGCTACTAGCGTCACTATGCGCATGCATTCGAGCATGGGATTCATACGGTTTCGATCGGTCGTATGTGTGCTCCGTAAACCACCTTTTACCAGATCTAACAAAACTGAACAGTTGAAGCCACTGACACGAATTACCGTCACTCCGTAAAGCTTCTCCTACATTTTTTTCTGTCTTCAAGGCGGCAATGACAACGATGAGGCGGGCTACCTGGTGGCGTACTGTAGCTGCTCTCGTTCAGCGTTGGTGTTGTTGACTTAGTTTCAAATTAGCACAGCGCCAAGGCGAAAGGGGAAGGAAAAGAAGCGGACTAAGATCGGTAGAGGGGCACCAGCCCATCCCAATAGAAGATACGACGGTAGCCTGAACGAAAAACCTAAGCCAAACGCCTAAGAGCAGCAACGGCAGTAGCAGCGCGAGCAACGGTGCGCATAGTCAAAGTTCTCGCTTATTACCTCTACACACGCCACATGCTACTGGTACCGTCTAAGCAGTATTACGCGAGGCGCAGCTATCACAGTTGCTACTGGCCACAGCTACGAGGCATTTACGCGCAATAAGAACAGATACACATATGCAGTAGATAAAGCTTTGGCTACCTGTGGGGCCGAGTGTAACAAACTCTCGCGTTGAGCGAATAGACGAATCGTGCAGATACTCGGCTGGGATCGCTAAGATAACAAACGCTTCCGGTAACGGACAAAGTTTGCATCACTAATTCGCATCTAATCGATTGCAAACTCAAACAGTCCACGAAGACCTTTGTGGTCGAATCTAACTGTGAAAAATCCAAACTTTGTTTCATCTCAATGCGCCAAAAACGGACAGATTTCTAATAAAAGTTCTCAGATTCGAGAGTAAGAGAGTCGCATTGCTTTACTATTACTTTTGTAACTACAATGTATATTTTGTGCGGGCCAATATCTGAGTAAAGGCGCCTGATAGTAAGTTTGATTCCAATTGATTACGTTTAACGTAAAGTTAGGCATTTTATAACATTGTAATCGCAGTATAGTATATGTAAAAAAGCATTATATTGTATAATATATTATTGTCGTACACGTAACTAGCGTACAAAGTTCTTTAAATCTTTGCTTGAGCTCTTCGTACAACAATTATTAGCATTAGTTACCGAACAGTGTGTCTCCGACCAACGTGCCATGAATGCTCATCTGGATGAACGCAATGGCCAGGCAGCAAAAAGAACAGTAATAAACCTGGCTACTTCTTAATAATTGCATCTAACGCAACGGAACGAGCATGCCTTGCATATTTGATTTAAGGAATAGTGGATCTAAAAGGAACAGATTCTCTATTTTCGGTATTATTCTACTACGACGCTGACCAGTTAGTAGCCCCGTTGAATCATCTCTACATGTATATATCCGTAGAAGCAGTTAGCGGGCAGCTTTTACGTGTGCTGAGCTGCTCAACAAGGAACTCCGGGTGCCACCACCAAAGTAGACATCTATGTGAATGCTATTATAGTATTAACGGAAACATTCTCAAAGCAAATACAGCTAGCGCCATCTGGTGCAGATACGGCAAACTGAATAAACGCAATTCGGCACCAACAGCGCCATCTGATGAGAGTAAGAAAAACGTGAATAAAGCAGTTCCTAAATTCTTCCGACAGACGGAGCTACAGTTGTCGCGCGAAGAACTGTTTGGTGTTTGACAGAGAAAGGTCTCTGCATATGAATTTCTCTTCTGATAAGCCACTAACGTAAAACAAAATCATTATGATGTAAGCTAGGCTAATTACATAGACTAAGAAATATTTGGTTTATCTTAGCAAATGAATATTATTTCAAAGTAGCGTGTTTTTAGGAGTAAGCTATTTTTATGGATACAATTTGGTTCAACATATGTCCTTTCATTAAGCTGAGTGCGAAATATATCCTCGGTGCAGAATTACGACTTAGTTTACGACATTCTTAGGCAAGCTACCTTGTTTATGTACCAAAGATTCTATATTTTTAACGAAAAGCCAAGTCTATAGTCTTTGCTATATAATCGCATATTTGATCCTAGCCTTAAACGAGTAAGGGTGTATCGGCGCACATGTATATCTGCTAACAATCTCGAAAACAGCTTAAAGAATTTCTGTGGCTTTTGAAGCTAGACTTGGCGAGAAAATGCTATGATAACACCAATATGTCTTCAAAAAATCAGTTTAAATTCTCAGAAATAGAAAGAAGAAAAGGGATAAGATAAATCGAGATAAATCTTTTTGTACAGTTTCTTTATCGGAGATCTAAAACATGCTACACACAAAAATAGAAAAACTTAGTTATTGTTAATTTATAAAGGATGTATAATTTTTACCTTTATAACAAAATCGTACACAAACTGGATTTTCTCTAACAACCTATTGAGAACTTCTTAAAAATGTCGGTGTTTTTAGATTACTTGTTTGATTTTTAGGCGATTTAGTATATACTAGAACTGCATTGGCGATGGTTAAGGCTATCCGAAAATTGGTTGCATATACCAGTTTTTTGTAAATTGCGGGTTCATCCGCACAGACCCACACATGATATTTTTATTCAGTCTTTCTCAAACGAAAATATTTTACAGTGAAAACAGAATGAGGTAAAGCCGAAGCGACATACACGGCCATTGTCTGACTTCGAGATCTAGTAGGCGCACCGTAGTGTTTCTTCAACAATGTCCTAAAAGGCCCCAGAATTGAAAGTGGTAAGAGGATCCAGGACAAAACTCGGCTAGAAAAGAACAGTATATATAGGATGTTTGCTTTACAATGAATTGGGAAAAGTAATAGAATAACGCAGCTTAATAATTAGAGTGTGTTTGACGCTGATAATATACGAAAAATTGATGAATATGTGGTTTTTGGTGTTCCGGTGAGCAGAAAGGGGTGGATGTACATGCGTAGTGTTGCTTGTTACCGCACACATGCACCTCATAATAATACTTTAAGAGAGCAAAAGAAAATCAGACCAGCCTAAAGAGCAGCGAATCCCAAGCTCCCGAAGAAATATAATATTAATTTTTTCCATTACTGGTCTAAATAAGTTATTTTTGAAAAACAGTTTTTCTAGCACCGCCTACATGTACGCGACAAGCTAACTTCTGCTTGCCAGCAGAATTCTCTGCGTATTTGTGCGAATGCGCAAAAGCATAGGCCTTCTTTTTTTACCAGAGCAAGAGGCAGCGTGAAGATGGCTGTGTGGTATATGGTTTGCTGGTTCAGCAGTTTACCTATTTTTTTGCTGGAATGGCTGACGCCAGCAGGCCCTATGAACCACGTCGCTCTCAGGGCCCTTGCCGCTACCAAGTAACAGCTTTAGCAGCTCATCTGCAGCTCATAGCAGAATTATACTGGGGGCTTCTCGGCATATAGAAACCGAGTCTTTGACCGACGTTCCAACTAAATCATCGAGCGATCTCACTGAAGCTAGCTAACTGCAGCCAAAAAGGAAAGCAGAACCGGTTTCAATGCACGCTACCTTGAACGTTACCTAAAAATCTCTTTTCTTTCTGGAGTGTTTGACACAAGACGCGCTTGGAAGAAAAATTGGGTCGCGCTGGTACCTCGTCGAGCTTGTCCGACAATAGAGACGAAAGCGTATTGCATATCTCGGATTCTGCTTGTCGCAGCGAGTATTGCTGCACCGTTGCAGTTTTGCTGTTGTTCGTGCATAAGGGCAGATAGGCGCGTCTGACGGAGCGGTGTCTGATCTCGTTATTTATTGCTATGCGTTCGCATATCCCCTTCGTGGCTGATTTGCTTTTGGTCATCATAAGGTACAGTTGATCGGGCATGGGGGTTGCTCGAATTAGATATCGTTATTGGTCAACCACGAGAAGTTACGAGTACGGCAGAGTTACAAGCGACAGAGTTACAAGCTACAAACTTCATTTGTAAAAGTTTCTTTTCCATAAAAACTAAAATATGATCGGGAATGAACGCTTGGCTAATGGCTTGGTTAGCCGCGTCTCATATTATTGACATGAGTTTCAGAATACGGAAGCAAAAGTCTAGAAAACGTTGAAGTAGGTCAATGCACCTACCAGATTAGAAGAAAGTAAAGATCAACATGACCTTTACTTTACTCTGCGACTGCGAGCGGCTCCACAGAAAAAAACTGATCATTTAAAAACGGAAAAGCAGTCTATTACAACAAAAATCACTTATAAGAATGACTTAGCGAACTTGTCATCTTTCACACTAACTGTAGCTCTAGTCGACCCCTGATAACCGTCGCTAGGGTAGGCTATAACAAACACATATAATAAAAATGGGCACAAATATAATCGTCTGAGAATGATTACCTTTGTAGCTAATAGCAACGAACGATATGAAGAAAGATTTTGGTGAACTTCGTGATTACGAGGGATTTCAAAGACATCTGGATGTAGACAAAACTTTTTTTGTTCATACATAAGTTCTACTACATGTCTCAGTATAAATCACCTAACCTAGTCGACCTGCGAAATATTATGTACCTATTCATTATTTCGCAATCCATGGAAGTCACGGAAACCGTCTGGTGAAAGGTTTAATTCACGGCACGCTGCTATAAACGAATCACCGGAATATATCTCTCGGTTTCCATTACAAAAAGTCTAGGTTTGTCACTTGACGTTAAAAAACGTTTGCTTAATATAAACAGACTAAAATATTAATCCATGAAACCGTATCTATCTGTTTTGAACCTAATGTTATAATCTAAACAAGGAAAGATCTTTATCTGCGAGCGGCGTTTGTCTACTAAAGATTGGTAGCATGAAAATATAGCCATGCGTTGACGGGGTAAAAACATTGCCCAGTGGGGCTTCTTCAAGATTTGTAGGTGACACTGAAGATGAGATATTCCGTTCATTATAATGATTATGTAGAGCAATAGTAGTGGCACTCGCAACTCTCGGGGATCTTCCCCTCAACAACAATAGATGTTTTGTTACCTCCTAGAAGAATTGGCTCGGCCATTCCCCACCAACATTCAACCCAACGAAGGGGGTGATGGATGCAGAGCTGTTTGAAAGAAAAGGCTTAGCTTTTCTGTATAATACTCTATACCACCTAGGACAGACACACACATACACACACCCACCCACCCTGGTATGTAATATGCAGAGTTATAAACGACAATCTCACCTGCCCCTTCCAACAGAGTTTTTTACGAATATGTACGAATCCAGAAGTCCTATTTATCGGCCGAAAAATAGTGCACGGAAACGGGTCAAAAAAACAGTTTATAAATTTACCTCAAAGTTAACGTAAACGACGTATATGCTCCGCACTGATCAAATGTTTATTTCCCTATAACTAAATTGTTTGTGAAGCCGTAGCGAGCAACCGATACGCTCCTTGACCTGCAGGCAAAAGATTTTCAAAAGCTTTTACCTACGTACGAGAATTACCTAGTTTAAAAGGGTTTCAACGTTGCAAAGCTAAACAATTGCCAGCATGGATTGCTTCTTTTTTTTTTTTCTTTCTAATTTGATATAACTCCATAATATATATTGTAATATTGTAACATAGCTCTCGTTTAATGACGTACAGAAAATGGTACTTCTGCTTCACCTGAGCCTTCACATTTACACAAAAGAACATGCACTACTCTGTTATATCCTACAATTCTTTAATATACCGTGGCGCGCCACATTTACACAGATATATTTAGGCATCGCCTAAATATTCCCGCCTAGTTTCTTTTCGTCGCCATCGCATGCGTGGCATCATGCCGCATCACCATAAAAATCGCTTCGCAAACGAAAAGATCACATCCAATGCTGCTCCAAGTTATTCCCACATAGTTTGGCAGTCTCTTAATTGCGGTGCATTAAAGCGAAAGGAGACTGGCAGAGGAGTCACCGGAAGAAAGGGTAGCACAGAAAAGCCACTCAGTCAAAGTCAAATGGAATTTTTTTTATTTACAAAGTCTGTTTTGGTTGTCCTTCTTCTAAGTTAAGTGACGCCAGGCGATAGATCGCTTTTCTATGAACGGTCAGAACCCACTTTATCGGCTAGAGCCTGCCAACCTTTTTACTGGCACTTTCCAGTATGTAATAGCGGAACTCCTTTAATATCGATTACAAAAAATTATATGTTCGTCGGGAATCTGTGTTCATACATTTACTTCCTATATTTGGTCATTATAGTTGTAGTATATAGCACCTATGAAAATGGCACTATGACAAAGCAGGGGAAATAGAAAAACTATATTATAATACACGTTCAGAGCTGAATTGAAAGTTGGAACGCGATTCTCCGTTTTGTTAATCTACTTGCATGAGAAATGACCAAGTTTTTTCATCTCGTTTCTATTACATACATAGTATAGCTTCAGTGTCGCGTTTGGATTAACAATCCGTCCAAATAAAGGTACTCCTTTTTTAAATCCGCCTGTATTTTCATAGTAAATAGTAGTGGAACCGATTATTATGGCCCAACTCATCTTTACTCAAAAATTGTTCGCGGGCAGTGAATCCCACACAAACAAGCCGATGTGAGGGAGAGCACCGTCAGATATTTTATCTATAGAGCCGTTCGGCAATCAGTCAACGATTGCAGGCTGTTGTTCGTTCAGACTTCGGTGGGGCAGGATCCGCCCAAGCCCATGGCTATACCTATCTGTCAGTGAACTTGGACTGAACGTGGCAGGCGAGTCAGAGATGTCGGGAAGCTACAAAGAGGAAACGTAACAATATGCGACAGCAGCTGCAATTGTGTTTGTATAAGAAGGGTACACTGTTGTTCCTGCCCAACGACGACAGCAAGACCTGCACCGGCAGCCAGCGACAAATCTTTTGCTGACACGCTTCACGATAATTTAAAAAATAGCGACGCAGAGGCTCAGACAATATTGAGCCCTATTTTATTTTTACAGAACAAACAGCTAACAGGATCCGTACAGAGCGGGCAACAGATCCCATTTCCATACGTCATACGGGAGTGTGTTCAGCCATACGTATGTAAGATAATTATAGAATGGGCTTTCTGTAGTTGTCTCGAATAATTTTTTAAAAAATTGTAGGAATAGAACCTGTCGGCAAACATAAGACGTGCCAGCGGACACATTTAGCCATATTTTATAGGTCATCATCTTTGAAATTTGGACACCATAATCTTTTTTCAATGAAAAAGACGCTGAGGCATATCCCGTTTAATAAAGCCTTGATTATTAAACCAACACGCTGTTTTTCAGGTTGATATTTCTAGACTAATTTAGGTTTCTTTTTTTTTGTATACTTAGTAGGTAAGTGTCTTTGCGTACAACCTTTATAATGGTTGCATTCAATAGTTTCTCCTATGTTTGGCCACAGCTATTAGAAATGTACGAAAAGAATCTTACTCTTGAAATGTTCGACCTTTGTCAACAATTTTTAAAAGATATCATGCAACTTATGGTACAATGCTTATTCGGTGTGTTAATAATTACTAAGAAGTGAATAAGAAAAAATGTAACTTGAAATAGTCAAAACAGCTGTGCATTGACATCGCCTTTCGGCTATGGAACTAAGGCCAAAGATGGATAGTTCGAAATTGTCACGCAGACTATTGCAAAACATTAACTTAGCAGACGACAAGGACACGACCTGAAAGTATTGTATGTTACGATGAGAGTATATATCTACTTGAACTCGCTTTTTCAAAGAACAAAAACAAAGTTTTATGGAAATCCGGAAGACGATAGCATTTCAGGACATTAACACTGGATCCGCCGATTTCCCCAACAATTACATCACTGAGATGAATATTTATTTCCTCGATTTTACCGTTATCAAGCAAAACGAGGAAAAACAAATTGGAGATGAACTTGTATAGCACAAGAAGGGTGCACGCAAGCTGCAAATCTGTCGTCACGAAGACACGTATACCATCTAGCTGTTGCTAAGGGAAAAACGGAGGACACTTCGGAGAGACGGCAACGACGACAACGTAAAAGAATCGCGCCTCGTAGAATCAATTTTGCCACGTTATTATTTTTATTGTAATTATGGTCGCTTATTGATGTTGCTGGAATAGTCGTTTTCTGTTACTCTGTTTTAGTCAAACGTGCACACATACGGACATCGTCTGTATGAACCATTTTAGTTTATGTTTCTTAGAATACGCCGCTTTTTCTCTGCTCTGTGGAACTGTCGATATTACGAAGGTGGCCATCATTGTGTATCGTAATTTATATGCCAAATATTCAGCGTCGACCGTTCCTTGCCTCTCTTTTTTCGTCCATTTTTACCGTTTTCGTCGTAAAAATGAGACACGCATCAATCATGATGGTTTCGTCGCACATGCCCACATGGAAACCTCTTCCTAGGGTCACTGATTAAGCCAAAATTGTTCTATAGCTTAGACGAAACTGAACGCGCACAGTGTACGATATGCAGTGAAGATGTTATGAGGAATAAGTGATCTCGACT
The DNA here is from genome assembly GCF_002532875.2 of Varroa jacobsoni. Classification (NCBI taxonomy): domain Eukaryota; kingdom Metazoa; phylum Arthropoda; class Arachnida; order Mesostigmata; family Varroidae; genus Varroa; species Varroa jacobsoni. The sequence continues at coordinate 300,253 of NW_019212941.1, read as the reverse complement.
TGTACCTTATATGTATGTAAATATGATCCGATTTTGGTGAAGGTTTGCTTGTAAAAACTGAGTGATGATTGACGACCGAAAATCTTCTGTGCAGTTGACGTTCGACGCCGCACACCTGACGAGTGTTGACGTGCGAGCGACGATACTGGCTAACCGGCTGCCGAACGTAACTAAACATACGTAACCGGAAATGATCAAACGCTTCGCTGGGAATAGTGAGCCCCCTAGTCAGATCGCTTCGGCCGCGCGATGGCCACCTGATAATTTTCTCTTGTTAGAAAAAGAATGAAATCTACGCACTTAAGAAGTTAGTTGGTTAGTGTCGAGTGAGGAAGAAATCAAACTGTGAAGTAATCTCTAAGACTGACAAGTATCTGAAAATGAAAATCAACGTTTCGCCAACGGTAAATGAATGAGTCATATGATTAATTACTTCTCCACGATGTTTTTTTATTAATTATATTATTTACAAGAGATAAATTAAACGAACATAGGACATATTTGTAATCGAACCTATTCGTAATGGCTTCGGACAGCTCGCGCAAGGCAAGCTTCCTTTGTGCGAGGTGTTCAAAGCAAATGTGCTATTTTTTGCCATAGAAAAGAGCCCATTTCTACACTGTTTTTAATTGTACTTCGTCCATAATGCAATACAACATTGAACGTTTTCACAAAGTTACAGGATAGTCACTGAGAATGGCAACAGATGGTCGAATTGCAACAAAATGAGATAACCGTCCATGTAAGTATTTGGTATACCTATTTGGCAAGAGACACTATAGGCACTTCATGTTACTTTGGTACTCCTCTTTTTTGTCAGTTGACCATGACCAGCGATGGCGCCGCATACGAAGTGAATAGCAAACGATCATGGATATCTATAAACCTGATGATAACCCATCTTGCAGACATTTCGTATGATTTAGCTTTGTAGACGGACGACTTTAACATGGGGTAAAAACAATCATAATGTGATACCGTGCAGAGACGGATCGCAGAGTGTCAATGGCTGCCCAAATACTCGCAGCGGTATTAGCTGCAAGTAGACGCGACCGGAGCGACACCATACCTAAATTACATTGACTTTGATCTTACAAGTTACAATCACCTTCATTATTATTTATAGTCTATTATCATGCAACGCATTGCGCGATTGTTATTATTGCTACTGTTATCATTATCAGCGTTACCACTGCTGCAGCGACAACTATGATTACTGACGGCAGAATTTACATTGTAGGTATCAGAAGGGAGAACGAACGACACGCACGTTTGCTCAGCAGTGTTCTGCTTCGTGCTTTGTGCCGCTGACGATGGTATAAGAAGAGCACACAACAGACACGATCACGGGTCGAACCAACAGAGAACTTGAACGCGTTACTGCTCCTCCATACACTGATCCTCAAAAAAGACCCAGCCTGGCTGTGTGACTAAGGCTGACCAGACTGGACTGAGACGTTGTATTGAGCTGCGGAGAAGAGTATCTTCCCTGTTTGACAAAATGACACACAGCCTAAGCTAGCTTCGAACGTTACAACCGTTCTGTAGATACAAGCGTCATAGTGCTCCAATAGGAACAGGATGTTTACCGCTCTGAAATAGCTAATTGTTCATTTAATTACCTACCCAATGCTGAAGTTAAGAAATACAAATGTAATGGCCGTGTAGGAAAGAAAGGTCCGAATCTTCCAGAGTTCTCTCCTTTTCATCGTCCCGTGTAAGGGCAGCCGTTCTGGCATAGCGAGCTATAACTTGTGGGTAGAACGTTTCTTAGAAGAGACGACAGACCCGGTTGCTGGCAGCGAGTTGACTCGTGGTCGTCCATTATCAACGTAAGATAAGCAAAAATAATATCTTACCTGCTGATCATCAAATCTGTTCGGCATTGACGCGGACAATAAAGATACCCCTTAGATAAATCTAGCTAGATTACTTAAGACCAAAGATTAGCAAAACCAAAAACATACAATTACTTCCTGTAACACCTAGCAATCCTTATATATCATTGTAAGCATGTTGAAAGTATTGGCTGCGAACAAAGATAATCCATGCTAAAGAGTAACGACGTGTGAGTCGGAAATTCAGCGATGCTTTTAGTAGTGTTTTTCCAAAATTTCAGATTGATCAAACAATTTCCTTGCTACAAAAAAGGATATCGTAATGGAAGCCTTTGCCAGTAAACGATAACAGCGGCGTCGGATATGGACGAGTAGCCAGACATCGTATTATATATGAGGGTCGTAACGCTAGCAGGGTATTCTAGCTACACACAAAACACTTGAATGAACGTTTCGTATACACGTTTGTCTATTCGAATTGCGATACTGGCACCTTGTATGTGGTAGTAGAGCTTTGAAACGGAACACGTATTATAGTAAGATATTTGGACGTCTTCTATGTGATACGTTCATCCGTGGTTATTGACACCTACCAGTGAACCTATAGGTAACTATTGATGAACGTTCTAGTTGACTGCGTTATATGTGGAAGCAATGAATTGGTCAATCAATCACAATTAATTTTCTCTATAAAAATCGAAATCATCTTCATCAATGGAAAAACTGGAATGGATAATCAGTCGAAGAGAACTTTATTAAATATTGTTAATAAAATAAGTAGAAGTATTTTTAATGTAATACGCTCAATAATACCGGCAAAAAAGCGAAAGAACTACCAATATCATGAAAACGTAAAAAAGTTATCGTTTAGGTAAGTTTCAAATACGTTTACCCATCGCTGATTGCTTTTCTGTTTTCCTCCGAAATGCTATTTATTCTTTCTCACTCACAATAATAACCTCTACTATACGTGAGGCCATTAGAAGCCCTCTTTTTTCACAGGGCAGAACAACTCTTCCGATATGCAACCGATAGCGTGACCCATGTTACTTTTTTGGTCCCAGCTTGATGATTTTAAAGGGAACCATAAATAGTCGTAACAACGCATACTGTGTACCTATTTATTTGCAAGTTTTATACTCGCATAATGTTACGCTGTGATGGGCTTTAAGCTTACGTTGCATAGAATCCGCAATCGGTGTACCAGATGCCCAAACAAGGGGCAAATTCAGCGGACATTGAATAGAATTGACGTCACAAAAACGCAATGCAATGCCGCGCCAACAGAGTATACTCATCATTACGCAAATACTCGTGCTGTAGTTACAGCTTTTACGCCCTTTACATCCGCTCGTAGTTCCATCTCTACATCATCGGAATCGTTTTTCCTTCCGGATTATGGGCTTTCTCGATGCTCCCAGCCAGATGCGTGTGTCGGCTTTCTATATGCCAGTTATGCTTATTATCTATAATAAACTTATTTGAAAGTCTGATGCTACATATCAATTCAGCTCAGCTTTTGTTTTTCGGAAACTTTCGACAGGGCCAAGGGGACAGGTCGAATAAAAAGGAACTGGTTTATTGTGTTAAATGTCAACCACAATCGTCATCGCCCAGAAAGTTCTTTTCTAGCGTAGGAACTGTTCGATTTTGATGGATCTCTGTGAGTGATGGCAAGCTGACAAGACGACCATTGTCTAGCTGTTCTATGCTGTCTGGCATGAGTAACACCCTGATAATAACCTGTAAACGAATAAGTTGCGGGACTTTTTTTTGCCTTAATAATGAAGATACTATTTAACTTAATAATGAAGATATTTAGCACATTGCGAGATGTAAATGTGTGTGTGGATGCGGAGAAAAGAGACATCGCTTGAGAGGTCGAAACCCCTAAAGAGTTTTAATTTTTTCAGAAGCTGAGTTTTCAAACGACAGCACGTGCTACAGAGCAAGCAAATTGCTTTTTATCAACAAAGAGATGATGGCCGTCGCCGGCAGATTTTAAACGCTAGCGTTTAGATTGGCCGATACCTACTTTCATCAATAGTCCCTTCGTAGGACTGAAGCACATAAATAGAAACTAAATAATTGTCCTGTATCTTCGTTGCGCATTCAACTACCGAGAAGTTTTTACAATAATCGTTTTTCACGATCCTCATAATGCTTTGCTAAACAATATTGATATCTGCTTTTCCCTGCAAAAACGTAATTTGTAAAGATCCCGTGGTCACTACAGGGTTCATTATGTCTGACACTGGCTACCTTTAGAATAATGGATAGTCTACTCTAATCTATAGATGGTTAACTTAGAGCAAGTTAACACTATTATTAATAGTATAGTTACGCGCAAAATACTAGCACGGGGCTAGCTTTAGCACCACTTATTGAACTGCTTCCACGACTTTTTATTGGAGCTGCTTTATATTAATTCTTATAATGGCCTGGCAGCTTTTTTATTCGTACAAGTTGTGTAGTACTTGCATCACTGGCATGTCCTAACTATTTTACATACGGTTCTTTATATCACAGCAACTCGAGGAGCGCATTAATGACGAGCGTGACGACACCAAGGGACCACTCTGTTTGCAATCGTCAAGACGCTGTTTTCTCTTTCTCTAGAGATTTGTATGCATCTTCTCTCCACTGTTCTTTTTGCCCGATTTCGTTTTTTATTCAAGGACAAGAACAAATTCTCTCGCAAGCAGCTATCGCCAATATAATTATTATTAGCGTTGTTCCTGTAGCTGTTGTTTGAATTCTGCTAGGCAAAGGATACATATACAACATATGTGTATGCTATATATGAATTCTTACATAGAAGAAGTCATATATATATACGAATACTTTCGCGCGACAAAGAATACATCAAAGAAAAAGTCGGGATGAAGCAGACTGACAGGTAGATTCGATACCTCGCACGTAATGAGCGACAACGGCAACTCGACTGACCCTCCTATGTTTGTATGATTTTTATTTCCTGTAGCCAAGGCAGCGACACCATCGACAAGACGTTGCGCGAATAGCAGTGACGAAAAAAGAAAACTGTCAGCCTCCTGGTAGAAAAGTTCGGTGAACCGTGTCGCCAGCCATAGCCGAAGCAGCAAACGCAGAGGCGATCGACCAGTCGCCGGTCATCGAGTACGGATCTGTAGGCCAGACACCAGCTGACTAGTCGATTCTCCCTTCTACAGGATATCTTGACCGAATACATACGTCGAAAAATAATAAATTACAACTGTTCTAAGGGCGCGCAACGGTCGCGCAAACAAACAGGCCACGTAAGCATTTACTGATTCCGACAAACGCATCATTTCCGAATAGGCGCTTAATCTTTCTTTACGACAATATATTGAGACGTCGGCTGCAAACGACCGTTGCTGTCGCTCGTTCCAGGCGCAACGTGGAAAGCGATACCAGGGATCTAGCGCCTATTCGCTACTGTCTAAGGCTTACTGGCAGTAGAATCTGTCCGTTGGTTGGCTGGTCACAGCAGCAGCAGCAGTAACACGATGGCCGCGGCAGCGAATTAATCGATGGACCATTTCAGCGTTCCCATCTGCGCCGACTAGTGAGTGATCAATACGTCATCGTCGTCGGTTCGGTAGCGATAGTAATACCTGTTGTTGATTAGGCCGCGTAAACAATTCTAGGCAGAGGGAAAACAACGGCGCCGATAGCTAGGGACAATGATAAGAACCTCGAAAGACAATGGTCAAGGAATTGTCGCGAAATATAATCGATTTCGAATAGATTAAAACGTACACATGAAAACAGAGAAATATACGACCATTTTATCAGACGCCATTGTTGCTTCCTAGATAACTCCCTACGGGAAACAGCACCGATGCCGTGCAAGACGAGCATGTTTAAAAGTCGGGTAAATGTGAATATATTGGTTTGGACGTCTGTTGACCCTGCTGAGCTCGTCTATCGAGTACATAAAAACTTTTAAAAAAAAATTCAGAATCGATATATGTTGCTGATTCAGATGTTTCTTATTCTATAATGGTTAACCATGCCGCACTATTTAATATCTATGATGCATAGCCTGGTAAAAAGTCTATTATTATGTGTCCATGTGATAGAGATGCCGTTTGGGTTAACATAAATTTTTCTCGTAGACATCCTGTTGCCGTGTAGCTTCTGAGAGTAATTCAACGAAATCGCTTTGGCTGGCTCAGTTCGACCCTAACAAGTCTAGCGTTTTTCACAGCTGTGCACACAAATGAACAGACACAAATGAAAGTAAGAGCTAATCTTCGAATAGCAAAAAAAAATTTGTCCGTAGATCGCGATTATAAGTTATTGGGTTATTGAGTTAATTGGACCAGGGATCTGGGTGCTTCGTCGACGGGTCGCCATAGTTATTCTATGTTTAGGATAGGCATCACTGTATATTTGCAGTTCAATAGATAAGAATGGCATCGGTAATGACCGAATCTTTAAATCTAGTCTGGGCCTATTTTTCACTGCAACTCTAAATAATTCCTTTGTAAAAAAACATTAACTTCCCAGACACTCTGCAGCCACCCGGACGTCTTGGTTATCACGTTCGTTAGCATTAGCTTTTAATGTCTTTGCGTATAAAGAAGTATCTTTCAAACATTTGATTTCTTTAAAATAATCTCAAAGAAAATCGGCATCAGGATGAGCCGATCAGACACCCACGTAAGTTCAAGTTAAAAAAACAACTGCCTACATGACCGAATCGAAAAGTAGCCTGAAATACGTGCTACTCTTTTTTTTTTTTGTTTAGCAGTTTCGCATAATGTAGGCTTTTTGTTTTTCCTACAGTTTCAGAAAAAACAAGAAAAAGATGGGTAAACGATTGTACTTGCTTGCACTCCATGACCCTGATTAATTAGGCCATACAGCCCATTTGCTAATTCGACAGGTTCCGACTGGCCCAACCTGGGCACAGCTGCCCAAGAATTTGCCCTATTAACTCTCATGCGTACAGCCCAACATTACTCGCTATGTAGCCTTGCATGACCGAAGATTTTTGATACCGGACATTGCAAGGGAAACAATACCAATAAGATGTCACAAGAGAACCGTAGCCACGTGTTCTAGACGACGTATTAGTGTGTTAAGGTGCGCGTAATGCTGTCGACCACACCAAAGCATAATAAGCTATTGATAATGGTCGTCAATCCTGTGTAGAACGTGGTGGATACGCAGCGTGCCGGTCCGATAAAGTACACTGGGATGGATCTGGTCCAGACGCGTCACCTCCTAAATAGCTGGGGAAGCACTAATTATAAGCAAAAATACTATAGATAAGCAAACAAAAGGTTCTATGATACTTCTCACTTTACTATACACTCGTACTGTTTGACAATCAGGGATATATAAACAGGCGAAACAAAATTCAGTTATTGCGATCCAGCAATCGTAACAAGCGTCATCTTACTGACGCACGGCGCTCGTGACAGATCGTGGTAGTTATAGCGTGTACACATGCAAGTAATTACATACATACTATATTTGCTACAGAAAAACCTCATTGCGTTTTCCATTCGATTTAGTTAATTATATCCATATGTTTATGGATACCTGTCATGTTTCTGGGTGCCAAGTCACAAGTATTAACCGTAAGAATAACGTATGCGCATCCGACAACACACGTCTACTTTATGTCCGCGTCCACTCCTAAATCACCTATTACTAATTTCACTTTTTGACGTTTGCGACTAAGGCCGAGGGAAGGTAAGGATCTGGCTGTGTAGTCTGCCGGCCGGAACAAACACCACCGCTAGCTCTAATACATCAAGCGGTGTCCGAGTTATGGATTCTCCGTCCGTGCTGCCAGGACACGCAGTTAGGGTTACAGCAATAGCACTGACAGCAGCGGACAGCCTGTGACAAGTTAGTTGCAACTCGCTGAAGACCTGACGGAACGCACGGAATAAACTGACTCTCTTATTAAGTTTCCTATGCCTGCCGCTATAGCTCGCTAGGACCAATAGCATGGGGAGCCACAGAACTGTTATAACGATGTTCATAGTTCTGGTAAGGCCATCGGAAATAGCAGTAGCAGCGCCGGCCGCCGCAGCAATGGCATTATTGTCCAGGATTACGTGGGCGCTCTGTCCCATGGCACGGGCTCCGCTGCCGGTACAACAGATGCAGAACTAGCTCGACGCTGCTAACGAGTGGAATCCAAATAACTACAGCCTGCTACAGCGACAATGGCAATAAGATCAGGGCCTGCCTCGCTATTTGCCTGGGCACGGTCTGTGGCATGTTATAATATCTCCGCTCTGTTCAAAGGGGCCCGATCGACTACTGACTCTTTATACTATAGCTACTGTACACTGTAGCTTTATACTATAGGACGGCACGCTCAAAATATCTGCTTTGCGCCTCTCACACTGGCGGCCAACGTCGCTAGAAACATGTTAGACAGAAGCCTTGAGACACCCATTGATTAGACAGCATTAGGAATTTGAATGGATAAGAAAATTCAGAAATCGGTACAAACGTGCAGATGTTCTAGAAGGCCGCAGCAGGTCACCTTTGGAAATTTTAAGATTGGAAAATATATATCTTTACGGAAATATATATATATATATACAGAACCATTGTCAACAGGGCATAATGTTCCTGTATAGAAAAATGCCCCCCATAACGATGTCGTTTCAATTAACCAGCATACGGAAAGTTTTTGAGACTGCTATGGGCAAACCTTGGCTATGGTAATAGAAAATCTCGTAATTTATTTCAATAACATTATACTTATTAACCAAGTCGTTCCGGAAGTGGTTTTGTTTTGAAGACAGCATTGCTTTTCACTTTTCAATATATCGTTTAAAATTATTCCAATATATTATTTATTCAATATATTATTTAGGCCAATATATCCGTGTGTGTTGGGACGAATAAACCATCTTAATAAAGAAAAAGCGCTTTTGCTACACTTAATAAAACTGGAATTACAAAGGACAATTATATTATCATATGAGCAAGTATTAGATATATAGTTAAATTTTTAAGGAACCTTTACGGGAATGTTTTGAAAATCGGGTTAAAAATAGTTTTAGTCATTGTCAAGCCTCTGAAATGTTATTATTTTAACTTTTTAATTTATATTACGTCCGTTTTTGAGTATCAACATCAGGTAGTAATAAACGAAGTCTATATGCCGAATGCGGAGGTCGAAAGTCAGGTCGACAAGTGATGACATCGTTACCAGACGGCCTATCAAATGGTAAGGCACAGAAGAGGCAGTACGATGTTTTCATCATTGTACAGTGGTACCGTTACGTGATTCGATGTAGTGTGAACTGCTACAGCCACAAGCTGTACGACTTTGGATATCCTGCTTTTTCGGACGGACTTTGGCAGCGTCTGTCGTTCTCTGTGACCGCCGAAACGGAAACGATTATAGGCGTCAGCAGCGTAGGCATCGATCCTCATCTAGCCGGACCGAAGCTCCGCTTCAAAGCGTCAAGAAGAGAAGGAACTTAAGAATTCGTATCGCAATAGGACAAAGATAGGGCAGATGCCATTCTAACGCCATAGGGCTTCGTAATGAACAGGAGTAACAACGAACCACTTAGTTCATTGCCCACATCGCTTTTTACAGCAGATACGAAAAAGACTATCGTAAGTATAGTGGCGACGCCAAATACAAAATATTGTCGCTTTTTCTTTTGCTCTCCTAACAATTCATGGTTTCACAATCGATGCGCCAGCGCCGTTGCTGCCAGCGCCGTGTTTGTTGACGTCACGCCATGCTACTCGGCACGCTCGTCTTTCATTGAACATGCAATGTACGGCACTTACCGATTCAGCATTTCTGCGTCATCGTTTCGTAAAATTCTTGATTAATTATTGGAATCAGTTAAGCTACGAACAAATGTTGTAAATGTTTTTCTAATCAGAAGGATATCTGCTGCAACAGCTATGAAACCAACCAGGTCAATATGGGATATGTATCTCTTTTCGTACCTAACTAATGCTTCACATAGATATCATTATACTGTGGTATTGATCAGTTAGTCGAAATTTGGCCACTGATTAGCTTAGGTTTTCTATTGTAGTTTACGATTTTGTGTGTGTGTGTGTATGTGTGTGTGTGTGTGTGTGTATGTGTGTGTGTGTGTATGTGTGTGTGTGTGTGTGTGTGTGTGTGTGTGTGTGTGTGTATGTGTGTGTGTGTGTTTAAAGTTCGGATGGGTATACCCACAATGATCTTGACACGCCAGGTGATAAATCGAATCAAGTTGAAGTTTTTAGATGAGGTAACTAACATATTAATGCATTTCATTACATTACATTATATGCTTGTTTTTGTATTTCGCCGATGTCAAACTGAACGAAAATGATGCTAATCAAAATGGCTACATTTATTTAATGTCTACATACCAAGCTCTGCTCTTCACTAGAGTAATGCGAGAATATTCCTCGATGTAAAGCACAGTAATATCTGTTCCATCCATTGGAAGTAACGTCTCGGTTCGAAAGTGTACTAAATCCGCCGCTGGGTCTTAAACTCCCAGTGGAATTGATCACTCCCGACGATGATTTCTGAAGATCCCCACCTAACGAGGCCCCTCGCCGAGAGACCCTTCGAAACCGAGAGTCTACGACAGGGCTACCTGACCTAGCTGAGTAAACAAGATCTTTATCTGAAAATCAAATCCAAAAAAGATCGTAGTTAAATATTTGTAGAACTCCGGAAGCTGTTTCCTCTACAAAGTGTCAATAGTCGGTCGGATTGAAACACATGAAATAAACAGTGTCTTAGAACCATTATGTCTAACAACAACAGTTCCTAAATCAACCACGAGTGGCAATTTATCACGTTACGGATTTCACCCAACTCACATATTTGCTAAAGATATACTAAATGACAATATTTGAATAAAGAAAACTACGTGAACAAGTTACGGTATTAAATAAGCTTTATTTCTAGTTTAGGCCGCTAGCCCAATTCCTATTCTAGTGTCAATTTTTCTTCCTTAACAATCGCTATTTTCCGGATTCATATTTCGTGTGCTGCTTTTATAGTTGGGTTAGAGGGCTAAGACCGACGATCTACAATCTCCCGTGCGACTCGGCTAATCCCACTTAGTCCTTACTATTTAGATTTAATCGTCGGGTATATTGCATATCAACGTAACGGTTTACAATATTGTCATTGTTACTTCTATAATTATAAAGTTGTCACAAATGCTGCCCTATCGAAATTCCGTTTAGTTTCATTATTTCAGCCCGTCATCGCCAGCGACAAAAGGAAGCAGCCTGTAGATTAAGAACCCTTTTATATTTTGCAACACCATCACATAATTGTCGTTGCGCGACCAGTATTGCCAACGTTCGGAGCACGCTCCTATTTAACTAAGAAGAACGCAAAGGGGCCACGAAAAGAGCAATACTTCCCTTATCGCTGCTATATACTAGACAATTACACGAGTCTTTAAGCAGAACAATGCATTATACATGTACACATAAGCAATTTATGTATTCAAAAATTTCATCGTGGACTACTTTTGACGTCGGCAAATAGGAAATGAATAACAAGCGTGACATGGTCACGTTATTGTTATGGTTAAAAGTGTGTTGTCCGCACTAAGTTGTCCTGTGTTAAATGTAGATGTGCTAATGGCCGACATATTGTGACAATGACTCACGTACATAACAAAAAATAGTATAAACATCTACTGAAGTGTGGAGTGGTAATCAATTATGACCGACGGTGCGCGTGTTGGATGGCATACGCGTTCTGGAAGCTTTACTTGACTGACAGCCCAAGGGACGAAAAATTTGAAAAGTCTTCGAATTCTCTGCCGATAGCTAGCTGGGACGTTTTTTCATTGCTATTTTGGCATTGTTTAGCAATTTTATCGAGGTATTCTATGTCTACATCGTATTCAGGAGTTAGGAGAATAATAGGAATTTCAAATTATTGAAGCAATACGGCCTAGTATTGATCAGGGTTTTCTATCGTTATCAGATCTTGTACAAGAAGCATTTGGGAGAAGATTCGATCGGCACATCGGGAAAAGATGTGCTAACGAATGCTAAATCACTATGTATTGTTATACCCTTTCGGTAATGTATTTATGCGAATCTATAGTTGAATAGGGAAAAAAACGACGACAGAAAGGTCTAAGAGATCACTCGCAACGGATCAAGCGAATGGACGGTGCTGTCTATGTTATAAATGATATGGTCAGCCTCCCGGAACCTTTCCGTCTGCCAGAATGTTTCGGAGCGTCTATTTTATCAAAGATAAGCTGTACCACGAAAATATAATCGCATTGCCGATTTGCTCGCATCAGCTCCTTCACATTGGAGTAATATTATGCCTCAGACAGGGCTTACTCGTTAGATCACAAAGCTTAATCAAACGAATCAACCTCTTGCTAGGCGCGTTTGAGAGGCTCAACTTTTCATTTACTAAGCCTTTGAAATACTATCCACTTTGTGCTTGCTTTCAGTTCACTATTAAGCAGTAATAGGCATCGTTGTTGGAAATCACTACGGCTTTTAGGGCCGTTCGATAAGGTTTACAGGTAGTGCAACCTCTCCAGTGTCCCGTTGGAGATCCATCAGAAACGGTTCGGGCCGACTTAGTCCCATAAAAAGCATCACCAGTGCTCATTCCCACAATACTTGACGTTGGGTTTGCTTGGGATGCTGATCCGCGTGCGCAACCAATGGCTAATTAAATTCGGAAAATTGCACCGCTATCCTGAATGCTGTTAAGTATCTGAAGAATCAGATTGAGTTTTCTGCACCCACTGCAACCGTTGTTTGTGGAGTAAGCTACTTAAACACTTGGTTACGTCTGCATGTACAGCGACGGTGCGGGGTTTTTTTTGGGGGGGGCGGGAGGGGGGGAGGAGGAATATTTTTACCGTTTTCGTTCTGCCACGTATGAACGCTGCTTTGCACGCCGTGCTAACATATAGATTAATTCTAATAGAATCACAATAACATTATACCAAATCTATAATATTATAATGTTGTGACGTTTGCGATTAACGTCGGCATCATCAGCATAGCCACCAGCAATAGACGAAAAGGACTGAGAGAAACGGACCAGAAACAAGTGGAAATTTCAAGGGTTCGATATCAACTTCGCACGAGCCAGCATTACATGCGTATCTTCGCGCGTTTTCCTTGTCAGCAGCAAGGGCGAAGTGGATGTTGGTATCGTGATGGTTGCCGTGTCGTGGTTGGACTCGATTCGACGAACGGGCAAAAAGCAACGCCGATCCCCCGCCGTCTGCCTGACTGATTGATTGATTGATGTAGCTGCTGCTGCCGCCGCCTAAAAGCCGGCGTTTTTGGATAGCGTTTCGGGTCAAACGCCTGACATGACCTTAAAAATCCCAAAGCTACTATTGCTGGCGTACTTACAGAGGTTGCTTGACAGTAGTCTGAAGCAATTGCTGTTTTAGAAGCACAGCAACTGCACCAAGAGAAGATCTATGCAAAAGAACCTATCTATGCAGAAATAGCGCACACTATGCGATGCCTCGTGTCGGTGCATACCCGCGCTCGATGTGCCACTCAGGCGCTTCTCCCATAGTGGAACGAGCTGTCCGGCTCAACCCACTATCGAACGAAGAGGAAGAATGAAGGCAAATTCAATTTCCCGTAATGTAACTAGGATGAATTTAAGCGGCCGAGGTACTTGAATAGTCTGTTACTCATTTTAATTGGTCGCACTCTTTGCAGTATCTTATAGACTCTTGGTTTACACCGATTTCTTTGTGGTACAGCTTCAGTTTCCACTAGGGCTGTGATCCGACAGAATACGTCACTCTGTCCACTATGCTCGTATAGAAGTGCGATGGAACGTAATGAGGTTACTCTAATCGTTATTTAAGTCATTTACGACATATATATATATATACATATATATATAAATTTAATGTATCTTTAATAGATCGAATAGATACGGCAGTCTGTCAGGCAAGTGGATATCGTGCTTGCTAAGCATGTTATATGGTCCTGCTTTAACATTACTATGTCGATGGTTCGTAAGTAAACTTCACCCTTAGCGAACTCAGTAACGTGGAAAATTAGTCCAGCCGCGACTAGTTTCTGGTACAATATTGAAAATTATAATACTGTCAAACAATTGAAGTGTGCTATAATTGTCCATCACTTTTGTTATCTTATGAAAAAATTCGTTTCACATCTTCTCTAGCCAATATAGGCGCTTGATGGGTTTGTACACCGATATGTATATAAATACTTGTATAGCTATATATATTGTATATGGAGTTTTATACCTGTGTTCTATACTAACGTATGATCACCTTTATTTTCCCGCTAAATAGTAATTTTCTTAAATGTTGACGTTATCATTGGCAGACGTCGGTGGATTTATCACGTACGCAATCAACATGGATAGATAGGCTGGTGCGGTGACGACTAGTACACGATTGAATTATGTTCGAGCATCGAGCAAAAATCCTATAATCTTAGTCCATATGAAGTATTCATAAGACGGTTGCAGCAAAGGTACCTTCACCCATCCAGTATACCGTGAGTTATATGGTTGGTCGATTAAGCAACCGTGCCTATTTCGTTATTGTCCTCTGACTGTCCTGAATTCTAGCATGGTCATAGATCCAGGGCATATGCTGAGCATCAATACCAATCCTTGCTAAACAAATCTGTCACATACTGTTGACCGAAGCTATTATATTATGGATCAGAACTGTGAATGCTCTCCATGACAGACAAGCTAACACCAGGATTTTATTCGAAATCGAATTCTACGAATAAACTCAATCGTAATATAGGGTACCTCGGGATGACTGCAAATGCATTATTTAAGTATTGTTCATAATAGCGTGTGATTTGTCGTACAAACTGAGATTTATACAAAATACAACCAGGAGTGGTCCACCGTCTGTTTCCATATCGAACGCTTTTAGTTATAACGGCAGCAAGATCCAAGAACAATTCGTGCTGAAGGTGAGACTTGTTTAGCCGCGAACGATTTCCAGCTGGCGCAGAAGCATCGAATAGCTAGAAGAAAAATTTCGTGAAAATCTTCTGCCCTACTCACTCAAAAAATATGGGATTTAACAGTCACGGGAATATCAATTAAATTCTAAGAGAGGACAAAGTGCGAGACAATTTGGCTATTACCTCACACTTTTCGTAAAGCATACGTTTTCACCTATAAATTTATCTAGACTTTTTCGTTATGCGACACATAAATAATCGCAATTACATTCATTCAAATCAAAAACAAAATATGCTACTGCGCAATGATATTATCTCGCTGCTTTTTCGGTAATAATATGCTGACATTAGGTACTTGTTTGACAAACAAAAATGTTTGCTGCAGGTAATGTATTGCTAAACCCGTAAAGAAGCCAAAACCAAAATAGCATGTGCTTCCCAACCAGAGTTTCGGATTGTAAGCGTAGGTCAGACTTGCTCTAAAATAGGCTCCTCAATGATGAGTGATGATAGAATGTCGTTCGTAAGTTACGCTCTAAAACATCGTAGGACATCTAAACTTGATGCAATGCCACGTACGCCGATCGAAAATAGTACAGGCATGCCAAGCCACCAGAAACTTCCTAAGGCTCATTGGCAATTCTGTTTGAAACTTCTTCAATAAATCGACAATAATCTGAGAATAAAATAGCAACAGACCAAGCTTAATTAAAACTTGTCCATCAGTCTCAAAGGCTGTCGCCTTCAACCTATCAAAGCATGTAAGCTCTCGCAATTCCGCTCTAAGCCGCTAAAGCAGCTCTAAAAATACGTACAACATGGTACCTGGTTCTTCACTCTATGGGTCGTGCTTTGTAGGAAGTCGGAGAACTTTTTTAACTCAATTCTCAGTATATAATACAGCAAACATGAAAGTTCGGTGTTTGCCTTGACTAAATTGGCCCCAGTGGTGCTGGTAAATAATGCAAAAACGTTCACTGTTTTAGATTGTTCTCTTCAAAATCAAGCTTTAATAAGTATTCAAACGGGAACGAAAACGGAAAACGCAGTTCGTTTGATCAACAACAACGCACGTACAGCGTCCCTTCCCGGTTCGTATAGACCATATCGAACAGATAGGGTAAAAGTTACGGCATAGTTTTCATTAGCATTACGACGACCTGCGAAACGATAAGCAGATGTACTTCGAAAACGAGTAAGATCGATCGTTTTATCTTCCTAGGGAAAAAAACTGATGGCGTAGCCGTTATTGAGGGCAAAAGTAAAATTACTCTTATCTCGACGAGAGAAATATTTAGATAGATACCGACCGTTCAGAGTACGTGGGCAAGCGCAGGTGACCCGAAATGCGCCGCACAATTTTTAGTAAGCCAGTTATAAACAGTTCGTATTAGTTTGGCTAAACAATTGATAGAAGGCTGGCTGCGAGGGCAGCTGACATTTATTTCAAATACCGAGATTGACATATGCAGATGAAGAAACTATGAAGATGCAAACGACTTAGGGAATGGCTTGAATCTTATATACAGGTATAGGTAATACAACGATTCGACAGTACGACCATTGTATTTCTGCGATCCGCGTGAATCAGCCGTTTAACGCCTCCTAACAGTGTCCATTAGGCGTTTAGATAAAATTAGTTTAGAATAGCTCATAAAACGGGAGAAGAAAATCGCATACGCTTGTTTTGACTGTACCTATCGATTTCAGAGGATCCAAAACGTGTCCACTGTTGTGGGATATGTATTCGTTAGGCGATATCGTATACCACTAGGGTAAGTCGACAGTGAATCCCGCTAGCTCATAGTAGATAATATAGTAGTATAAATAGTACCAAACAGAAACGTAGTGTAGTTTAGTTATCGGCTTTACATAGCATAATAATATTCCCTATTCAAGCTATAGCTGATCCAATCACCGTATTTGGCCAACGTGTTATTTTCGAGTCGAGTACATTAATTACTATTTGTTTGTTTTTTTTTTTTTATTAGTTTTACTATCGTAGGCAGACAAACGCGCTCAATCGGCTAACTTCATAAAGTTATATATCATCAGATAACGATTTGGATATTTCAATTTAAGTTAATTTCAATTAAGAATGTATCGATTGCGCATGAACATTTCTGAAACACAGCCAAACGTATCTTCTCCCAAAATTTTATCTTCACCATATTGTAATTATACATCAATTTCTAATTAGTAACAGCAAATTACGCCTCGTGCCAAATGTCTATAATAGTGAGTCCGCTCCCGCCGTTCGGCAATAGCCTAACAGGTGTCAAAGGTAACAAGTTCAACCAGTGAATATGTTACCAACCTTTATGATATTTCTCCATATTTGTTGGTGGCCGGAGTCTCCGAGTGTTAGCAAAAAGGATGTGAAATTATTGGTGACTCGTAATAAATCAGTTCAACATTTGGATCGTCGTCTGACTAGAAGGAAATTCCTTGCTCCTTCCACTAAGCAGCCCGTTTACATGCCATCCTATGGCCTTATATCATTGATACTGCAAAGTAATGTATGGCAATAATTAGCAAAACAGAAAGAAGACGATTAATGATGCAAGGGAAATTTCAACACAATTTAAATTTAGGCGCCATTCATGGATACGCTATGGTTACATATATCGCCGCCCTTAATCAATCAGCATAACAGATGATCGTAAATCTTTTATAGGTCTTATCGAGATCTACTACGGAGGGTAAATAAATCAGTGGAGTAAAATCAACTCGCGTTACTCTTGCTGCTATATTATTCTCCAGAACGTAGCTAAATTTACCTAGATCGGCTTTGAGCTAGAGTTCACTTAATAAGTATTGTATGAAAGAACGTACATAATACTGTACATATTACGTAAAGTACTTAATAATAAAGTACTTATATGTATAAGATTGTAAACTCAACCTGAAATTAGCCTATGTATGAGATATTTGAAGTGTTTAACGTTGTCTGCTAGTGCGAACCACTGTCTGCGGGATAGAACTATTCTGACTGGAACAAAAAGGGCAGTCTTTTGCCGCTAAATTAGCTTCTATACGTCCACAACCGATACGTTACACTAAAAATTAGCACATGTCTACAGAAGATAGCAGTACCATATAGAAAACCAGAATTATGTGGTTACGACATTGGTATGTTGTCTCTCGCTTGTTAAGCTCATCCATCGAACAGAGCCTACCATGGCTCTAGGATATGTCAACATGTTACCGAACGCTATTTTCGACTCTCTTTACAATCATAAGCCTCTTGTGCCTATTTTATGGAAGCAAACATTTATCTCTCTATCTGTGAGTTTATACGATACTACTGCTGTTACCTCGCTTGTTGTTGTTGTTATCATTTACCCGAATTCTACCTAGAAGCTGGGAAGTTGGTTTACGGATCAGTCTATGTACGTGTCTGTTTATGCTTTCCCCATATCTTCAAACTGATACGAATATTCTTTGTATCATTATCATTGGCTATGTTTCGCACGACGTGGAGCTTCTTTTGCTCTGTCACTCGCGTGGCAATAATCAATTAACTTTAAACACTGCCATGAAGTTCGAATGGGTTACCGATATAATGATAAAGACAAGACCAAAACAGGGTGGTCTCGCGCCCACTATATGGCTTATACTGTAGCTCTACCTGCACAAACTATTACATTAAAAAAAAGAAAATTGCTAACGGTGCCGTCTAATCATAAATAGAGAGATAGATAAAAATCGAGTTTGCATGATATACAGATAGATTAAAACTATGTATACGCAAATTAGCTTCTGCACTAAACGTTGCCACACGTAAAAGTCTGTCTGCGTTTCTAATATTGACTCCAAGCGAAAGTACAGCATCGCCGTACGTACGACGATAAGCTACATAGGCAACAAACACACACAAGGCAGAAGTTTGTGGCCGCCGTACAAGTTTAGGCTGCCCCTTTTTATAACTGTGACAGGGGTATGACGTCGCGTCGGTCGTTTGCCGGCAACAGGCTCGTGCAACTTCGTACGGTGAGCTCCGAGTGGGCGAAACTCTTCCTGCTATCACCATCGCAAACATCAGCGTCAATCGCTTGTAAATCGTAAGCGACGTTATACCTCACTGAATTCCTTCGACTTTGTGAAAACCTTTGACAAATGAAACTTTGCGTGGATGGTGTTTCCGATGAAGCGGCGTAATCAAACAGAAAGTCGACAGAAGATTATCTTACCAGGCTTACTCTCTTTGGTATCATCCTGTGATTGGGAGCAGAACGAATAGAGCCCCAGACAACAGCGGAAGATCAGCGACAATCATTTTTCTTACCCTTATAACAAGGATACTGCTGGCGCGGAAAATAGATAACGGAAATTCGTTTTATTATCATTATTATTATCTAGCCAAAACAACTACAGTAAGGGTGACATTAGGGCCGTAATCGTAGTGTTTGAGCATTCGTCTACTCCGGCGCCTTTGGCGTTCCTATCAGCAGCTCCGTGTAGTATATGTTGAATGCATTTACTTAATAGTATGACAACGTTTATACAGTGCGAGCGCGAACGGTATTTAGATGGCGGCAATAATGAGTCAGCGAAAGCCTCCAGGATGGACAAACAAAATGCGGGCTCGCTTGCCTTACACACCCCCAAGTGCACGGACGCACCTGAAGCTGTAAAAAAAAAAGCGTTATTTCCAAAAAATGACAGCGCTAATTTGTGTCGCCAGGGCTGTGCGCATTGTTGGGTTTCTTGTCAATGCTGATTTTTCATTGCTGGACCTATCTGCCCCGTGGCTGGGTTACTAAATAGTTATCGACAAATAATACCCGTTGTTACTATAAAAAACATTAAGTAAAGATGTCGTGCAAGACAATATACGTCCTGTAGATTATAGACGCGTTCAGAATAAAGGCGTATTAGAGAAAGTAGCTACAGAAAGAAGCAAGAAGATGTTATAATGGATAAAACGCTCTTTGCTAGACCAACGAAAAAGGAGTCCTATAAGTGACACAGGTAAGTATAGCAGTGTTGCGTAGAGCATCGCTTCTGCCGATCTGTCAGACAACTTAAAGATAATATGTATAATCAAAAATGATGATGAAGGCTGCAACATCATGTACCGTTCCTAAGCCAAAGCGGCATGTACATTGAATGAAGAGAAAAAGCACATTTTAGCTTAAGGAGCGTTCCAACATTTTTCTGCCGGTGTATTTATAGGCGGAATAATAAAACGCCGTAATCACTTTACCAGCATGAGTGAACAGACAGTAATAAGCGAGTATCGTATTTGCGCAGCTATCAATTTGGGCTATATAAAAGAACCCGGGTAAATTATACGGAAAATGCACCTTGGTATTGCAGTGCTCGCTGATTGTAACTTGTATGAATCCATTAGATAAATAGCAACAATAAATGAAGCCTACTTAGGCACTAGATGAAATAGAAAAAAAAAATTGTAATAACTAAAGCAAAGATCCAGACGAACGACACCAATTCAATAGAAGTTCACCGCATCAATATAGTTAAATATAATGATAATAACGATAAAAATAATTATTATTGTTGAAGTCCAGGTACGTGGAGAAAGGTCACTCGCAAATCTGCATATCTGTTTGCCTTCATTCATCGAAAGCTGACAGATGTAGCCCATGTCTCTGCAAAATAGGCGATAATTAACGGCGAAATCAATAGTGCAGCTCACTAGAGGAATAGATCACGAAGCTCTACCAATCAGTGAATCAAACTACGGCTGGCCGAAACATATAGTACTTCTTACAACAATGAGAAAAGACGCGCTAAAAATAATCGGAGTCAACTATGAAAATAGATACAAATACCAGATGCAGTAGCGATTCATCTAAGGATCCAACAGTATATGTAGAAATATCGATGATCTGGCACATCCCGAATAGTAGCAATGGTTCGAGATCTGGAAAGTCTCTGGTGAGAAAAGCGTCTCAGCGTCGGAAAAACAATTAGTTTCGTTAGCCGAACGATAGCTTTTAGTATCCTGATTCACGGAGAAACAACGTGCGCGCTTACGCAAGGAACAAGAGAAAAAAGGACTAACAATCGCCGCTTATGAATGTAAAGTGGACCGTATGCCACCTGACGAATCTACCTAATGCTAAACAGTACAGAGAAGTTATATGAGCAATAGCATCACTTGTTGACAACTATTTATTTATTTATTCATTTCGACGCTATCGAAATTACGATGCGGGCAACGCTCACCAAATAATGACAACGGTGGAAAAGCACGTTATCGCTAAATGGAATAGCCAAAAGAAGCGGAACGCTACCCGAGGAAACGCTCCTATTTGTTTGCTGTCGTCTTGCTTCGCCAAAGATCGTCGACGTTTTCACCGTCTGAAAATTCGTGGGCCACGGTCACGTTGACTTGAGAGTAGTCTGTAAACAGCTTTATGTAGCGATTTCATCGTAAAGTTTCAAACTGGCGGGCTCTGAGCCAAATGGAAGCGTACACAAGAAGAAGTTATAACTGATTTACGTTGAGAGGCCTTTAGAGAAATCAGACGACAGAATAAAGCTATGCGAAATGTTCTTTCCACAAGCGTTTCATGGATCATTTAACATATCAGTATAGATTGAGTAGACAAGAGTATAGTCCTTCTGAAAGCTGATTAAGGTTCGACATGATCCCGGGCCGTTTGAACGCAATAACTTGCTCCTGTTTGACACTTCGGGGTATAGTTGTCAGTCACTGAAGCACGTCGGCTGAAAGAAAAATAACATTTCAACATGTTTACAGTCTATTATTTTTGGGACCAAATGGCTGTCGACATCTAGCCTATGACTAACCCAAACCATCTATCATATCCGCACTTTTTTGCTTATGAATACCCAGACTCGTATCAGCTATTCGGACTATACGCATGCAGTAGACGCACTCCACCGCGATTCTGCCGCTAGTTTAAGTCCAATCTAATCTTCTTAAGTAGAGGCCGAATTTGTTGCAGGTTCGTGCTTATCTATTTGCTATGGTCCGTTGTACCGATGGGAATCTTATAGCGTCATTGAATTTTGCCACCGATACCGTCGTTATCAGACTACCGGTTCTCAGTACGAAATGAAGCACGGCCACGCCTGGATTCGAACCCACGTCACCACATGCCTCTTGAGTTGCCCTCATCTGGCAATCTGTTGTACTAACTCGATAAATCCACTACCACCTGAGTTCGAGTTATTGTATAACTTTGCTGTAGGATTGTGTTAACCTGTTTTAGCAGCTTCAATAGACTACTTCAGTTACCGTATCCTTCTGATTTGATTTTCCGTTACTCTAATTCAAATATTCCACTATCATCGTTGACCAGGTATTGCACTTTTCTATGCTATGCTCGAATACAATTAAGGCATCACCGGGCTATCGGGGACTCGTTGCCCCCGTTGCGGTCATCCGTTAGTATTTGAACTTTCAGGGTAGCCGAATATTAATTGCGTCCGAAACCGATAAGCTTAATTAACAATTACCTGTGTCCGAAACCCAGCTCGTTTCTTGAGAAAACATTTCAGACACAGCTTTTAAGATTCAATTTTTTGCATATCGTGTAGATCTCGAAACACAAAGCGCTTTCTATGTTGAAGTATACTGTATTATTCGTAGGAAAGATAAATTATATTTTTTCCTTTGATTTTTTTCTGAAAAGCGCATTAAAAACCGCATATACACATGTATCACTGCGTCAGCACAAAGCTCCAGCATTCTACATTAGGCATAATGGGCTGTTCGTAGCCATTCGAGAAGGTACAAAGAGATTAAAAAAAGCTTCAGAGTTTTACGGACACTTATCAGTACGAAACCAAATATACTAACAATATCGGAAATACAGATCTAGCACTAATGAGCGAATGAATGAATGAATGAATGAGGCAATTGTAGCACCGGCTACAATTGCCTCTCTTAGCGAAGTTTCTTCCTTGGTCCGTTGTTGTAAATCAAGGGCAACTGGTACAGAGCACAGCTGCGATGGGTAGGTCGCCAATCTAGAATTAGCATCGGTTGTCAACTTGACACGAAGAGCGCCATATCCAACAATATCATTATGTAGCTCTAATATTATTGCTCTCCATAAATCACTGCTACTGCAATATATGAAATGTGAGGGTACTCGCTGAAAAGCCTAAAAGTTGGTCCTTCGACAGTCCAGAGGACTACCCGTGTCGGCATATACATTTCGCTAAATGACGTGCCAATGCTATCGTAAACATAAACCGGTGACAAGTCATAATACGTACGTCTCCACAACAGATATAAACACTTGAACAAACACTGTATGAATATCACATGCTGACACGCACATACTTATGCTGATGCTATCCATATATTAGTACGCAATGAATCTACAACGGCAGCAGCACCAATAGCAGCATTTGTCCTATTTCAACAGGTCTACACAGTAAACGAAACCGATTCTTCTTAGGGCAAAACAGGCTACAAAAATATCATGAAAATTAGTAGCACCGGAACGGCGTTTATCTTAAGTGTTAAATTGTCATTTATCTATTGTGGTGATGGAGCTAGCTGTTGTTTCGCTGGAAAAACTAGTATTACTGCCTACCGCCGGTTGTTAGCGGGTATCGGTCGAGTTCGTTGTATCCGAAAAGGTGCAACAATGCAATCTGCAGCTCACAGGAATCACCGTGATAGCTACAAAAAAACATCGCTTCATCACATTGAGGTACCCTAAACTGCGCTTTGTGTCAGGCAGTGGCCGGCGCGGATAAACCTGCCTAGCACAGAAACTTGGGTGACCTTTTTTTCTTGGAATACGTCATGTTCCCCCGCTGCTGTTGACGTTGCCGTTCCAAGGAACACAGGAATACAAAATGAGATTGTTGTAAACGACGCTCAGAAGGCAGAAAAAACACAATAGATACATTGAAGTATAACATTAAGGTAGAATTTGCCGAACCAACAGCTTCTAAGAACCTAAAATGAACACAGGTGAGTTCTGAGTTGGCTGGTCCCATCAGCTTAATTCAGATATCGATATTACTAGATAGGACTATATGCGACATCAATATGACGAAGGTTGTTCCGGCTGTCAGGTGGATTGTGGTTAAAAATTGGAGTGCGCTGTTTCAATCGTGGGATTGGATGGCGGCCATGGTTAAACTATCCACTTTGCATATATATGCGCTACTGATTACATGGAATATAATGATATATTTTTATAAAAGTACCAGGAAGACCTGGAAGCCACCTTTGATAGCATGTAAATATACTAAGTAAAGCATGAAGGCGACGCTGTTTCTTGCAGTACAATACAGTTTCATAGACACCTAATTATGTGTGTGTGGGGGGAAGGCGGGAATAATAAGCGAACCGAAAAGTTTTTCACGTTCTTTCGGGCACGTTTTGAACCATATCTGATAGTAGTACAGATTAATAGTAAGCCGATAAATACGTATACGTAAGTGAACGCTAGATAATATAATTATTCGAGTATTGATACCCACCCGACATCGTCTGATTCACTTTATAATGCATCTGGGAAAGCCACAGCTGGTTAAACATCTACTTAAGAAAGTTAACAAGAACTAAAAAAATGTACATTGTTGATACTTTCCAATAAGATAGAACTTACTTCGCCATAGTAAATATTAGAGCAAAGTTTTATAAGACGTTTATTTAATACATCTGTTCTCAATAATCAATCGAGCTTTACTTAGGTTACTGACAGGGACTGTTCGGATAAATGGTGGTCAAATCATGGTTTCAGACAACCGAGTCCGCCGGCACAGGTCGGCCGATCTCGGATTATCTCGCATTTGGTATCGTTTTATGTTACGTTTAAAGTAAAACATATACGGATATGTTTTAGTTTAAGCATACGTAGTGCCATTTAGCCCCATACATATTTCCACACAAACTTATGTTTCAGTCATGAAAAGAGCTTTTCAGCTAGCAAAAGGATATACGAAACACCAAACCCTTTTGTAACGATGATCAGTTAACGCGGCCGTTTCTCGTGTAGATTAAACAGATTTCAATACAAGCGCGACCGGAGTCTACAATCGGATATTCAGAGACAAAGAAACAGTTCCTGTCAAAACTAACCTAGTAACATCAATAATTACTACGCTTACGGAATATTTGAGGAAAGAAGCCCCTGGTCATTTTCGTACGCTCATAGCAAGAGGTGATACATAGCTTCTGCAACTGACGCAGGCGTCTTGATCTAAAAGACGTCTCGCGGGCTTATTATTTAAGAACGAACGCGTTCATGGTGACCATCGCTTGTCTCCTCAATTGCTATCTCTGCATTATCGAGGCAAAAAAGCATGTAGTGTTGTCACATTGGAAATATTTTTATCCATCATGTCCCTTGGTTGTGCACAGATACCTTTCTTTCTACCTTATTACAGAAAAGTTGTCGTAACCAAACTCGTGTGAAACGCTCAAGATTACATGCAATGATAAAGGTGTGATATTATCTAGTTGCTATTTTTTCCGAGTTCCTTACGACCCTCAGATAGAAGTCAGGCGATTACTCGTTACTTGTGAGAGACACGTTGCTTAACCGGCACTCTGCTTCAGCATAATAGTAAGCCCGCCGAGTTCAACGCACGGACTTATGGAAGGTTTTCCTAAACCCCTGAAGTCCTTACCAAACGAGACCTCACATGGTTGGCTGCTACCAGTGTAGCGTGGTGACACTGCGGAAGAGAGTATCCCCGCTTGTATTTAAAACTTAGGATAAATAAATTGTCTAGTGATACGGTGATCAACGAGATTTTACGTTGGTATAGTGTATAGTTGGTAAAATAGTGGACGCAATAGCAGAAAGAAGATGGCTGGCGCTATCTTTTAGCTGTGTCGTAGCGTGTTCGCTCTAACAAACCCTAAACAATATGCTGCGGGGCAAATTGTTAAGACGTTACTTAGAAATACGCTGATTTCTGTTCTAACACGACATAAGTAAATGCGAGCGTCCCACTCAGCAGTTTCTTATTCTTTTCTGGAGCCGCAGACTTTGGTTAAATTCAAGCCTCATCATCACCGTACGGACAATTCTATAGTGTACAGATGGAAGGGAGGGTTCCACTGTTGCCTAGAGCGGTGATGTTTTTAAGCCATGCCACAGCGTAAGTATTAGCGATTCCTTAAACATACACCCACGACACCATCCAAAGCAAATACCCAATTCAAACTCTTACTCTACGCATTTGTAACATGGCACAAATTAGCTTGTAGTAGATGAATGGCAATAAAAATACTCTTTATTTCAATAGTAAAATATATAATTTTAAGAAACTTCTATAAAACTGGTCATCGTGCATTATTTCCGTTTCAAGTACGGGAGCACTCACACTGTTTGAACGATTGACCCTTGAAGGTCGTCTTCATGTGAGACATGCATTGCCGACATACTGCATGCACCTTGATATATACGTATTTGAAACAATAGAATAGTTTTCAGCCATAGTAACTATGCTGCGTTCGTTTAAGGCAGGCACGATATTTGCGCACCTGTCGGTATTACCAAAGGATGCACAATTTGCAGACTGAAAGGCACGTTAGATGACTGTTCCCTTCATGGTTTTCATTTGACCTCATCTCATAACTTTTTGTCGGCCGAAGATACTTTTTTATATGTTCCTTTTCGTAAAATTGTTCGTAAAAAAAGTTCCAAGCCAAAGATAAAGTAAAAAATCTACCATTTACATGTAAACGAGAAGCAGCTGTGTGTTTATCAATGTTATGACGGTCGCTTACACTTGGTCGTATGTCCCCGAGCATACAAGTTCAAGTTCAAAAAATAATTACCCGCTAAAGCACGTTAGTCTCCTACGAGACTCGGGCTACGGTGAGACAGTCCTCGGTAAATTACTAGCCTATACCATCCTCTAAGCATTTGAAGATTATTATGACAAAGATGGCAACACAATACACCGTTCGGCTCTTACGAAGTCGAATAGGTATCAGTAAGCTTCTCGCTGAAAAATTCTTCGTACTGGAAGAATATCTCAGACGAAACGTACAGAAGCCACATAACTTGATCGTAACAATTCCCGTACACAAGATTACCCACCGCATTACGGTGATAGGCAACCGAATATTGTATTTCCGTCACGACTTACTTTCAAGTACAACCCTACTCCGTCTAAATTAACATGACTCTCCCAATAATAAAATAAAGTTAGTTAATGTGTTACAGACGTACAGACAGAACAATACTTAATAGCCTAACACGAAGAAGCAACACTTGTTTCTTTAATAGAAAAAAAAAATAATCATTTAGTCTAATCATAGCGAATAAGTACAATGCCGGTGACGACTAGGCCAAACCAGGTATCAATAAAGGACTATTGAAAATTTAGCGTTGGGTTTCCAGTGGTCCGCATATTGTCCGCTCGACGTGTATGCCTCCTGACCTCTGACAGCAATCCAATTTCCCTCAGTGGAATCACTGTGATGACCGGGCTTGCCCTTCGATTGAAATCTGTTACGAGCACTACCGCGTTTTTGATAGGTCCTGTATCATTTCCAGCAGTATGTTGGCTGGGTACTTATACGTATTTGACAACCGTCTCTCGTGGAGCTAATGGCTTGAACCGATCTGACTAATATCGTTCCATAAAGGGTATGTTAGCGTCGTTGACGTAACAACAAATCTGACGCTGTAATCTAAAGCATTTACTGGCGGTAATTGTTTTTTTGTCGGACTTTGTCGGACGTTTGTTACTTTGTCGGACTACAAGTTCAGCATGCGACCGGCACTTAGGGAAGCCCCGGGATTACATGAATTCTCGGTTAGCGTACCTTGATTTGACGTCCTATATGACCAGTGGTCTTCATTGTCCCAAGAACATCCTTCAAGATGGCGACAGCGAAACTGCGGAAACGTCATCGATGAAGGAAGAGCTTACGTATAGGCGTCAGACAGGGTCAGTTGATTATTATAAATTGCAAATTGCTATTGTTCATTTGTGCCCCCGTCAGAAACTTATTTTGACGTACATAATCCTTGACACCATATCGTATAGCGATAAAATGTCGCCGGATATAAATTATACGACCCTAGACAACACCAGAAAAATCTTCTCTTTGTAACAAAGGAAACTTTCTCATATAGCGAAAGTAGAGTAACCGCGTGCCGTAATGCATTCAGTACAATTCGGTGTGAATTGTCGAAATTTCTACGGACGCCTACCATAGATTAGCTAAGCGTAAAAAATTTTCTCCTCTTGTGTGTACGTTACTAAGCGCATATAGTTGCTTTACTTGAACTTAATAAATATCGTCGACCCAATATTCTTCAGCCCGTTTAGGCTTCTTATCTACCTATATTAACTGTAACTTCCATTTGTAACCCACTGAACTTCAAGAGCAAAGCTCACCTGCGCTCAAAAAAAAACGTACCTGCTAAGCTAGTTCGATTGTCTCGCAATAAAAAAAGGTAATCTCTACTAACGCTTATTATCAATAGTAAACATGACATCATAAAAATGTATTTGTATACTAAGATGGATATTTCATTAAGCTAGTTTGGAAATAAACTTCTCTGTGATCGCGCAAAATTAGTCAACCTACCTATTTCCCGTTCGGGTGGCACACAAATGCAGGCAAACATGCTGATTCGTTCTTCACTTTCACTAAAGTTAACGTTACAACTTGACCAAAATCAGCGCGGTCGAGGCCTATAATAATACAACAGATTTTTCCACTGCCAGATGTTACGCAGCTGCCTGAGGGCCGAAATGCGCCTGTTATAACGCTAATATGACACAGCTTATTTCACGTTTTTACAATACAATTAACGCTTAAAATTAGCACCAGATAGAATTTTCCATAGCAAGGCTCTCACATTTATACGGCATCGTAGAGTAGTACAGTGAACACCCTGTTAGAATTTAACTTTCGAATGGCCAGGCGTCCTGTATATGTGAACACGCACGTTATCGACCATGGATCAAATTCAAAGTACACTACTACACTCTGCTGCACGAAAACTAGCTTGTTTCTATTAGGCATAACACGTCTCGGCGTTAATACGTACGTTGGTAGTCCGATTGCTTACTGGGCTTGACTACGCTAGCTCTCGTGATGGCCGGCCGCTTATTCAGTACTCGATCCGAATATTTCACACCGACAGAAGACCCCTGCCGTAGCTTGAAGATTGTAAGCCTGAGAGAGTTATGTAACCCTTCCCACTCCGTTAAACGCTCAATCGATATGCTCTGCCGTAGTCGTGCTTGAATGTTGAAAACTTTGTTGGTACGGTTCAGGGCAGTAGGTGATTCTATAATTGCCCTGAATACGTAGGCTGTGAAATGTTATGATCTCGGGGCAACGCCCTTCCGTTGGAACAGGCCGTGTTTACTGAATCGAAGATTCAGCCTCGGGAATCGGAGGTGTGCGTAGGTAAATGTGAATCAAGTCATTCGTCGACGAGAAAAAGACATAAAAAAAAAAAAAGACGCCGTGTTTCTCTTCTTTTCTGCGAGAGAACACCTTCAGGAAACCGCGATCGTCGAACTAAACCGATGTTTCATCGATTGCACGAGCCCAAGTCAACGTAAAGATCATATCGCAATCTATCGGACTTTACGCTGGGGCCCGTCAAAGACAGTAGATACTGTAAAACAAGCACACCAATATGTATGCATAGGTATAAGTTATACCCGTTACTAGGTAAGCCTACAGAAACTATTGAAGTTAACGGTTAACGTGTCATCTCTATTATTGCGAACATGCTTCGTCTACAGATTTGCGGTATTTGGAATTGATCGACATAAGCTCGATGTTTTTATGAAAAAAAAAAAAATATTATTTAATTTGTCTGATTAAGTCCTTTTTTTTTCTGTCTTCGCGTATCGTAACTTATTGTTCGCCAAATAAATAGCCGTTCTTTGTTGTGTCCGTTCGTTGAAGTAGTAATTTTCTGGTTTTAGTTCAGATAACCCCATCACAATAATCGATTTCTGGTGAATGCTCATAAGGTCGTAGTCAAACAGAATCGAGACGAATGGTGTTTTTTAAGTTGTTCGGTTTGCAACTTTCTTTATCATAGAACATGATATATAGTAACTTTCTTTATTCACGCAAATCTGTGTGGTTACGATATTATATAGAAAGCATAGTAAAAAGCTGTACGAACTTTGTCCGCGAGCACAATAGCGACTTGCATCGTATATATTTGTAAGTTTACTTTAATGTTATTTTAGAATAGTACTTAGCTAGACGATGTAATTAAAAAACAAATCAAGAAACCGTTTCTTTTTTTAGTTTTATCATAGTCGAGCACTAGAAGGAATACAATCCTTTGAGCATTAGCTAAGAGTTTCATCACTACTCGTTTCTTCTGAATAGACGCGACGATCTCTCAAACGCCTCCTCTATTGCTTTTCTGTTGTTGTTGTTGTTGTTGTTTCCTCCTGCATCCACCGACGGGATGCGATTCAATAAGTCAATAGGGGCATTGCAGTTCCGTCGGCTGTTTCCACCGATGCTTCGTATGCCGTCACGGCTAAATTGTCCTCTTGGCTTGCGGGTCTCTCCGGCGAATTTACAGAGGCAAACACTATGTGCTTGAGAATTCTATAGATACTACTTTGAAGATGGCACTCCGAAATATATCGTAGTTCATGTGCTGGTGCTTACGTGAAGTTAGTGGGCCACGCAGCACTGACGTGGTTCACGAGGCCGTCGTACAGGCAGGATCCCTTGAAATCGTCTATGAACGTCTTAAACTCGAACGCCAACCCCACTCACTCCAACAGAAATCGCTTCTTCTAGTTTTCTTACCCGAGTGAAATATCTCTCCGTCCAAGCTGCTTGAATAGATGAATCCTGAATGCTTCCCATGTCGCCGTGCTGCTCACAGAGAATTCTGACCAGTACCTAACTGGACTCGGCGGAAGTACGTAAGAGAGCCTGGACAGCTGCCAACATATATATATATATATGGCATTGGCCATCGCTAGAAACCATTGTGATACTGGTTAATATTGAACTAACATAATGATCTCAATTATCTCTATTGTAGCTATTATATTCTATACTATAACATAGGACTATGAAGACCACAGGAATGGTACCAGGGTGCCCTTGTTACAAAAGTGTTACACAGGTAAATCTGTTCGCTGTTGCAATGATCCAATGTACCTTCGGCTAGTTCAATAGGTACGCAATGAAGATTTCTTCGAATTGTTAGGAGACATTTCGTATACATGTTCTCGAAAGCAGCTTGAACGATTTAAAGTGTTGATTGTACATAGCTTGACTTGGCGGGAAAAACGACGCCAACGACATCTCTAGAATGTTTTTTTTTTTTAAATATGAAAATAACAGGCTTTAATGTGTCTAATCAAAAAGTTAGCTTTTTTTTTATATTTTTCTTAGTAACGGTTTTCTCGATAGCAACCAACTGCCTAGTACATAATCAGAACAATATCAAACTTCTAACAGGAACTCACCTTCTGTGATGGAATTAAACACGATATTGTAGGTAGTTGACTCAGGGTAATGGTAGCTGATAAAATGGAAGTTCAATAGTGAGGTTCCACCTTGTGTTAATGCAAAGGGCTAATTAGGACGCACGTTTTGCAGTCACAGGACGAGTAAAACACGTGTGAATTAGGATAACGGATCGAAGCAATGTAACGAAAAGGTAACCAAACAGACGAATGGACTAACTTAGGGAAACAACGAAGTCACTACAATGAAATCGCTGGGTTTTTTCGAAGTAGAGTTACCGAAGAGCTTCAGCGTTAAATTACATTGTAACTACGACAGCAAAACGGCATTTACAAGAATGAGAGAGCAACTAGAACAAATTTAGATTCAGAGTTTCTGACCCAAGCAGAACTAATCCTAGCCTAGATTTAGACCAGCACAGTTGGATAGCTTTCGGTATTTATGTTTATTATATAGGGAAAAATGTATTACGTAGCTTTTTCCATGCATCACCCAGGGTGTTCATCGATAAAAGCGAGCAAATGTTGAACATGTGTAATGATGTCCTACAAAGCCGCAAGCCTACATACAACACTCTTTTTAAACATGGTCGACATATAGATATAAGAATTGTGTTTGGTAGCGTGAATGCATTTGTCTGTAAACAATGTATTTCTATAGCCTGCCACTCTACACAATCAGCGATTATTTTGGTTGGTTGGTGGTGTTAGTAATTTTGACCTATATTCTGCTTTCACTGCTAGTTGTGGCCTTAGCAGTAGGACAACACGCAGATCTATTGGCTACAGCTGACCCTCATGCCCCACTTTTGGAGGGCGCCGATCAACACTTTCAAAAAGGAGAACGTTCGCAGGCTGTGTTTTGTCACATCAAGACCCGGCAGTGCTGGCCAATGGTTTTCTGTCCTGGTAGCTAAATCTGGCTGCTTCATTTGATGCTTTTAAATCTAATAGAAGTATAGTATTTGAAAAACGATACATCCGGCATCAGCGTCTAACAGCATCTACATAGACATATCCAACTGTCCTATACGAGAAAAGCTCTTTCAGTTTCCTTTAGCCACAATTAGGGATCTCTTTGTCGCCCGTAGCTCTGTGGGAAACAGACAGAGCGAAGGCAGTGTAATACTTTCTGCCTCATTATACATAGACACATGGTTTGCAAATTATGTACGGGTGTTTCGTGAAACTTTACTTATCAGTAGACTAAATAAGTCCACTGATTGCCAGATGGAAAGAAGGGCATTTGCAGTCAATTAGGTATCAGCTTTCGTAAAAAAATAGTGCAAATTGTGGGCAGAGTCATTAAACCCATTGGACATGCTAGCCAAGCCTTGATAACGTCCAAACGAGGGCATTGTGCATCGCGGAAATTAGTTTAACAAATATAGCGATGGTGACAGTCTATTGAAATTGTTGCGCTCTCGGACTGACAATGATTTCAGTAAAACCTACCGAAAATCATGGTCAGCTCCTCCATCCACTCAACGTCGGCCACAACAAGGAAGAGTCGAAATCTTATTCTATGTGAGAGAAATCTATATTAAATAACTATTTTGACACTGCTTGATTGATCTGCTGTTACCACTCGTAAATCGAAAGCTTTACGATGACACATGATGAGCCGCGGATCTGTATAATTCATAAAAACTTAGTCATTAAATGTTTACGCGTCTAGCCTGACCTTTATGCAGACATCGATCGCCTTGCTAATGGCATTGAGCACCTCATTGACACCCGCCACTCAATGAATAAAATGAAAATTGCGGCTGTGACCTCTTCTGCGTAAAATTAATACATACAATTATTCGCGACCCACCACACGTGGGTTCATAAACCCGTAGATTCATGCTTCTATGCACGAGTGCCATTTACTGCCCACATGATCATCCAGTGCATATCTTTGTCTGCTTTTGTCTGACAACTTCCCAATCGCTCGCCATTTTCTAATCACTTACTACTATTGGCGCCAGTTGAATCCAATTTCCGCCAAAAAAAACTTCACTACAACTGCCGAGATCCATCGAAGGATAAACTGTCAAAAGTTCTCGAGGCACCAGACGAAGCGGCAGTAGCATTAATCGACATCAGAGTTAACGAAGAGCCTCAATAGCAACAATCAAGGACATTAAGGACCAAACGGAAATATTATGGACATAAATATAAAACAAAATGTATAAACGTGTCTAGTCATTTGATCGCCTCCTTTCGCATTGTAATGCCGATACCCTCGCCAAATCTTAGCCATTGACGCATTGTTCTTTCTTTTGCTCGACTGTTAGTTGGTCGTGGTCCAACCATACTACGACCTAGCGATGTTAGAACCTTAACAAGGCCTGCTCCTCTATTTCGGTTATCGTGCCAGCACGAACTCTTGAGTGCGAACGTCGTCTCCCAATTTTTGTCGTCAGATGAACGGCTTGACATCGAGGAACAGAGGACGCAACGGTTGCAAAATCACTGAACGAAACTACGTTCAACCTATTTGTGCTCTATCTGTTCCCATATATTTTCGATGCTTTCTCTAAGAAGATAGCAGCAATGACACCATGTAGTAGTGAAGGCAATTTTACTCACACTTGCTGCAGATCATCATTACGCTATCTGTTCGATTAGATAAGCTTAGGTTTTTGTTAATTAGTTCCTTCATTCTGAGAACCGCATCAGTTGATATCTGGATTATGTGTGATTCTGAACCAAATGAAGAGAATAGCACTCAGCGTAGTCGCCTATAGCTTCTATACCCCGTATCTCAGCAACTACTATTGTTCTACACCGCCAGTATACCAGCGTTATCGATCAGTGGCGCACGGACATACATATACAACATCAAGCAAACTTCCAAGAAGCATGTGCTTAGCTGACCGATAGTATAACTAGCGAAGCAACTTTATAGCGCGCTTGATTGATAGCCCGTTTAATTCCGCTTATCGTAGCATTCGATTAGAGGTCCTTACTGAACTAAACACAGTAACCTGCTCTAGTCTTAGGTGTCTATAACTTTAGACGAAAGCTCATTAGGCTGGCAACAAAGTTTAACCGGCCTAGCGTCAAAGGCTTTATACTGCATTACGATTAACCGCGCTAGCTAGATTTTCTGGTTTGTGATGACGCAGACTGCACTTTTAAGCCTGCACGCCCAGATCCGTTGATGGTAGAAAGCTGCCCTTCTTAGTCAGGTTCAGCTCAAGTTTTCCATTCCTTTGCATATTTAATATTAGCCCTTGAACTTAGTGATGTTTCTCGATCGGTTGTCTCGACAACTCTTGTCAAATTCGTAGACTAGCTTCTAAAAACACAATGGTTTTGTGTCGGCAACAACGGTAATGCCTAACGCTCAATAATGTATTGGCAATTTTTATAAACAGTCAAGGCCATTTTGAATCGGTATCATAGTGGAGCGATCAACACTACCTGCCTTCCATTCGGGGAACAAAACGCGGTATTTTAACCGATAGTGCCATATTCACTCTAACTAGAGTACAGTGAGGTAAAAAGGTCAGTTCAGCGAAGAAATGGCTCACCCCGCGGGACACTGAAATACAACCGTGGCTTTTCAACTTTAATCTGAGTTTATGCCGTCGCCATCATCACCATCGTAACTCTCGTCGCCGACCCCGTCCGGAACGGGACCAAAAGGCATCTTTTCTGCTCGGATACAACTCAAGAATGAGTCTGGCACACATCACGGATAGTTATAGTCTCAGCTTGCTCTTTCCTCGGAGATCTTTAGCAGCACGAACCCCCCGAGGCAGCAATTCTTATTTGACATATCCGTATCCAACCTCTCGGCTATACTAGTACAAACGTATTCTTTATTCGTCCGAATACCCACATGACCTAACCGATGCTATCTGTTTCTCATGGGCTAGTAACAGTGGTGCCGATCGCGACGTCATTCCCTCTTCCCGACTTCGGCGCACGGCGACTGCTCGTCGAAGCAGTACATGTACTGCCTCCGACATGTACACCGTACACCAGACCTTCGTCTAGGCCGAGACTTCTAGTGCTGATATCAACGGCCGCCGAATACACAGCGCACAAGTTGTCAAAGGGATAAGATCTCCGGCATTCATTGTATCAGCACCTCCCATTTTTACGACCACCCATATCGCAATAGAGATTTTTTTTAGCAGCTACGATAGTCAAACGCTACAGAAGGCGAGGGTCACGGCGTCTGCCGGAGATAAAAAATGAAATGAAAACAACCAAAATGACGAGTAAAAATAGAGTGAACAGCAAAGTCGAGCGTAAAGCTAACGGTATTATTTATGACTTTAAGGCATGAGAGGGGGCATGAAGGATATAGCGAGTCTTTCTTATTTGCATGCATATACTCCCTAGGAATTATTTAAACTCTGTATATCTGCCACACAAATAGAAACCAGCTTTTTTATACGTAAAAAACAATCGCGCTAAAATTCATTGTTCCCTATTTTATAGATATGTTCAGAAGCGAATATCGGATATGTAGAGGCCGCTCTTTACAAAATCCTTGTTATCAATGTACCGCTCAGCCGCTCTCCAAGCGCCGCAACGGCTGTGAGAAGAAAGCCAGTGACAATTAAGCGGGTCAGAGATGGAAATCAGGTCAGATCGTGACAAAATATATTAATCGAGAAGTATGCGGCGAGCACCGCACGCCTCGACGTTCGAACACAGAAATCGTTTCTGTGTAAGGAGTAGAGATCGCCTCGACAAACAAACTGAAAGACTCGCTGAGCGACATTCAAGCAACTTTGAGGACTCAGAGGCTACTAATGGTTCATCATGATGAATTGCTTTCCCTTTTAAGAGCGAAATGATACCTGCTATCATTTTATAAGTGGTTAGCCTTGAATGTCTCCTCTATAAACCTGCTTCAAGAAGTGCGCAGTTAATAATACCTATTGATACGCTTAAGGGAAGATAATAAAACGTAAATCTTCCGTTTGATAGGGGGTCTACAACAACGTGCGAGGCGCCATAAGCACCGTCATGAGGTGCTGAGCTTTTCCGTTCCGTATTACGTTCGAGATGACCGCATCTGGTAGTTGTCGTTTGTTGCTATTTATTAGCGTTATATGTTTTATGTGAAAGTACTGTCCTCACTAATATTGTCCTTAGTATACAGACGTAAACGCGAAGCGATCTTAATGAAACGTTCTTTTAATAGATACGTTCTATAAATAGGAATGAAGATCGTTTATATTATGACTGACTCAGTGATCACCCAAATTGAACGACTGAAGCAGCGTGATAAAGGGAGTGAACACGTTACGTCAAACAAAAATGATTTTTGCACCTGTTATTCAAAAATATCGACAAAAGTACTGCAAGGCCCTGCTCGAAAGACAACAAAAGTCACAGACGAGCTTTTAAAATGTATCGGCTAGCGACTTGGCCGGAAACGACATTTTCGACTGACAGCAGAAAAATGCGCACGTTGCATTTTCTGAGAGAAATTAGCATACATTTGCCCATCGGGTTATATTGTACAAAGTTATTGATCCGTATTTGTACAGAAGGTACACGCAAGGTCAGCCGTTAGCCTGGTTACCTTACTTGTAATAAGTAGACACCATCTTTTTTGTTTTTCAGTGGTTCGTATTTATTGTTTTTTTTTTTCGCTTATTTCATGATATCCATACGATTTTCCGTCATGACGAGCTACATTAGACATTGAATTGACAAATAAGATGTGGAGACAAAAATTATAGAAGGTTACTTTTAAAATCGATTCTTTAGATAGATTTAACAAATTCTTTCATCATTAAGAAAACGGAATCGTCTACCTGATCCGATTATATCGACGCTATTTTGGAAATGTCCATGTCGGTAACGTAAATTTCCAGTTATTCACGCTACGCTCAAATGCATGCGTGTTCAGCCCCTACGGCATTCTCCTATACGCATATCAGGGCAAAATATTATCGTACCCTATTAATATAAAGGCAGTTACTTTCGAGATACAATTGGTTTACATGGACCATTCGTCCCTCCCTTCACATTAACACTGTGGCGTCGTACACGCATATAGACTATACTATGCGTTTTTTAGAACGGCGAAAGGTATACGTACAACATTATCAGTTAACCAGAAGAAGCGGCAGACGGTCAAATTTTATGTGTCAAAGGGACGCTTGCTTAACATTACGGTAACGTGTTTTGTGCATTTAGCAGACACGCGAGCAGATAGAGCGACGCGAGCAAGATCGCCTTGAAGGTATGAATATTTCGTGATTCCATCATTGAACAAAATCTATCTAACTGTTACAATTCGGTACCACTATTACCACGGACGTAAACGACGAGCTCATATATATATATATATAGAATACTGCTGACAGACCAGAGATTATTTGAAAATGCTGGTAGCAGTATTCTAGAACGAAGCAAAATACATATACAGGTCGCTAGGAGATTTGAGCTACAAACGATTACCTATGAATGCATGTACGTAAACATCCGAAACTCTGAATGGTCGTCACAGAGTTTAGCACGGTTCCCTATTGAATAATAAAATTAATGAATAGTATTTTCTTTTTTGTTTTGCAGTTCAACACCTGCTGAGATACATCGGAAGTTCATTAGCTATTAAAAACAAATCGATCGTATCACATCATCTAGCGAGGTTACTACTGCCCGAGCATGTGACGTTAGCACTTTGACCAACGATCATTCCCTATAGAAAAAGACCGTACTGACAATGTTTCTCTTGTTGTTGTTGTTGTTTCTGTTTCCGATTAATATGTTCATTTTTAGTATGTTATGCTGACCGCTAGTCGGTCGAGTCGTATCGTTGACACGAGTAGAATTTAGGGATCGTCGACGTGTATACCCCATGCTTGATTGTGCTGACCACCTGATTGACAGTCAGACAGTCCATGACACACCCTGTATTGAGTTTTGCCCTTGAAAGGCAACGCTTTTCGACAAGATTCGAATGAGGAATCGCACGTGTGACAGCATCAGTAGAGGCTACGGCAGCCGCATCTCTTCCTTCGATGACTCCATTGATCAGGTACATCTACGACCGTCTGCCTATACAGAACGCGAGCGACATGCTGTACGACGAAGGAGGCGATACATCTTCGGGCGAAAAAGCTCGGCTCGTTCGATGCCTCTCAATGATACTGCAATGCGAATCTCGTAGTTGCCTTACCTTTTGAAAAAATAGGAAAAGCCCATTGGACTCAGCAGGGTCTCAATTCGTAAATCATTAGGAATCTGACCACAGAGGAAGTTAGGTTAGCAACAGCTGCAGATACCGCTGTTGCTGTTACTGCAGCTGTTGAAAGGGAACAGCAGTATTTTCCCATTCTACTGAGGCAGTAACAAAATGGCGATGTAGCAAACACAGTGCCGCTCGAGACAACAACAGCAATCAAAGACCACTGGCTATCTCGTGATTGAACGAAGTCAACGAAACGAGCCAATCAGCCAACAATTGGCGACAGCATTCACTTCACGGCACAGAATTTGACAAGCACCGACGGTTGATTCTGTTTCGGCCTAACACGGTGCCAGCATTGTCTCGTTTGTTCACAAAACCGCAAAAAAACAACGTCCTGGGAGACGGTACCACTCGCGTCAGCCACGCTTAAGAGCAAAACGACCCAAGACGCCCATGTGGCCAGCGAAATCAGCTGTTGCTGGTATCGAAGGTTACTGTGGGTCGACGCTCACGACCGGATCAACGATTTCCTTCCTTCATCTTCATGCGTGAAGGCTTACCGTGCCCATCGTTTTTTCTGTGTCGTGTGCCTGTCGTTTTCGTCTGCGGGGTTTTGTCGATTCGTCGATGGTTTGAGGACATGTGGCGTGCGAGACCGCGTCGAGAAGGTATGTCTCGTGCTAAAGCAAGACGGGGGGAACTTCGTGAATGATTCAGGAATCTCGACCGGGCTTTTCTGTTACACTTTGCTGTACGGTAAAACGTTAATCTACTGGCATGATTATACATAGGCGAGCAGTCAGCTATGGCCGCCACATAAATAACATGAGTCATGAAACTGTCGACAAACGGAAGTCCTAATTTTGGTTACGCGACTCTCTTGTACATTCGAATTGTTCAAGTAATTAAATTGTGTAACAATATTTATTCCCAGCGCCCTTGTGCAAGCCAGCATGAAGCGCTGGACGGCCGCCGTATAATTACTAAGTAAATAAACTCAGTCAGCATCGATTCCAAGCGTGCGTTCGTTTGAGCGAGCACTCTTTTTTTCTGCGCAACATTTAGTACAAAAATTACGCAAACGTTCAGCCATTTTCTAGCCATCTCTGTGACAAACAACCATAACGTAGTGGAAGGAGAAACACATTATAATAAGCGGCAATAAAAAGTGCCAAACTATATGGTACTACGAACACATTTTTTTCACAGATATGATCGTTGGCAGTTGTTGTTTGCACAACTTCTACCTAACTGGAGAGTCGGTGGAAACTGATAACAAACGCGCTGACAATCCATATGATGACACGTTCAAGTATCGCTTTGTAAAGGTAATTTATGACATAATCCAAATAAAATCGCGAGCTATTCTTTTTATTTTTCTGAGGAAAAAACATGGTTCGCAAACGACTCTCAGATGCGGATCCGGCGTTAGAAAAGAATTTAAAGAAGTTTGATTACTATGACTATTCCGGCTGGCTTGGAATTAACGCGGGACATATAAAGCTCGAGCCAATCAGATAAACATTATCGTACCTAGACAAGAGAATGAATCCGAATGGTATCGCATTTGAAACATTGGCTAAGTAAAAAGCCTATTGAAAGTAGTCTCTGTTTGTTTTTTTCTTTTTATTAAAGTCCTGTCCTATTTTTTTTTATTTAGCAAGATGTGACGTTTTGAACACTGAGCTATTTTATTTCGAAGTTGT
The DNA here is from genome assembly GCF_002532875.2 of Varroa jacobsoni. NCBI lineage: Eukaryota > Metazoa > Arthropoda > Arachnida > Mesostigmata > Varroidae > Varroa > Varroa jacobsoni. Next base: position 260,207 of record NW_019212941.1, on the reverse strand, counting down.
ACAGGTAATAATGGCATGGAAAGAAAAATGGTCACTTTGTTTAGAATACTGATCAGACCTAGTTCGAGTTAGCTAGTGCTGATCTGGGAACTTTAAACTCGACTACTTACTTCTCGCGTGTTTTTTTTTGTAACTATTTTTTATTTTCGGAGTGTTTTATGTCAAGAACCCGCGAACTTTTCGCTCTGTAATCTACTCGTCATCGATGGTGGTATTCAAAGTACTTAGTAAATACATCTTGCACAATATGATCTTGTGAATTAGACATCGCTTCCCCTTAACTCTAACTTCAAAAGGTCTGATTGAAGTCAGCAGCCTCGGCAGATTTATTCAAAATAATCACTAAGGAAGGGATAACTTCGTAACCCCCAGTGAGTCACTGGCATCGAAGCTTTAATAAAGACGGTGAAGGGGCAATACCGCTATCGCTTAGTCATGGGACTGTCTACTGCTATTTCGGTTGCTGTGGGCTTATTGTATAAAGACTAGTACGGAACTATACGCGTGTCAAGCCTATCCAGTGATCTGCGTAATTGAACACGAACAGAGATTCAATAACAACAGCAACAGCAGGTTAATTAAGCACATATATTTAGCCATTTTGTCATCGAACGCCCCCTAAGACTTTTTTTAGCTCAGTTTGTATAATAATGTTATCCAGCATACAACACTAAAGAGCTCTTAACAAAGCATGCGTAAATTATAAACTTATGCAATCTTAAGTCATCAAACAGAAAGAGGCGTTTACCAAACGAGAGAGTATTACATATTTACGAGTCAAACACGGCTACCTAACCGGCTCCTTTGAACCGCTAGAAAGAAATCTAGTGATTACTATCTGTGCAGTTCCCTTTCTTTATAACTGCTGAAAATTTTCTAATGGTCGTGGCGTGGATTAACCTTATTCACATAGCTGCCGGAAAGCTAGTCCAAATAAAACCACACACTTTTGGATTTTGTAAGTTTCTGAAGCTGATTTAGTCGATCAGTGAGTGTTCATTTCCGTTCCACCAACCGTTCCAACACCGAGTAAGTACCTCGTAAGCATCCTTTACAGCTAGCGCACGCCATGACTCAACACATCTTTTCTAATATATCGCTAAATCTCAATATATAAATGTGGACATAAAAACAATTTCAATATATGTTCGATTTGTGCACATAAGTACCAGTTAGGTGCCTATAACTGTAAGGGAAATCTTGATCTGCCTATACGTGCGGCAGTTTTTGCTCGTCTGCAATAACACCAGCGCTTCACCTGTTGCCAGTTGTCCGATGTAGTGCCTTCTGCATTCGGTAACATACGTATAGATATCGTACTAGACTCTATTGTGTATGCTCTTGTCCGTCTTGCTCCATGTATATACGTGATGAACGTCCTTACGTGTGGACGAAGGTCCCGATGTTGATGATTGTGCTGCTGTCAGCGACAATATTTGTCATATTTATGCGCGCTGCGCGCCATCCACTTAGCTCAAATATCCTGCTCCTGGCATATGATCGAAGAGCTCCGTAAACTGCTAATGGCAAGGCAAACGAATACGCGGATACGTCGAAATCCGTCCACACTGACGAACCCATGGCACCAGCGTTAAACAGTGAATACATGTGTTCGCTACTTCGGAGAAGCTCATATAAAACTGGGTAATGAATTGAAAGGATGACGCTGTCGCTGAGCAAAACACGTACTATAATCCTCCGCATCAGTTCTCCCATAAAATTAATTGTTTTCATCAGTTAGTTTCCTGGACAGCAAAAGGCAAGCCCGATAGCAAACGAATTCGCTGCTATCTATGATGACAGACACGGAATCATTGTGACGCCAAACAGTTCATGGAAATTTCACCTAAACTTAACCAAGTACTTTAACGTATTAAGGTTGGATAGAAAAATAGACGTTTGGATAAGCAGAACTCAAGTACAATACGCTATCTGATGTTACCTCACCGTGATAACTCGCACAAATTTGATCACTGCCTTCATCTTCGAGGTCCTCATATACGTACCTGATCAAAACGAAAAAACAGTCGATTCAGTATCATGTTCACATTTAGTACTCTTTCTTAGCAGTTACAAAATATATCGTGCGCGTCATTTCTGGCCATCTTCATATTTACCGTCAAAGCCGCCTGTTTGCCTGAATAGTCGTACAAAATATTGACTTGCATATAATGTATACACTAATGCCACCCGTCAATACGCTCACTTAAAGCAAGTACGACGACTCTTGAGGCATATGGCCGAGCAGGAGGCATCAAAAGCACAGAGATGGACAGATGATTGTTCTAATCAGTAGTAGAAACTACGAGACTTGACTAAGGTAGTCCTATCTCCAGAGGCGTTTTTTTTCTTGGATGTTATTCATCTTTTCAATTTTTCGGGCCAAATAGCCTCCTTCTGTTTGCCTTTTTCGTCGTCCGTTTTTCGCCACTTACCTAGTTACTACTTCCTTCCAAGCTAGCAACTGTCGTCTTTCCTCACCGTTCCACGTCCCCAGTAGAGACGATCGTATTCCTTCCGTTCCTAATCTCTTATGGATGCTGGGTTCGGCGCTGATACCATCGTTAAACAGAGAAGAACTGACGAGCGGAAAAATCAACGTAATACCAGTGTGACAGGCACAAAAGGCTGGGACGAGGAAAAACAAAACGACGGTAAGTTGCAAACGGGCGGAACTTGTGGTCTGAATTCACCTGCAATTGTCCTGAAAGATTTTTCGGCGAACCGCCAAACCTGAATAAGGCTGGAGTATCTTTACCTATTTTTCGAAAATGTTATTTCCGTTTCATTAAAGATTATTTTAAATATCTCAAACATTTTGATTTTCGATTATTTTTTGCTTTTTAATACACTTCCCGTTCTCTCTATTCGTAGTACACACGCGGTGGTGACACGCACATCAATACTGATGTCTCGTATAAACTAAAGTACACTCGGTGACTTGTTGGGATTTGCTGGTCTAACTTCTGTCTGGCTAAACTTGTAGTTGGATTTATCTCAGAAATCATCGGAAAGGAGACCTTCATTTAGAAAGAACGATATGTATATATATATATATCGCTCGCGCTATGAATTTAGAATAAATATGGTACCCATAATACGATTGCCGTTTGGCTTGGCCACATATCGACTTTTTGGAAAAGGAGCAACTTTTGCTCATCATACCGGAATTTATTTTGATGACTAGTCTAGCCAAGACGTTTACGACGAAGGGTTGCATTTCCAGTTATTCTTTTACATACTATGTGTGTTGGTGCCGCTTGCGTTTCCGGAGAGTCGAAATAAATCTCTGTCATTCCTTATAATATCTAACCACAAATGTGGTCAACGAGCTATTTTTTGTACACTCTGTCCCAGAAAGCAGCCTGCACAAGCAGTAAATTCAGTATGGACCCACAACAATTGAACCCCGTACCGTGTGTTGAATCGCGTCGAATGAAATGATCAAACCGCCATCAGCGAACGGAGACCTTGTTCTTCAACTGATATTTAAAACGCGTCGCGGTCTTCACTCTATCGACTGTTCCAAGTGAACAAGGACCAGAACCGCGTACCTGCATCGTACGTTATGAAACATAGGCAGACTTCATAGCCGATCCGAAGAAAAGGGAAGTAACGTACAAGTATACGCTTCTTGACCCAGATCTTCGCATTCCGGAACTGTGACTCCCCTTTCCGCACACAGCCATACATTTCTTACGTCTGACGAAACTGTACGAACCAGCCATAGCTCAATAATGCTCAAAGACTGCTGTGTAGAAATGTTAATCGGCAAAGCAGTAAAGACCCTGACGCCATCGTTTCAATCTTCAAATGAAGTGGCCTGCTCTCTTTGAGCCTATATCTAAAGAAATTAACGGCGACAATTTTTCAAATGCTAAACGTCACAGAGCCCTTCTACCGACACAATGGCGGTAGTAGATCAAACGCGCTACTTAATGTTATTTACGGTGCCTGTTATTTCCAGTTTGGCATATGAGCCGCTCACGCTTCTTTCTCTGATCAGTTTTGGCAAATTGATTCCTAGGAACATGTGTTAAGCTTGCGTCCAAAGCCTGAGACTATGTATTAAAGGAATCGTTGAGATGAGGTAAATTGAAACCTTCAATTTAGGCGAAGACCAATAATGGCTAAGTGTTATTTTGATGGGTACGTCAACAATAGCCACGCAAGATGAGATAGACCGTCGTAAATGGTTTAGCCTGCATCAAACTTCAAATGCGTAAACCTCTATGGCTATATACACGCTTTTCATGAAAACTTTTCCTGCTCCCCAATATATATACTCTCATATTTTGCAATGATTACGTAGATTTACGTAAATGACATGTGTAAATGAGAGAAACTTTTACTTTGAGTAAAGTACGCTCAGCTCTTTAAATTCTGAGTACCAAAAGCTCCCTCACGTTTACTCGAATGCCCGGTAGACCCCTCAAATCCAAAGCCTATCGTATCAGTACAAACTGTATGAACGTTTCACTTATCGCTTGTTGCATATTATATTTGCAGGTAAATATATATATATCAATACTATTCTCTAGACTGCATGGGGCCCATATTACAAAAAGGCGAACTAGTTATTTATCCAGTCTTCCGATCGGCCTTAGCTTTGCTGAGGACATCATTCTAATATAGGTCATGGAATAAGGCTTTCACATGCTGAACATCCACCTTTCTATTCCATCTCTGTAATAATTGTGCCCGCACAGATCGTTTATTCTAGTCCAGAGGTCACATACGTTTAGCCACTATGACAGGAACAAATGAACACTGCCATTTTACCTTTTGCCAAACGCACCCATACAGCTGACAGGGATTAAATTAAATAAACCCTTTTGGGTTCGTTGCTAGCGGTGTCTGCGGGCATTCGAAAATACTGAATTACACGATTATGCTACAAAAGAAAAAATACAAATAGCTAATAGTTGAGAAAAAAATAACTTACGTGCGAGAGAAATAGGCAGTCTCTAAAAAGCGTCTAAAACATCATCATTATTATCATCACCGTCATACAGTAGGTAAGTTAATTTTAATCAGTGGCAACTGCACCGCGCTAGAATCCTATCGGCAACATTATTATACTTTGGCTTATCCAAAATATAAGTGGATCAGTGGCACGCCATTATGGCCACCGCGACTCCGTCTGGGCATTTATACCATGCCTGCATATGGTCTATCTCCATAGGCTCTAATGATATCATAACACAGTGTAATAGCGCCACTACGAATCCGCACGAGCTCATAGCAGTGCTCCGAAGCAAGCAAAAAAAAAGATAGATAAGGGCAGAAGGAAAACGACAGTACTAAAGATAAACAGCCAAGCATGTGAGTGACCGTTGCATTGAAGACGATAGGCAAATGTAGCGTTGAGCTCGCTGTTGCGATCTGCGCGTATTTCAAAAAATCCACCGCGTGCTGTCGTTCGTAAACTTTTGCCGTACGCCTTTGTAGCTTCGCCCTTTCTGTTGACCAATGAGTAAGACTCGCTTTCAAATAGAAGGAAACGTCGATATTATGGAAACCAAAAAGTTCCTGTTGACAAATGATACTCGATTGTATTTGGTCACATTTTTATGGCTGAAACGTTGTAAAATGTTGGCGTTATCTCGAGCATCTCATTTTCAAATTCCTGCTCGCTCATGAACTGGCATCGTAAGTAGCTTTTCCAACAGAACGCGTCGACATAGTACCTGATATTTTCTGACAAGCAGATGTCGATTACAACTGACTCCTATCTCGTTCGGATGTATCTCTTCATCCGCGTCTGACAACGGCCTCCGACGAGACGCATTCCTTTTGATATTTATCTATGGCGGCCTTTGAATATATATATGCCATAGAAAACGCTCAGGAAAGAGAAATGTCAATGAATGGTAGCCGATCTAATCATCGGTCTGATCTTGCTCCATTAGCACCTTGCTTTTATTGACGCAGCCTATTACTCCAGACTAGCCACCGTCGGCACTAGTCGAGGCTGTACGGCCAACTTCCTGTGTGACTACCTCCCTTGAAAAAGAAAGTTCCGTCCATTAATCTAAAGGTAATTCTGTCTCTGTGGTCTGCAATATTACATATAGCGTCCATGGACTCAACAAAGATTTATCTAAAAACGCACGGTTATAGTATTTATATTTGTTGCAGCAATTAGCCACCCTATAATGTCCTGGATACCTGGATTCTTCTGTAATATAGTTTGTAGGACCGTCTACCTGAGCCCAAATATCCAATCATCTTTCTAGTACATGCCTTTTCGTACCGTAATTACGGTAATACACACACAGTGCCTAGAGCACGCTTAACGTTGTCCCAACAGGTTTGTACCTGATTTGCGATTTCTAGATCCGTCAATAGGCAGTAATGGGTTTCGGCAACCCACATTGAGCAAGTAACACGAATAGCGAACAGCGCAAATTAAGATAACTTAAGACATTATAGAAACGTCAAAACAAACGAGTTCTTTCATTTTTCTTTCCACAACATGCTAGTAGACAAACGAGTCGATCAACTGAAATCCATATAATCGACGCGACCCTGAGGAAGTTTCGATAACGGCCTGCAGCTGGGCCCCGTCCGTAAAGACAAACGAAAAAGCAAACCCAGAAACGGGAGATCGCCAATAGCAGTTCGCTTTCCGGAAATGGCACCGACAACAGCGCCGCTTCCTTAGATGACCCCGACGATAGAAAGCAGCGACGCGTTCGGTGGTCTTCTTTCCGCGGCTCTCCGTTACGCACTTCTTCGTCTTTCGCATCTTTTTCAGGGCCTGGACGAGAAGTTTCCCCGAAACACTATATTCCATCCTGTACCAGCTGGTACCATCCGCCATTCAGCTTTCGTCGTTTGACGATTTGCTTCGTAGTAGGAGTAGTTGGTTGTTGCGGCAAAAGGACAGGCAGATAGCCGGGCCCGCTGGCCGGCTGAACATGCATTTTGCTCAATCAATGACGACCTCTGGAACATAACAGTACAAACTAGAAATATTATCGTTGAACTCTATTTCATTTCGCGTTCGGACCACGAATGTCTCGTGGACTACGCTACGATAACGTAGCGAGAAAATCGACGCTCGAGTCATACCGGGTTGTACATACTAAAACGACGCACAAACCGAAAATGATCATAGATCGACCAATTAGCTTTAAATGGCCCGATCACATGTTGTCTGGTATGACAGAATTAAGGCACACATTCATTAGAGGAAGATATGAGAATGGTTATAACTAGGAAGTGCCGACAAGTAGTATATAATCAGGCCATGGGATGGTGCCCATTTAAATAAGTGACAATTGTTGTCGAGTGCATCATATCTCACCGCTCATTTCGACAAACACTGTACATGAACGTGCCGGCAAGGGTAGAAGGGGTCCATCCACTGGAAAGACATCCAAGCGCGGCAAGCAATCAGACAAACGCAGCCATGAAAATGATCTACAATTATCGCCAAGCAACGTCAAATATCAATGAAAAAAAAAACACAGCCGATTACAAGAACGGCCACACTGCGACTTTGCACAAAAAATCATTGTTTAATCTGCTATAGCGTTATGACTGCTAAGATTTCTAGTGAATGGATAACCGGACCGGCACGCCAGATGTTGCAACAGCGGTGGAAGCTATATAAATACATAAGCGCGTATACAGGAAAAGACAGGGTCTTTTTTAGGAATAGAGAGGTACAATTTTTGCTTTTTTCCTTTTCTGATAAATTGTTTGTAGATATATCAAATCGCAGTTTCTGGATAATGGCGTGACGATGACCACTCGACGTTTTTTATATATGACGGAACAGATTACGTAGATGCGCCCAGTGCAAATCGGAAACGGCTTTTCCGTTTTCGGTGTTCTTTTGGCTGAATCGCCATTCTAAGCTGATCGCTCGTAATCAGACGATAGGTTAGCTATCTGCGTAACGTGTTGTCCTAGCACTAGGATTAGATTGACCTGAGTATGTATTCTATGGTAGGGTGTAGACTATGAGAAATGTATCTACACGCAAAGTGTGCTTACCAAGTTAGGAAACGTTGATAAAAAGGAAAAGGCTTTCAAGTTCGTTTGATCAAATGTTGAAAACGTATTTGCAAGAAAGCGAACTGGATAATTATATTTTATGAAAAAGAAACGTCATTGTGGATACCTTGACCTCGCATCATTCGTTTTAAAGCGTAAACAAACCCTGTTGAAAACTCAGTATTTAGTTTGGTTCATAGGTAAGAGCTTACTGCATAGCTGCGTTACTGTTCTCAACGGTGCGCTGTTTTCTATAGGAGATAGTATGAAGCTGAAAAGCCCATTGACAGCCCTGCTGAATCTGTCATTCATTTTCGATTCAGAGGAGACTTCGGCATGATTGCGTTACTGCCCGCCCATCGACTTCATAGGGATTTCAACCAACTCTATGAATCTCGATAAGCCTAAAGCATATCCTTCTATCATTTTCTGTCACGGATGTGAAATTTCTAGTTCCAGTCCCTAGGAGTACGAGCTGATCTATCTGAATTTAATTCAGACTGCAATAATTTTGTGTCAGATGAATGCCAGCTATTCAGGTGCGATAACCTTTTGAAAAAGCCCGCTTCAACATTGATCATTGCCATTTGTCAGCACATATGGCCTAATCTCGTAGACAGAAAGGCTAATCCACTGAAGATGATACAGTAGGCATTATAGACAGATAGTCGCACAGTTACACCGGTGTCATACGCCGTGCACTCGCTGTTGTTTCCGTATTCAGATTTCGACTGGTGACGTTTGACATAGCTGAATATAGCTTTGACTAAATAAAGCCCGCCAAGCACACTTTGCAGCGTGTATATAACTTGATAGAATCAAGTTACTAAATAGTATTATATATGATGTTGCCAAGGTGATCTTTTCTATCATTAACATACAGTCCTTTTAGATAGCGAAATTGAAAACACGTTCGCTTGAGGTATGCGGCGTAATACTGTATAGAAACGGAAATTTACCTCGACCCGTAACCAATTGACTCTCTTTCTATCTCTATACCCCTATACACCGCAGTTTAGGCAGCTTAAAGCTTCACCCAGAGAAGTGTGGCACTGGCGCATCGATCCGTAATGTGATTTTTTTTACGAGAACGGCATCAAGGGTAGGAAAGGTAATTGGAGTTTAGATAACGACGAAATGAAATATTGCAAAGGCGCCTAAAACACGTGTCACACTGAACTCGAGACTAACTGCCCGATGAGAAAAACATAGAATATATATGATAGCAATTGTTGTGGGTATAAGACCTGCTCCCAGCGCACGTTCTAGTCAAACGATGGTCAAGTAGCGTTTCGTCTGTGTATCGAAAAATATCCTTAAATACACTCGAGTGCACAGCTCTTTTTGTCTGGTCGAATTGGACTCGCTAGAAGCGAAAGAAGGACCTGCTCCGAGCAAGCGGAGAACAAAGGAACGATGCTGGTGCATCTGTCGACCACAACCCTCTAGCGAGAGCACTATGGATAATAACAGCGGGAACGTACAGAAGATGCACGCAAAGTTAGACCAAACTATTGAAACACTTGAAAATATTAACACATTTCGAATTATTAATTGAACAAACGGTTCCGTTATAAGTTCTCTGAGGAGGTGTGTAGATTTTCAGCTAAAAGGAATTTATATCTTCAAGCACCGCGTTCCTACGAAAACGACCCGCGGTCTTTAGCCACAATTCATTGAAATATACGTTCAGTTAAAGTCTTGTTGATAAGTTACTTGGAGACCTTAATCATGAAATGTGCAAAGCTAACTATTCTTATATGATAAATCCCTGTTCCGCCTTGACGATTGCCCTAGTACTCATACGATACGGTCATATAAAAACGCAAAGAAAAAGCTGAATAGAATAAAAACACTAAACCCGATCTATGGTAGGCTTTACCAATACGAAAAGGTGAGGCCATAGCGATAACTGATCAGACCAGCAAACAGAAGGCGCCGCGGCTTTTATTTGCTAGCGAAAATTATTCGTTTGCTTGCCATTACCGTTTTTTCCCATCATTGATGTTGAACGCGTTTGAATTGAGTTAAGTGGAATACATCTAAGACAAAGCAAATATGCCGTAGACGTACTCCGCCTTACGTTCAGACGGTTCAGAAGAGTTTTCTATGGGTGTATGTACGCGTGCGTTTTTATCTATCTAAAGGTCTTTCCTGTTGTCTCGTGATTTTGCTTAGTACCCTGCCGCACTTAGGAATACTCTATGTTTCGTCGAAGCTAGCGACCTCTGGCGTACGAGAACGGCAACGTCCTTTTTCCATGACATCCGCAGCTACGAGGCGGACCATAATCAGCACCGGTCGGAGGCGATCAGGAGCAGTGTTTTTTGTAGCGTTCATAAGCTGCAGGCGACAAATGCTACCGTACACACGTCGAAGGCAGCAGATGCTTATCTATCTCTGTCAGATACATATGACACCTGCTATGACAGATGAACGAGATTTCCTCCAGAAAAGGGAGAATGCAGTCTTGGGTGTTGTGCCAATGAGTAGAAATATCCTAATCGTTCAATGGCGTAATAAAAGCGAGATAGATATTTTTAGCAGGAGCAGTCGTCGCTAAATCTTAATTACCTAACGTTAATGCCTCTGATTTTTCTAGAAAATAGAATACCGACTTCGTTAAATGTCCTAGTTCAAAGATAGTATCACTCACATTGTGTCATATATAACACTTACACCCGTTATGTTTGTTCTGACCCTTTGAACGAATTAGTTGAGCCATCAAATTTGCCTGTAAGAAAATGGAAACCTTGGATTCGACCTGTCCAAGCCTACCACCATGTAATAACAAATTCTAAGTTGATAATAAAAAATTAAGCTATATGATTGTTAGGGTTAATCTGACATGGCGCAAATAGCTTGATAGGCGCAATAAATGCATTTTTGAATAATCGGACTTTGTGAAACATTTTTTTTTATAATATAATGGTAATGCTGATATACTATTTTGGCAATGCGACAACTATTCCGAGCACACATTGTATGTACAGCAGAGTTTGGCTTGCCGCCTAAAGGGTTCGTTCCTTTTGCGGCTAAACCGGTCTCATTATTACCGTTTCTCTGTGTGATTATATAACGCAGCTTGGAAACACTGCATCCATATTAATTGCTTTAGCAGGCAGTATAAAAGGTCAATCAACTGGTTGAGGTGAGCTAGAAAACTGACCCAAACAATTTCGGACACACGGTGATGTTATTACATGGGAACACCGAAGCCAATATAATTTTGTTGATTAGACCACGGAGTCTTGCTTTGACCGACGATGTTAGATGGAAAACTCTTTCATACCCGCTCTTTTCCCTTGCTTTATTGGATCACCACATGCTCAGATCGATGCAGGACGGGAAACGAAGTTTGAAATTGGCTAGCTCTATTAAGTAGCTCCCAATGGAGCCTCCCTCTTCCGCTAAAGAAGCCATCTGTTGTTGCCACAACGTCAGAGCAATGGCTGTGAAGGACCGAGGAAGTTGTCCATGTGCTAAGGTAATGCTACGGCTCTATTTTCTGTAGAGAGCTTAGAGTCGTTTGATATAGTGTGTACTTTTGCAGCTAAGTGCCGTTTGACAATGTGCAAACAGCGCCCTTCGTGGAAGCAGCAAAGACGATGACATTGACAATGTATGCGTGCAAGAGTGGATACAGTCATGTCTGAAGTTTATAGCACAAAAAAGGAACCACGACCGTTACGCGGAGAAAAAGACGAAATTGCATATGACGGCGTTTCTACTAGATAATTTCAAGTTATTCTGAGTTCCAAGTTAAGACTTGTGGTGTTTCTAATGTTTGAGTCGGTAGCCTCGGTAAATTTGTGCGTAATTAATGTGTTCGTTAGTGAATAAAGAGTTTTTTCCGTACATCCTGATTTTATTGCCTCCTTCCACCTTAAATGTTCGAATCACCTGCGTATTTGGAGCATGCACCTTCAACTGTATTATGCCCTGCCACTTTAAATTTGTACTATAACAATGATTTAAGCAAACCTACGGTTGTCTAAGCGTTCCGTATTTTGAATATTTCGCATAAAGTAATCGCGATTCGGCATATGGCAGAAATGGAACAATTAATAAAATGTCTGTCGCTCTTTGTTACCCTCAAGAAGCTACTACTGACTCTTGAAGGCACTTTTATATGCTTGTTCAGGCCTTATCAGCTGTGCCCTGTGATGTTGTCACAACGCCTTCTACAAGACATACGTAGAAACAATATCTAGTAAGTCTATCGAAAGTATGGGCATACATGCATCATTTCTAGCCAAGCTAACCTATACAATTTTGCATGAAACTCAAGCGAGCTCGTACTAGCCATGCTTATCGTTGGGACTATAAATACCGGGAACCACATAAACCGAGATCAGTATTATTATTAGAGTGATCATAGGATAAGATCTGTTAGCTTGGGCAGACTTTGTTGTTATTATCCTCTGGTAGATATAATTTCTTCTGCTGCACTCATCCACTGGTAACTATTTTTAGATAAAAATCGTCTGCTCATGTATTATCTAATATTATGATCTATTCGTGTACTATATTCTTCACTGCTATGACAGATACAATTCCCTTTGCTCAACTCATCCACCGGTGACTATTTTTAGATGAAAACTGTCTGCTTTAGCATGCGCGGATTGTGGCAATGAACGTCACCAGGGCACGGGCTATTTTTATTGTTATTGTTACATCAGCTTGTCGACATAACCATATACACAACATGTCATAACAATTCAACACTCAGTTGACGGCTGCGCAACGTTCTTTATCATGCCATGCAATTCCCACCGCTCTGGAAATGCCCTAGGTGGCGCTATAGCCCTAGGGCTGGAGGGGACTGTTTTGAATTCTTCTGTGTCTCGGCCGAGGCAACGATTTAGATGGACTCAGGGGAAGCTTCATCCTGCCAGCCACCGTCGCCACTGCTGGAAACAATCAGGATCACTGCGGGGCCGCTGTACCCATTGCTAAGGGAAAGCCAGTCCGTATTCCACCTATTACCATTGCTGAAAGCAGCCTCACCAGCGTTTGGTAGTGCCGTTATAAAGAGCCTGGGAACAGGGAAGGACAAGCTCAGATTCTGATAGGACTCCTGAAATAACGTTTCTCCAATCTCTTATAGAAAGTGACCTTAAGAAGAAGAGACTATGGTTATAACAGCTTTTGAACTGCCTTCTTAACCTCAGAAATATTCTATGAGTTTGGTAGAAAGTTCGAGATGCGAAAACAGTTGAAATTAGGCTTAAGCAATTGGTCTAATTTCGGTAATCATTAAAGAAGATGATGGGATGTCGCATTTCTATATTATTCACGCAAACGATCTACGACACCAGTTACCAATAATAAAGGATTCAACCGATGGCTCACCTGCTAACGGGCAGAATACGAAAGGACAACCAGTCCCTCCACAACGCTATCTCGAAAAAACTATTTTTTCTCCCAACTACTAAGTATTTTAAATAACACAAAGTAATTTGCTTATTTACAGAGGCTAATGCTGATTGCAATAAATGTCCTTTATTCGTACGAGAAGTTCATTGATAATGCCATAAACTAAGAATCCACGTTTTGTGTCCCTTGTAGCGAAACGATTATATAATGTATGTTTATATATGCATATTTATCGGGACTGAGACGTGTGTGTGTGTGAATTTGGGCGTATATGTGATGTCTGGTGTCGTCTGGGACGCTTCTCAAGGTAAGCCCGTTTTGCCTTGCTTCATCCTCCCCCTACAGACTTTGTCCTTTTGGCAATGTCTAGTTTTCAGCCTTCTCGGGAAGTTACTCTTGCCTCAGGCTATAATGCTGGACAACGCAGTGGCCTGGTTTTCCTCATATGTATGTGTAATGTGTACGAAAGTACGCCTGCTGCGTCCAACATTTCACCAGGGTCAATTCACAAGCACAATGTCGCCCACATACTGAAGGTACCCTAACGAAGACCCGGATTTCAATTACTAGACAGAACACTTATTAATCCTGTGTTTAGTTTCTGACTAGATTCTACATCGGTGACAATTGCATCACTAAATGACGTCATCTAGAAGCCGTTATCGGTCATGCCGTTCGAGTGCGTTCTAAAATTGCTTGCAGAGACCAATGAAAATACAAACCGGGTTATGAACCGTATATTCAATGGCATAATTAATGAATCAACAAGAAATTGATGACAACAGTTCTTCTCTTATAAATTGTAATGGTAATAACTATGACTATCCATATGTACGGAGGTTGCCTGAGGATATAGCGATAAGTACCTAAACATACATTGCTCTTAGTCACCATATACGATTCTCGTCGTGATGATGAGTAGCATTGCTTTTGACAATTTAAGCAGGCCCAATACATATCTACACAGATATTTGGCGGTGCTGAGCGAAAACAAATTATGAAAATAACAAATCGGAACTGGCCCTTATCGCTCTTATAACTATGGATGAAATAATTCCATAAATAGACGCAGGGACGTGTCCCAGCAAGCGCCATTAGTTCGCTCTGGTACGGAAGATGGGGTAATAGCAAATATCTTTTTCACAGGGAAAGAATCGGCTTGAACGTCTCGTTCAGACGAACAATTTCGCAAGTCAAAAACTTCAGCCGACTCACGAAACGTTGAACCATATAGAGAACAACAGTAATAATTGCATTGTTATAGATAGACAAAGAAACGAAGCTTCGTTTGCATACAGTCTGTATATTCTCATATAGACTTAACGCTATATTGAATTGCCGTAGGAAACGCGTCCACAGAGTGCTTGCATTGATTGACAGACCATCTATAACGGACAATAGGATTAGTACGCTTAGACAAGCTAGAAAAAAACATCGGTCTTCAGAATTGCCAGTTATGTTTGCTTAGCATTAACAATTACCACGCTGACGGTATCGAGCTTGGTTTGTTAAGAAATACGTTTTTCACAGCAACGCACCAAGACTTCATTTGAAGACAATTAACCGCTTTGTGTTCAGTTTTTAATAGTTTTCAAGTATAATACTTTGACCTGCGACTCAGATTTGCGGCAATTTAAAAAAAAATAATCTAAAGTAGTTGTTTTAATAGACGTAGTAAAGGCTCAGCCTAGCAGTTCACCAAGGGAGAAACTAGTTACTTTACGGAGCAGTTGTTTTGAACCTACACTTTTTCGAAAAGCCTTACTAAATAGAGAAAAGCAGAATAAGTTAGTTTATTTAACGAGGAAATAACTTTTCTAGAAGGGGACGCAGTCGCTTGCAAGGGAACACTGTAAATAAGCTTATATAAGAGCTAGTAGTAAATTTGCTACCTAGCAGACATTAATAACAAAACAATTAAAACAGTCGATATATATCATAGTTTTCGTCATCATACCGAATAGCTGGCTAGTCTTTTGCTTAGGGCTGGAGACGAGGAATCTGTTTTGTATTGCTACTTAAACATCGGCGTCTGTGTTTCTGATACATTCCTTGCTTTTTGATTTATAGCACGATTCCATGATTTGGTTTTTTGCTTGATTTGAAGCTGATGGAGTTTTTTCCTGGCAAACGCCTGCCTCGATGTTTACCTCGATGCACTTGGACCAGCTCTAGTCAAAGCAAAGGCCGAATGTCTATTAAAAACATTCTGTACGTGAATTTAAATTGTGGCCAGCATTATACACTCGAATGCGAAGATTAACTGAAGTTTTTTACGTGCAACTTGCCACATACTTTACCCTGCATTACTTCTATGGAAACAATTGCGTTGTTACAGGAGAGTCAACCAAGAAGTACGAATAAGTTTTGCTGATTTTACGATAGGTGAATTTCTGAAATTGCTAGCTTTAAGCACCGTTGAAAGTTAAGAAAGGCAAACAATCTTTTTGGTACTGGAACTGAAAATGCGTTGAAGGCAGATATTGGTCTTAAATTTCTGCTGCTCAAAAGTGCGGCTTCTAGGTGTACCTAGGGAACTTTACAAATTACCTATTTTCATCAGGTCTAACGGCAAAGGTTCACCGCACTAAGTTAGCCGCAGCTGTTCCACTCTTGTAGTTCCGCTTGTGAAACATAACCGGTAAGCAATTTACGTTACATGTAATGTACAGAGATACATAAGATATTCGACGTAGCAAATAGCGGCAACTTTTACGCGACTATTATTGATAATATAATCGATTCGTAACATCTTCATGATTTTCTTCACAGCAGCCCATTCTTCTTTAATGTCGAAACGGAATTTTCTCATCCGACCAGCCGTAGGTAGCACAAATACAAATCTGTTGTCAAATTTGCTAATTGAAAAACGTTTCTCGCTTTTAGTACGTATACTATCTCTATAGACAGCGAGGAAAAATTTTTCAAGGCACAAAGACTGAAAATCAGCAACGGCGGAACATTACATTTCCTTGCGATAATACCTTCTCCTGTGGATGTCTGTGATCGCCATAGTCCATTAGGCCACTGACCGTGCGTTCTGTCGTTGTGGTAATTGCCAAGTATATGTATATATACATTTGTGTATGCGCACTCATAACAAGGACAATGTAATGGCGGGCTATGTTAACGGACTGATATTGGCGCAAAAGGTCAAAGTCGTGAGTAGCAAGATGGTAATCCTCCTACATCGGCTATACGGTCGATATTAATGGACAGAACCTCTAGAATCCGCGAAGTGTCACGGTCCGATATTGCTTTTATAAAACCTATATGAGATGCTAATTTGATTAATGAAGATACCTACTACGTAGAATACGAAATATATATACCGCAATGAATCTGTAGGAACTGCTAATACCGAAACAACTTCGAACATGCAGCGGTATGGAACCGTCCCTAGTTTCATTGCCCACTCAATAGCACAACCCATTCAGCTGAGGTAATTCCACGCCATATGCAACCCGTGAGTGACAACTGACGGTCCCCTATTTAGTGCCTTTTTTAATTCACTCGATTAGCTCCGTAACGAAAGAATAGCTTTGCCGAAATTTGTCTCCTTTGTTTTAGACTGTGTGACTTCTCATAACGTACCCAGATGGAGCAGACTCATAGCTAGTTTAGCTCAATCAATAACTGCTTTGATACGATTAGCTAGAGTAGGTAATATACGGAACGAAATTCGGGACAGCTTCACTTTCCGAATCATTCAATGAAGTGCGAACGCCGTCTTGGAACTTATTCTTTCAACACACGGTATTAACGACGCCTACTCATAAGAAACTCAATAAGTTATCAGAAAACACTAAATGAAGTGCGAATCCAATCATGGTGGTGGTCGATGGGGAACGAAGCCCGGGTGGGAAACCCTGAGGTAGAAAGGTTCCTTCAACCATGTATGCAGATTATAGCGGGCTGTAGGAGGAAGGAGCTGAAGACAGGCCATAATAGAAAA
Organism: Varroa jacobsoni; assembly: GCF_002532875.2. Taxonomy (NCBI): domain Eukaryota; kingdom Metazoa; phylum Arthropoda; class Arachnida; order Mesostigmata; family Varroidae; genus Varroa; species Varroa jacobsoni. The sequence continues at coordinate 242,866 of NW_019212941.1, read as the reverse complement.
GAGATTGCCGTAGCGCTGTGAATCCTCAGGCACTAGGTCGAAGAATACAAAAACGGGGAGTATGTTTATGTAAAAAGTTCTTCAACTAATAAGCGAGTTCCCTATTCAATAGTACCGTTCTTAGAACTTCAAAACTTTGTTGAAGCAGATTTACTGAGAGCGAGCTACAGTAGCGCTTAGCCGACTGACAGATGTACTTCTCATAGGGTGTTTGAAAATAGGTGCTGTAGACTCCAGTTGTTTGTAGCGATACTTAGCATCTTAACCTATTATTAACTAGAATTCATTTCGGCAGCCATACATTCCAATATATGACTTTTTAACTTGAAGGCATTCCATCAAATATGACGATATATGTATCCATGCTTCGGGTCGCGTTTTAATATTTGTGCAACGCAGAGTGAAAAATTCTAAGGGAACCAAAATGAATGAAAAGCTTGTGAAATAGTGGCAAGATTAACATTACGGCAGTAGAAGAGGACCATGCTTCGTTTTGGTCGACTTTGAAGCGGACGACCTCTTTACGAAGGAAGAAAGGGAACCGCTACGTGTGGCCGCTTCGTGTGGAAAGGCGATAGTCCTGATGGAGCTGAGACCATGAAGAGAGTACGGAGCGTGCCAGCAAAAAGTGGGACAATGTAGAGGTCGCCAGGAAGGCGGCTTCAGGAAGACGCCAGCTAGTCGGAAACTCCCTCACCCAATGAACGAAGCTAACCGTATAGATGCAATAAGGTAAAGCTGCTTTGGCCGTCTGCCAGCAAATATGCACAAATATGCATCAAGCGCTCCAATTAAACTGCAGAAATAATAGCAGAATTTTACTAGACCTTTTTACGAAGTGAGGAACCAGGCAATTTGTAGCAAACGACAGCTTCCGTAAGAAGGTGGAGAAAGAACTCAAAAATATGGTGGCTCCGCTTAATAAAATGCTTTTATATAGGAAAAGTAAGATCTGTGAGTGAAACAAAACCAGATTGTTAGCGCAGGGGGGAAAAGCAATTGACAAAATTCTCGCGACCAAATACCTTATCGTTGTTCTTCTTCTTATTATTATACTTTAGGTTAACACTTATTCTAAAAGCACAAGCTGTACATTGTTTTCTGTTCACCGTCGTCTATCCGTCTCCGATAAACTGACTTGATTCGAATGTTTGCCTTACATTTCAATCGCGACTATACAGAGAAGGGATAGTCTTTACAATTTGCAGACGATACTATTTCATCGCAGATTTGAGTCAAAAAAGTGGGGTCATCAGCTTTTACCCAAAAACGGTTCTTCCATGGCTGAATATTTATGACGATATCGTACACCTTACGATAGACATGCTCCAATTTTTAGGACATCTTTATGCAAAAGCTGAAAACGATCGGGTTTGTCGGCTCTCGTCTTAGTCGCTCACGGACGATCTGGATTCCTTGAAAGGAAAGAAGCCCTTGATGCCGTAGCGGAAGCTACGAAGCGACCAAAACAGTTAGGCAAACGTTATGGTACGATTTGATGTGTGCTACACATGATGCTCTGGGATTTAGGTCTACAGTAGGTACGAAGCCTCGTATTTTTACTGCAAGCACCAAACAATAGCTGCAACGCATTCCTAATTTTGTATCAGAAATTCTATTTTTCGTATCTTTATTTGATTGCTTATAGGCATACCAAAATCCTGACCTTGTCAACTAATAATCCCCTTAAAGAGCTAAAATGAGCGTATGACCCCGGTCAGGTAAAGAAGTAGCATCAGATTGATATTTCTTACCTAACTGTCAACAGAGTCTTTATAGAAATATGCTAGAAGGCTTTCTTCTTTCAAAATTTTATTCGGATGTGTTGTTATTCCAACGGGACCGTGCCATTGATGCCACTTAGCACCGCTAAGTACTTTATGAGCCTTTTCTGACACTAAAGCCTATTGAAATAGATGGCCTTATTAGCGCCTTGAAAGACCGTACCTGACATGAATCTGGCAGTTAATTTCTGTTAAAATTTATAGAAAACTGTATCCTGTTTTGAGCTCGTAGAGAATTCCGAGTGGTCCCCTAAGTCACACAATATTCAAATTATAATGGCAAATATTGCCACCCACGGCATGATTTTGATGATATGCGTGTTTGACAAACTGGTGTTATTCATTTCGAGTTCGACGTTGGTACGTCAAGAACGAACGACCCACCTTGCATGAGCTAGCTTGCATATATTTAGATCTGTATGTAGCTAAACTTGTACATATCTTCTAAATTATTTGTGCCAGCAGACTATGAAATATGCTGCTAACATTTACAGAAGTATAGCCAATATTCTCGATGAGCGGCTTTGCTGTACGGGACACACAGCGTATGACTAAATTTACCCGTGTAACACATCCAAATGTAGCCAGCAACCCATTAGGCGACCATATCAATTGTCATCTTTACTTACACCTCTGGCACTGGTCGAAGGTACTCCACTTCTTCGGATCAAAGTTGCCCTAACCATTTTGAAGTATTCATTCATTGCATTTTCCTCCTCTATATACCTGTACCGAAGGTGTCGTAGAATTATTCGCGCACGGGCAAACATACATGTCACTGTAATAGTTTACACTGTAGAAGGTCCCTTTTTCTCTAACGAGCTGATGCGTTTTATCACTCACTGGCACCGCTAAACATTAACATCTATCAACTTCTTTATTCTAGCACGAGTAGGCAAACGATGATTACTCAATGGGTGCACTGGTTTCACGCAAAACGTATGTAGCGCGGGAAACAGATACTTTTATGTATGAATCATACGTAGTGTGTATGGTGCTGCTAGAGACTTAGCAATTGGTAGCCAATCAGTTTGCATCTTTTCGGTGGTTCTAAGTGGAGGAAACCGGAAGATGCAATTACTGAATATAAAGATCAGTTCCTTTCAATAACGTTCGTGCACGGATCGCCTGGTGCCATTGGGCATCTCAATGAAGACAAATCTATGAACTGACCTGTATAATGATTTTGGAGGCTGGAATATCGATTGCCGATAGGGAGAAGCAGGTTCAACAGATCGTTTTTTTGAGACTTTTCTACGCTCTTCTGCACCTGTTGCCTCTATTAGTTGCGACGCTTCTGAATTTTTTTTGTGTTAGCATATTCAAGCGACACCTTAATAAAGTAACGGCTAATAATACTAACTTACGCGCTTACAATTAACAAGAGATTTGCGGGTTAAAAAATATTTTTAAAATTATTAGTTAAGCAGTTTAAGTCCCTACTTAAAGACTTGATCTTAATAAATGATGGTTATGTTGAATAAGCACGTTCGTTTAGAATAACTATTCAAATACATGTATTAATCCCAGTTTAGATGTCGTGCCCTGTTTGTGCAGAAAGTCCAGTGAATAAAGGGCAACGAGGATGGAAACAGCCGGAAGTTCGAAGACCAACGCTCATAAACGATATACAGTTCGGATTTAGACGGTTCACGTTTTATAAACATATACATACGCAGGTTGAGTAAGTCGCACATATATTAGTATTCGCCCGTCTGGCCAGCTACTTTATTTGCCCAGAGCGACTTGTCTATCAAACGCCCCACAACTCATAGCTCCAAAGACAATACAACGTATACCAGCAATTTAATCATAGGCCCAAGCGTTATCATACTGGGTTGTTATTATTATTACAAGCATTATTATCGTACACGCTGATCGACTGGTTTATCAAATGAGGAACGTAAAATAGAACGATTTATGTCACTAATACGATTCACACCTAATGAACCAGCGCTCACGCTAGTTTGCTATCCCTAGCGATCCAAGACTAACTAATCTTCTAAGGTCTCAATAATAGTTGTGTAGTTTTTTTTTTTTTCACAACTTTAATAAAAACGCTTCGGCTTACCTCTGCGGCAGTTACTGGACGACGGATTCAGGACAGTAAACAACAGCGGCTCTTAGTAATTAGCATCTGAGGCGTGCTAAGTAACCGACCCTGATTTTGTATTTATCTTGTCGTTGTTACTGCTGCTGCTGTGTTTGCTGGTATCCAAGTGACGTTCACGGTTTAACCGGAACAGCTGCGAACAGTTTTTCAGTTCTTTCGGAATTGTCATTGTTATTGTTACCGATGACCCTCTCCGTTTACAGCACTGTATAACGTTCGAATTTCGAACCAGCGGAAGAGCAATCTGAGATAAAAGAGCTATTACAGCCGGTGACAAACACTGTACTATTTCTATCACAAACTTGTGTCGAATAGACGCGCCAAAATCCGACAGCAGCCATCCGATATACAGTGGCCGAATAAAGATCCATCAGCAGGCAATAACCTTGAACGGCGTCGGCGACGTTTTATTTTTGTCACTGATCACCATGTCAGAGAAAAAGCAGCGACAGGAGGAGCCGGAATCATAAGGGGCTCGTAGGAAAGGCCGGTAGATACAAGAAGCGAATTGGATACCGTCGTCTATTACCGCAGCTAGAATCGGTTAGGTTACACGGTTTTTACATTTTACCTGTACAATGCTCGTGGAGTCGGTCCTTCCGAATTTAACTGGTCGGCTGATATGAACAACAAGGCGCTGATGATTGTACGTAGAGAAAGCTGAACGCCGAACAATAGAGAATTATTAACTGATTTTTTCCAATCGTTCGGATATAAGAACGTCTTTACGTGGACGAAGCTTTCCTGTATGCAGTATTACATCATGCACATCTGTACATGTAGAATTCATTGGATGAAATCTAGAAAGTGTATGCTTACAAAAATCTGTAATCGGCAATTTGTACATTACACGGTCCATAATGTTGCATTTTCTGAAATTTTCTGTTAGCGAGATGTATACGTATCTATCGTGTGGATAGGAATTACCATGATTCAACGTAAAAATACCCTCTTTCTTCTAAAGTGTGTCAATTTGCTTCGCAATTACGACTAAGCATCAAGACGAGAGCAGATGACAGAATTGAAGTCATTTTTGGCACTTTGCAGATCGTCACCGTAAAAATACTGACTGATCCAACATATTTCTCAAATCACAGTTTCCTCCATATATTTTGAGAGAGGCCAGTTACTTCAAATGTCAAAAACCCAAATTTTAGCATATGGTATTGTTTTTCTCAATCAATTCCAAATATACACTCAGAGGAACACCATACAGAAGTATAATATTAGATAGTCTTTGGACGAAAAGAAAAAAAGTATATACTAGCTAACTGGCGAAGAATGAACATCATGAACCTTAACATGATAGGTCCTTCTCCCCATAAGAAGTATTATCGATTGCAAACACGTGAGTCAACTGACAGTAGTTATAATGTCACTTGAATGTATACATTTAGCTGGATTTTGAGTGGCTTTCAGCCCTTCGGTTGAAACGGGACTTTAATGGAAAAGAGCGGGCCCTACAAAAAAAGTTCACACTTCATTCGTTTGTAAGGTATAAAGCTGGCGCCGGCTGAATTAAGTTTTATGATTATTTCCTTCCTTTAAAAGTATCTTTCAGCCCTAAATTCCTATCACAGCTCACTTCCACCAAGATTCAGTGGGTGCAAAGGACCAACTCTATTACTCACTATACGTACTCCGAGCTGACAATCTGTATGTCCTAGATTGTTTGCTCAAGGTCCACGTGCGCCTTCGAATCGGAACGCTCCGGAATAATTTTCACGAACGAATTACATTATAGGGCATGATTTGCCACACACACACACACACAGTTTTTGGATACATATTGTTTAATCCCGAAGATGAATTGAGCGTCAACACCCAGCGAGTTTCCGCCTATCGCCATCTGCTGTATGCTTGAGACTGAATAACGTGAAAATTTGATTACATCACTCGGCTAATGAAACCAGTATCCGTCGTCTATCGAAAAATGTCTGTCACATCTAAAATTGATCTTTATTCTATTACCCAGAGTGCCTAGCAAATGATCACGGCCTCGTATCGGCTTTTCTGCCATTGTTTGAAAGCCTTTAAGCCATAGCTAAATAGAGTCGTTTTATTTCGTCCCAGCGCCTTCTCCAATATGAATGTCTGCCTCACATAAGTATCTAGAGAAGTGCGTTCAATAGAAAAGCATTGCAGTTAATTTCTGTAATCCTGTCGTGATGACAATGTATAATACAACACAAGCTAGCGGACCTGAATCTGAAAGCCTAACAGAATATCGACGGAAGCGTTTAGCGGACGTGCGTGTGTCATTGTGTGCATACAAGTGCAGCATAATGGTGTCGCAGAGTGGTATCTTTTTGTGTGTATCTCTAACGATAAGCAGCTGCGTATATGCGACCGCCATGCATTTAGGTTTTGCATATATTCGAACTGGTCATAGCCGGCCATCGATCGGAAACCCGCGAGCACCCATCGGAATGAACAAAATCTGGTTAGCTTGTCGTCGTCTAAGCCCAACGAAGCTCCAAAGAGATAGTCTTATGAAAAATCCGCTGTACGGTTCTACCTGTTTTGACCATGTACGTGGTAACGAATCGCGCCGTCGCCGACAAAAAAAATATCGATCTAACAGCAGTCAGTGTGGACTATTCTATTCTATGGTGGCATGCTGGTGCCTTGTTCCTTTCCTGTTCCGCCGTCCTTTCCGTCGCCTCATCCCGTAGTGTGTATGTTCATAACGATGCTAATACCGACCGTACTGTCATTAAGTTGTTACAGTAGCGGACGTTTCCTACGGGCAGCACCGGTGCCGCTAACGGCTCCATCAAGGTAGCGCCAACATCGGACATCTGCTGCTATCGCGGCAGCCGCTTCAGCAGCGTAGCAGCCTTAGAACAAGGAGAAAAACACAGAAGGAAAGGAAGAGGCATCGAAAACAGACCTTACGCTCACGAAACATCGAGAGATGGTTCGTGGGTCGTATCGACGTTTAACGTTGTTGTAACATTGACGCTGCTGGGCCGACTCGCTGGTGTTTATGCCGCGACGGGGAAGTAGCGGTGAGTACTAACTAAGCTTGGACTCAACGCAAAGCGGAGGTAGTGGCAGGCGCGTAATGAGGTTGATTCTTTTCGACCGACGTTTGTTCGTACCCTCCACCGAACACGAGGGCCACATTGACGCGCGGCAACGGCGGTGACAACAAGAGTTTCGATGGCAAAAGGCACTAGTCGATGGAAAAAGCAGTTGCAGCAAGCAAATCCGGCAGCCGTACTACGAAGAGCACAAGATTAACTTGCAGATAATGCCGGCGCACCGTCGATATACGGTGCGCCGCTGTGTATATACGCATGTATATAATATTGGCCTTGCCGCTGTACGATACTACTACTTTGATAGCTTGCCCTCAAGCCGTAAAGACCGTCACTCGGTAGCCACAACCGTATTGTGGTGTTTCGGAAGTGACAGATTAAGCAGATAGAGAGACATGAACGTGATCATTTCAACACGAAAGAGGCAACGATGCTTTGTAACTATTTTTTTATTATTCGAAAACATTTGGTTGAAATTAATTAGGAAAATCTGTTGTTACTAATTTGGATTCGCTATAAATAAATGAAAAATGTTCACTCGAAATACAGATATGGCTGCGTGTCATAAGAGACTCAGCAGCAGTTCTCCATAACACAGAAATTATTTGCATGTCCTGTTAACGAAAATTGACCCATTTATCCATAATGTAAGTAGCTGCAAAAAAGAACTAACGCAACGAATATTTCCTGTGTTATTTAGAAATTGCTTGGTGTAATAGGGGCATAAATCGCGCTACAAATAAACCGCCGCGCCGATTAATTGGCGCACCAATTAGTCGGCGCAGCCATCAAAACTAACGGGAAAAACCGGCCAGGGTACGTGCGGCCTGTAATTAATTTCAGTGTTTTACAGGAGTTCGGCACGAGGGTCGAGCCGCGTTTGACGCTGCTTATGCCCCGCTTGATGACTTTGAAGTATACAGTTTACGAAATGAGTCATGGCAGGGCGCAAGAGGCCCGATTTGACACACGGTCCTTTAGACTATGCTATCTTACGAGTAAATGAAATTTCAATATATTTCCATATAATGGTCCTATTCGTAAAGAAATATTCCCTCGATGCATCGTCAGAGGTACAAATTCGGCTCCGCTGGTTCCTCGCGCTGGTAAATACGCTAACACTTGAAATCGCAAGCGGCCCTCTGCTAAAAAAATTGTTAAAAATTGAGTCACCTCATTGTATACATGTACGCGTTACAGGGAGGCTCGAGTACGCGGTTTCTCGGCTTATAACCGTAATATATATATATATTAATAATAATAATATATATATATATAGATTCTATACCGCTTCATATACGATGGCCTCATAGGCTCGATAAACGGCGACAACGCTATCACAGGACAGAGAGAGTTTATAATAAATGAACTAATGGAATACACACATGCAAGTATTGCATAATAACTTATGGCGATACATCTCGACAGTTTCGAAGTTCGTGCTCGAAATATATTACTGTAGTGTCTCTGTTAAGCTGCGTAATTTACTACGCGCTACGGTTTTTGGTATTAATACAATATGCCACTTGTGTTTAAGGTGAAATTTGATTTAATTTTATATGTAAATTTATATACAGCACGATAAATCAAGTTCAAAGTCCTACAATTATAGACGTATATAGTTCCAAAAATTTTTCGTTTTTCGTACGAAAAAAATTATTAGATGAAAAAATTGTCAACGACAAATATAAATGTAGACTGCGCTGGCAGATTCATTTCGTTAGCCATTCCCTCATATACATCAAAAGGTGTATTATATGTTGTTATTTATACTGTTGCATAGACTGTTACGTAAATTTCAAGTAAATTAGATCGTATTACGGGCATTATTTGATAGTGAAGAATCGATACCAAAGCTCTCATTCAAAGTTCTATTAAAATACACATTTCTCAAGTTATAACACAAGTAATCACTAGCACGACTACGCACAAATCATAACAAAAGTTTTCAACTGTTTCCCCAAATACGGGACATGATAAAATGGGCTCCGTGTTTTCTCACAGCAATTTATTTCATCGGAGCAAATCCTGTATACACAGCAGGATGAAAAAAGTAAAAAAGCAAGACCAAATGTATATCTATCCACTGTTCCTCGAGGCGTATAACAACAATTATACTACCTTAATAATGACAAAATCATATTGGCATTATACCTTTATAGGAGTTAAAGTATACACGCCGGTGAGTAAGAAGAACGATGACGCATATTATTCTTTGTTTTGAAACTTCCTCTGCGTTGTCTGGACGTATGATCTTCTTTGTTACGGTGCTGTGATATAGACGTTGTCTGCAGCAATTTTTCTACAAAGGTTGATATAAGCGTCATCCCACAAGCACAAATCTTTTTTTCTGGTGAAAAGGTCTTATTATCAATTATGAAAGTACTGTACACATGGAAGGAATTTTCCATCTGCCAGACGATCGCTTAGTCAAATTGCTGCCAGATGGCGCGCGAAAGCATTTCTCTGTCTATTAGCTTGGTCATCATGTCATACAGACGAAATTTTGTCTGAGATTATATAAACCACCGAGGGGTTTAACAAAAGAAGGTATGCTTCTATATGCATTTGTAGAGACTATGAATATCTTGATTCCTGTCTATTTTTAGGCTTGTTTGCATGCTTCTCATCTCGCTAACCGTAGACATTGCATTTGATGTTGTGTCTAAACTGGGCGTAAGCCCAGCCTGCTTGACAGAAAAACACTGCAACAAAATGATCGACTAGACTGGTCTTTGATGTTCAGCAAATACTAATAATAACTAGTGACTAGCAGTTAGTATCATTACTAAAATACTCGCTCGGTTCAGGAATTTTTTATTGTATATTTGTTTATATATATTGTTTATATATATATATATAATATTGTTTATCTGGCACGTTATGAATATTGGCCTCGAACCTAGAACGGGTCACAGATCTCTTTTTAGCTGCAAGTCATCATGCTACATCCACAGCCTACGTCTAACGTCCCAGTACAGCCCCAGCTCAACACTATCTTAGACACCCTGTCGTCTCGTTTTCCATTGTAATCAATACTCATTATTAGACAGCCTTATAATGATCATTGGCCACAATGGAAACCCTAAATTTATTTACGGATCGAATATCTATACTAGTTTCTCGGACACATGGATAACGGTTAGGCCGTAATATCATTTCAAATAACGGTAATTCTAACACTCGAGAATAGGAAATCACATCTCGAATGATTCATGTTAAGCGGGTGATCCCACCAACGCTCGGAGTTCATTTCTGAAAAGAGCTAGTAAGCCTAAATTGGTATTTTTTCTAGTCCGTTTGTTATCGGGAACGTACATCTGCACCTTAGTGGTACAGGACGTCCTCACACAGACATTGGATCTTCGAGAAGCAACTAAAAAACACTGGGATGAATCAGGCTGTTAACATACGGAACAGTTACATAGGCGCAGCTGTTATAGTGGAGACTGACATCTCTCGTTCCCTATTAAGATCCGTTAATCTCTAACTACTATGTTCACTCGATCCTATCACATTGTCCACAATCGTCGCTCACGATGATACTTCCATCGTTTAGCAAATTAGGAATAATTTGCTAAACGATGGAAGTATCATATGTGACTTAAGTTAAAATTTACTGCTTTCGTCTAATTACACAAACGTACCTACTACTCTACTCGTTTCGTAGGACTCTATATAACTACGATAGGTTGTGACACGCGTCCACAGTGAGAACTTGAATGATGATTACTGTATCGTCATTCGGATGCGATGCTAGGCGGACGCTTATTACTGTTTCTAATTGAGTAGTCGCCAACAAGCCAGCGGCTGATCATATCTCACCATTTTCAACATGAGCAGCGCTACCACAACGATCTACCGGCGCTGCATAAGTTACCATCTATTGTCGCATTTTTGATCGAAGTGTTGAGGTGACGATGTAGACAATACGATGACATCTGTGTGTAGCACCTCCATTGAAGAATCATTTCCAGTTGATTATCTACTGCGGCGACGCATCGTAGGACGATTTTGAGGAACGACAGAGATTTACAAAAGTTACAGACAGTAATTTACTAAACAACCTCTCTCTCTAATTAGGCTCAAATTCTGAAGTAATCTACTACGACTCTTGATAATTGTGTGCGTGGCCTCACAGCCTTGGTACATTTAAATATACATAGACGAAGATGAGTGTGTACTCAGGCTTCTAAAAGTTATTTATTACAATCTGGCGTAGTTAATGATATGATAAATATTATGGTAAACTTGACGATAATTGCATCACAATTCACTATCTAAATTAATTGTCGGTGAAATAATATATAACAATAGAAAAACAGGCATCATATTTTTAGCATTATGGCTGGCATTTGTTAGTTCGGATCTCACTTCAGTACAACGGCTATATGGGAAATTTAATGACTAGCAAAACGTTTTACAGGTATCCTAATCAAAAAAAAAGGTTCCACTGTTCAGCTTTACATGTATGCAAAAGAGGAAGGAAAATAATCGTTATGACCTCATCATAAGAGGCATAGCAGAACTTTCGAGAACGCTGAAAAAATCATTAAAAAAATACTAATATGAACATACCCATCTCTCGACCAAAAAGTACGTAAACCCTACACCGATAACCTCATGAAATCGGGTTTGTGTTTTCCTACCAAAAATTGATGCGTTCTGAACGTTCGTCTGACGTTAAAAGGGATTAGAAAGATATCCCCAGGCTTAAACCTTTTACTGTCACCTGCATCTACCCAGGGAAACAGAGCAATATAATTGGTTATATAAGCTCAAGTTCAAAGAGACTGTCTATGCTTTTTACCCGCAGAATTTCCCTCACTAATTTGGACACTTCGTTGATATGGCAAATAATTTTTACAACGTTCCACATCGACTGCCGTCTACCACTAAATTTGTGTTTTAAAAAATAGTCTCGGATCGGTGAGCGTCCACAAGTTTGGTGTCAATCATTAAACGTCCATCAAAAAGGTATTTACAAATAGATATACAGCAGTCAAGGGTTACTGTTTTCTCGTAGATCTAAAGAAAATTCAAGAAAATTGATTAATGGGAAGATATTATTAAAAATGTATACTCACAGTAATATGAATAGGGAAAGCGTCTCAAATAAAAACAACGAAGCCAAGCTGAGGTCAAGATTGAGCAATATTGATCACGTGAAAAGTTTCCGGAACAGCCAAAAGCTGCATGTCTTAATCAAATTTTTGCAAACGCTTGTCCATATTAATGCTCCATCTAATTTTGCCATTTCCTTGTGCAGTCCCGGAGACTTGCCTATTTCCGAAATCTTCCTCCTTACGCACTTGACTCCATTAATAGTTATGCGATCTACAAGCCCATGATGGACTACAAAATAGAAATGAACAAAATGTAGTTGACAAGTACCATTTATTTAATGTTTCCGAGTGGAAATGGATCCGATTCCATGAAGACACACAAAACAATCCTTATTCGTTAAAGTATGATGGAATTTACGAATGTCTATTCTCTCCTTATAAATTTCTATATTCAGCTCAAAAATTAGCTGGCGATATATAAATGAAAAGTTTCAGTTTAGAATATCTAACCCGGACTTCGATTAAATATGAGAAAATAGACAACATAGTTTTAATCTGTTTTTCTGCTAAAACTACTGATAAAGCTACACTGCATTTTTAGGTTGCGTTTGGCAAATCCTTGTAGTTATTACGATAACGCTACCTTTCTAGCAAGCTCTTAGAGCGCTCTATTGTAAATTTTCTGCCAGATTATCGAAGGCATTAAAAAAATTCACAAACCATACTAGGTCAAGATTGACGTTACACGTTTTTTGCACAGATATCGTCTACATGTCAACGACAGATTTAGGTCTGGATAAACGTACCTTTGACAAAAAGCCATCCTTCAACGCGAAATTTCTCCTGTATTACAGGAAGCACGGGTTCGGTGGCTCTTGCGTTGCCGCCAAGCTGCTCCTTGCTATTACTGTTGTTATTGTTACTGTTACTATTAGCAGTCACGCTACTGTTGCCACTGCTGTGGTTATTATTATCATGACTGTTCATAGTAGTAGAAGCAGCTACCGTGGCTGTTTTCGACGCTGTGGTTACTTTTGTTGTGTTTGACTTCAAGTCGTCAATGGGCACCACCCCCGGCGTCATTCTTGTTGAAGAGTTCGGATGGGAATTCTCACACGCAAAGGTAGAATTTTCGGTGAAAGGTGGGTAGAAGCTTGTAAATGAAACTTACGATCCGCGCGAACGAGGGTATGCGAGGCTTGCAAGCAACGAATAAGATCGACACTTAATGCACAGTTTGTCACGAGGCACATGCGCGTTCTGTCCGACAGATGACTCACTTTGATACACAAATTATTCTCGAATTAGTTGGGTCCTGCCAGTTCTATGTGGTAATGATATATCCTTTACTCGAACGCCTGACGTATGGAAGAAAACAATATCCTTAAGTATCCCTGCGGAACACTACTCACTAACCACAAACAAATGCTTTTTCATTGATCGCAAGCATCAACAACCATTTTGGAGACACACGATGACACTGATAGTAAGGTAATATTTTGCTCCGTTTATCAAATCAATAAAAGATAGCAGAAACAATTATTCCTTGTTATTATGATCCATCATATTATGTAGTTGTATCAAGGTTTTATACAGTGCATCACAATGTAACGCGACCTACTATATGATGTAAAAGCACTAGTAGCTAAAACTAGTTTAGCACAATTTCTTGACCACACCAACTGACCATGCTGAATAACTAAGAAAGACGTCGGAGAGCGTATATTACATATGCGCGCGGCGGGAAGCCGTGATGACGGCAAGGCTCGAGATGGACGACGCGGAAAACTCCTCTGATTTTGTCTGTTTCAGATAGAACAAGCCAAGCCGACCGACACTGACGGGTCGCGTGCGCCCGACAAGAAAGGCGAGGAAAGGGCGGGCGACAGCGGAAAGGGTGGAGCTTCAAGCATCGCCGCCAGGGAGCGACACTGGTCGAAGCGCGTGGCGCGTGCAAAGAGAAGCCTGATTTGACTCCAGACGATACGAGTGAATACAAATGCATGAAACAAATATACGAAACAAATATAGTTCAATATGTTTACAGAAAACAGCAACTGAGCTAGATAATAAGAACGCTAAAGGTCGCTAACTACTAACGGTAAATGTACGGTGCTGAAGAAACGTGTTTGTTAGATTTATGTTCTTCATAGCGAAACAAACTGTAGGATGGGTCAGGAGGCTAATGCCGAAGGAAAATTTTAGATGCTGCCAGGGCCCTTAGATGCTATGAAACAACGCTGTAATTAACTTTTATGTTATGTAGGGCAGAGGAAAGAATCTGGGAATACTTACTAAGATTATGGCTTCCTTCTACTGCTTAATTCACTAGGTAGAACGCTCGTCCTGTCACAATACAATACAAGGTCGACGAACTATTGTATTAGAGATTGCAAATACATGCAGCTTCATATTGAGTACATTATTATAATACATCACTGTCTGTATACTTCACAAATTAAATGTACGACTGCACCGGGAGCTCGTGTGCGCATTCGTGGAACTAGTGAATATGTAGCCAAAAGGCTGTCTCCGTGATAAGCTTTTCGTTTCTAAGATTCTATATTTATTGCGATATGTACCACAATAGGAACATTTGAACTTAATTAAAAAAAATTCTTAAGCAACATTGCTTTGGATTATTCCGTACCAAAAAATGCCGTTTACTTACCCTTCAGTTCCTACATTTTTTTAATATTAATTAAAGCCACAACTGAAATGGCTGCTTTCGGTCGTACGGACTTTCGAAATGGCTTTACTTCACTTCAATGACTACTTAGAATTATTCAGCAGATTTACTTCTCAGCGTGATATAGCTTTAGAGCCCTAACAAGATTATTAATATCTAAGGTAGAACGAAGTGTTACTGGAGATTGAGACTCAGAAATTTGGTCGTATTAGTTGGACAATACGTTTTCAAGGCCTGACGTATTACACCCATTTGGAGGCCTCTGTCTTTTGAACGGTATTAGGAAATCGAGTTGATTATGTCACAGACAGCTGAAGCCCAGCTCGAGGAGTTGGAAGATGGTAATTTGGGTGGCTTCTGGGGTTTTTGGGCCGGCAACGGAACTCTCATCGCTGTCGCGATCAGTACAATTATTCAGGTGATGTATCGTTAGTTTTACAAAAAATTTGTATCTGAGAAAATCATTACATACTGTACAATTAGATTTTGTATATCAATTGATTGGAAGAATGTCGTATTACTGAAAGTCCTATTTACAGGCTTCAGCGTAATAGACCCGTTACAGTTATGGTGTCGCTTTCACGAATACTGATTTTTCTAACAGCGGACCATCGGCAAATTAGCGAAGTTAGCAAGAGGGTATTGAAGAGATGATTCTCGAGCACTTAGGATTTTCAGTGTGTCGAAGCAAGAAGAACTGTAATCGAAGCAACTTTCGAAAGGGATATATGCTCCTGCGTTAAAACGCAGCTAGTTACATTGGGTTCTTGTAGAGACGAGAAGTCCGGAATCCAAGTCGGTATCAGATAAGAGATGAGACTTTGCAGTAGCGGGTGTACTAAAATTAATAGTGCTGCATTCAGAACCAGACAAGACCGCCTTATGCATTTCGCAGTTTCAAAGTTTCAATACGAGAAAGGCAGAAATGCTGCTTAGGTTCAGGAAAAACATTGTGCTGTCTATTCAGGACAGAACGTCTTATCGCAAAATAGGTTTTGTCACTTTTGTTTGAAAATTGACCGATAACGGAATAAATTAAAAATTGGTCAAGTCAAAATCGGCACAAATAGACAAGATATCGCCAAAGGACAAAACGCCTATAACCGAACAGTGTTAAACTATATGAGCAAAGCTGACAACAAAAGCTCCATGTTGGGGCGCTACACAAATTGACATAAAGGAATTTACTCGATCATATTTCTAATTCTACTTTGTTGTGGACGGTTGATTATGGGTCATGAGAAGTGCATTACTTACGGAAATACATAAAAAGCTCCATAATCTATGGCAAAGACTAACGATAAGGATTATGGTGGAATGTGTTTGATGATACGCTAAAGCAGCCAACCGCGTTGCTCCGGCACGACAAAACGCGTCATTCTGACCTCTACTGTCAACAACGAGATTATAACAAGCCATTGAAAAAGAATGACGGCACCTAGTGAACAGAAAAAGCGTTGTCTTTTTCATCTTCACCACAATGCCAGACCATGTATATCTTGAGCTATTTGGCAACAATTCAGGGAACTCTCTATTGGCTATTTTAATGTATCCTCCGTATATCCCGCGTTTTGCGACGATAGCTTTGTTTCGGTCTCTAAACGCCTCTCTTAAAGTTCTTGATCCAGTGTAAATGGAAGGGTGTAGTAAAAAAACTTCTCGCCAAGAAATTAGTTCTCCATAATGGGATCATGGTATTACCAGAATAGCAGATTATCGATCAATTAGTGCTTAGTTTACTAATTGTAGTTTGAAAAAAGTTTGATTTTGGTTTAAAAACGGTCAGAACTTTTCAACAGGAAATATATGTAAATTCGATTTTTTAGGTGCTACTTGGGGTTATGCTTTACATGGAGGGAGACCTCATCGGAACCGGTATTCTGTGCATTCCCAGTAAGTATATCGCGAAGTCTCACAAAAAAAAAAACGAAGAAACAGGGAAGTAAGATATACATTACTTTTCTGTTCTTCTAATCGGGCTAGATCACTAGAATAAGTCTTCAAAATTCATGGCGACCTATTTGCGGCATAATTCTCAGCTTGGGTTCATAAAATGTTTTCTTCTGCACTTAAGCTCTTAGGATTTTTTTGCAAGCATCTGGCGCCAGGCCGAAAACAGACAAGCTATTGGTGCACATATGCATTCTTATGTAAAAGACAACATGAGTTTTCGTAGCATTCAACAATCGACCTCAAGTTATGATTTACCAAAAGTAGCCATCGTCAGGTTCATAGTGAGATCGTTTTGATGCAAACCATGTACTCTCGTTTGTCCCCGTTCTAGCTTGTGTTGTACTGCCTGTTATTGGTTATCTTCATGTCCAACGCAGCGAAGAAGCGCGAGTTGCTGCTTTAACCGAGAAAAGCCTTAGGGCTAGAAACGACACAAAGGCTAAGGGAATAGAAGACAAAGATGTTGCACCAGCTAGCGGTGACAAGCCAGCCCATGAGAAAGAAGAATAAATTAATATTAAGTGATATATGTGCAAAACAATAAACGGCAGGTAAACGCTAGTAGTCGACTATTGAACACGTGACGAACGTCATGTATGTTCACTGGCGTTTAAAAACTTTCGGTACGGTAGTAATGTACAGGATGGGTCACATAAAAGGGTTGTCTTTATCCAGCATAACCAATCACCGCAGTCAAAACTTAATTTGGGACAAACCGGTCACAAGCCCTTTTGCAGTGGTCCTATGGAAAGATGCGAAAGTTTCTTTGAATGCTTGTGATAGCAGGAGAAAACAACTCGGGCGTTTTCGTTACGAAACCTTTTGCTCAATAGCATATCCATTCGTGGGCTGCGCAACGGTCATGCCAGAGTCTGCTTATATTCTCAAAGAACTAATCCGCTGTAGTAAGTCCGTGCGCTAGTTTACTAGAAAACGCAAGGCTTTTGAGACACTTATCCACGATAGTAGAACGATAAACAACATGCACATAAACTTTACTAATACTGAGGTTAATTTTTGAGAAAAGTATAGGGGCATAACGGTGGCCCAGGACACCACATTCAGAAAAGGAAGTCATGAGCAATTCATGTTGTCGATAATGCATTTCTTCGTTAGAAAAACCAAAGTCGACTTCAATTTATTCTTCTGAAAACTGAAAAGCAAATAAGAAGTCATTAGCTTTTAATGTCCTCAGGGCATATCTTTCGGATCCTCAGAGCACATCTTTCGGACTCCCTTGACATCGAAGAATGCATATTATTTTGTCCGTGAAAGGGTAGCCCTAGTCGTGTTAGTTTGACGATCGTTCTATTTCCATCAGAAAAACAGCGATGTGCATCGAAACGGTGTGAATTAGCTCAAACTTTCCACTGTTTTTCCTTTAGCGCGGGCTTGCTGTGATAAAGCCTGACTTGTCTTCTGTAACTGACAAACGCTGAAGCTAAGTGTCGATGGGGATGCGTGTATAACTTGGATCATAGAAAGTTGATCTTCGTTCATGGTGCACAGATATTCTATTTTTCATCATAATGAACCTTAAGTTTTGTTTCAAACCGAACTCTTCTTGTATCAACAATAGTGGATGAAAGGCTTCCTGCCATTACTAACAGCCCGTGATCCTCCGAAATTAGATAGGTCACCCTCTATATCAGACGTCCAAGAGCTTCGGATCAGTAACAATTGTGGATTAAAATGTTTACTTGTATTGCGTACGGATAGCATTTAGAGTTTTAGTGCCTTATGCGATACCTATGTAAACTAAAATTTTAGGCGGTTGGTTTTGGGTATGAGACGGAAGAGCTGAGCTAACGTTTATCCAGCGTTCAAGGAATAACGGAGTAATTTTCCGATACATTATAAGACTGATGATTATTGTGTAAGTGGGGCCGATGACGCTTTATCATAAGAGTGTAGCATCAAAGGCCTCGAAACAACTCCTGTTGTAAGGACTATATCTGCGTTTATAAAAGCAATATCGTAAACAACTGATCAGCGTCACCGGTGAGATACATGAGAAAAAAGCTAATAGTGGTATGTACTTGACTTTGTGGACTCAAGGAAGAATGAGACCAGCATTAGCTAACAATTCGAGAAGACATTACGTGAAAACTATTGCATTATTATCGCGATTCTTATCATAACCTCCAGTATAACCTATGGGTAATTTTAAGACAGTTTTTTTAGTAACTATAATACAAACGAAATCAGTGCTCAAAAGACATACCCGGTCTATGGACACTGTAAGGGAAAATAAAAGGCATAAAGATAGTTACTACTGTGAGTTAATGAAATAATTATTTTTATGTATCTGAACCATCTTTTATTAATTCTCGCACGCCGAAATTGACGTACGGTGCTCGTACAATTGTTTTCCGCAATCTGTGCAGAGCTAACTAGCGGTGAGTAAAACTTAGCGTTCTGTCTAAAGTGTAAGGTACCCGTACTAGACAATCGCGCCTAACCTTCTGAATGCGTTATCAGATGCTGCACAACAAATGCTGGATTATATGGATCGCATGCACAGAATTTTGCGCTTACGTATAGCGCAGCTAACCAAACATAGCTATTCCTTCAGATTACATCTGTTATCGTTAGTAGCAAACCACTGCATCTTAATTACATAAAAATTGGCTTTAATCGTTGCAACGACTGCATTTTGAATAATGGCGGTATGACAGAGGTCTTGGCACCCAGAGTCGACAAATTAGATACATGAAGGACTTCACAAGTGCGCAATCGAGAGACTGAAAAAAGTTGTAGGACGTACTTTTTAATAACGTTTTTTATTGAGAATTTTGGAAGTACAAGACCGCATCCATATGTATGTGCCCTGCGCGATTCGACGTCTGGATCCAATAGTTTTTAGTCGTAGCGGCGCTATAGTCTGCGCTAATGTTTTATGTAATAATTATTTTTCACTCTGCAAAACTGGACATATACATAAAGACATTTTCACTACAGTCTACGTACATTTCTATGGTGTGGTAAGATATTCGTTGTTCTCTTGTTTTGTAGTACAAACGATTTGAACAACCTCTCCTATCCTTAAAATCCTAATGTTAGTATTGCTAAAGCCGTGGTCGTTATGGAGCAGGACTAAATGGCGGTTTTGATCCTCTTCTTGTCACCTTCTTCGGGAATAGTAGAGCTGAAGGGCGATAAAGAATTGATCATTGGATTCTTGGAGTAATCAGCAAACAATGCTGAGAGCAGTGCTACGCCATAGCCCGTTGCTCGCTCACCCTGGAGTACAATTGTGAACAAAATCTTTTTTAAAAATAGTTTCAAGTGTATTTCATCATCGAAATCATGATTGCCCCGGATTCGTTCTTTTCTGTTTTGTCTTATACAGTTTCAATGCAAATATGATGCCCTTCAAATCTCGACGTTTATGAACTTTAATATATCATCGCAACATTTGAAACAATACTTACACAATGTGCAGGAGCGGCCATGTCGATATGGATCCAGTCGCCTTCGAAGTCAAAACCAAGATGACTTTGGATGAACAGCCCGCCGCAGGAACTTTGCGCGTTGCTTCGATCGGCGACCGAGTTCTTCATATCAGCTATGGCCGAAGAGAACTCTTTGAAATGCAACTCCGGGGTGTATGGCAGAGGAAAGACGAGGTCACCACTTAGTTTTCCTGCAATTAATGCAGCGTCTTCCCACTTGCTACAAAACGAAAATTGTCACAAACGTTATCGTTCAGAAATAACATTGCGTGTAACAATAGAATTGTTGAATTTTCTAAAATATACTTTCAGCCTTAACACATGAGGTAGTGAAAAAAACTGCTTATTACCACTAGCAAACTTCTACAGATTTACCTTGAGTTGGTGAGTACGGCGCCATGATACTTTCCTGTAGTTATGCCTTGGGTTCCAGTTAGCGTAGCCATATCAAGGATCGTTTTAGCACCAAGATCCTTCGATGCATAGACGACTCCATCAGCTAACACCATTCGACCCTCAGCATCGGTATTGTTCACCTCAACCGTCTTGCCGGAATACATAGTGATAACGTCATCCGGACGTGTCGCCAGTGGGCCGATCGCGTTTTCAGCCAGACAGAACACGGCATGCAGATTCTGCTTGAAACCGCATTTCACTGCGGTACTGAATGCACCAAGAATTCCAGCGGCACCCCCGCAATCCCTCTTCATGCCGAGCATACTGACGCGGGGCTTCAGGCTGAGGCCTCCAGTATCATAAACGATGCCCTTGCCCACCCATGCCACTGTTTCCGTGGCGCCTTCAGGCGTGTGTGAAAGTACTGCCAAAGCTGGAAGCGAGGTGGCCGCTTTGCCTACACTCCAAATGCCACCCAGACCCTTCCTAACAAGTTCTTCTCCACGGATGACACATGGTTTGATGCCCAATACATCGCCGACACGTTGAATTTCTGCGAGGAAAGCGCAAACATTCATTTCCTGACAGGGTGTGTCCACGACGCGGGCTGCCAATCGGACACCCTCCATGGCAGCCTCAAGGGCTGTTACCTCATCGGCTGAGAGCGTTTCTCCCTCACCGACCAGTAGAAATTCAACTGAGATCGACCTCTCATTTTTCGGAGCACGTTCACCGTCAGCTGAATCACCCGATTTTCTTGAATACAGGGGGAATGCGCGGGCCACAGCACACGCGCTTGCAAATACATCACGTTTTTCGCAAACAATCTGAAATGATAGATAACCGACACAGAATTTTGAAATTTGCAGTCTTATGATCTATGGCGGGTCGTATTATTCGGCAAATTCCGCATCAAAGAGTTAAAAAAAGTATTTATAACTTTACCATTGTTGGCTTTTCAGTGAATTTATTTTAACATTCATAAAACAAACATGATTATTTTATCTAGTCGGTAATATTCTTTACACTGCAGAAGCGTATAATAAAGTCCATACGTTTCACTTTTAGCAAGTAAAACCACATAGATACATCAAGCATATCGATATACATTTATTTGAAGAATATGGTTGAATATTGGACATGAACGTACATCCAATATTGATGGCCAAGATGTTTCAAATCGATATAAACTGAGTGCTTGTACCACAGGCCAGTCAGAAAAATGCCGTGCTTCTGTCACCTCTGTAATGCATAATGCCAAATGGAATTTTTTGCCAGCAATAAACGATATGTCTTATACGTCTCTCTTTAAAAAAAAAGCGGTTAAAAGTATAATAAGTATTATCCAAATAATTATCCTTATTCTTTATGTATTAATTTAGGATGTTTTGCTGGTGTAGCTCTTACATAAAACATTCCAAAGAACATTTTTGTTTAATTAAGCTAAAGAACGATGTTACGCAGTAGTCATAAACTGTTAGAGGCAACGGTGGATATAATACTGATTCCGCTCGTATTCCGGTTCAGTTCCATTGCGAAGTCTAAGCTTAGTAATGCATATACGTTGTTCAATACTTTGCTCGTAAATTACAACGGGGCATTAAAAACACAACAAAGCATTCGTAGAAGCTAGACTTCGCGTCATACAGTGTGTAGCTAAGTAAGCTAAAAAGCCTAGTCAGTTCTTGAGATATTGGTGGTAAGATATACGAATCTTTCAATAGCTATCACTATCTACCAGTAAAGATAATTAAGTTAATGTTTCTTTAACCAATGAGGTGCGTAATTGTAAGTTCGGCAACAGCGGTTTGTCTGCCAGAATGCTGTTTCCTGCCAATTAATGTATTCGTCAAGCGTGACTTACCACGAGAGACTCGTCAGCTCCCGATGTATGTTTCACGATGGCCTTGGTGACGGCGTGGGCCTGAGTAGGCGTATTATGCCGGGAACACTTCGATGGCAGTTGAGCAATCGATGCCTGATTGAGGTACAATGGTGTACTGTCCGGACCTGATGGAGTCAGACTTTCCTGGGCCGCCTTGAACATGTCAGCTGATACCCTACAATTATAGGTATGATAAAAGTTAAATGTCCATATCGTCACAGGCGTTTCCCTGTTTCAGATAGCACCGACTCTTTGAGCTTCACTACGCTTTGGCTGTTACATGTTTATTTAACTATCTAAATAAAATGCTCGTACAAGTTTGCTTGACTGAAGTGGTAAAATGATCACCAAAACTTTTTTGACTTACTTGGGCTGGAGTTTGCAAGCGACCTGTTCGAATGTCAATTTGGCAATATTTCTTGGCTGCCCGATCAAAACCACAGGAGTTTGAGCAGGATTGGAGACGACCAGAGTACCGGATACCCGGAGGGTTGCGGGGGAAGCCATATTGATCGTCCTAGGAACCAAAATATATAATGAAATCTTGAGACGGTACTATATTACAATGAAATCTTATTAACTATTACTCACTACCTTTACAGGCCGAACTTGCTATCATAATAGTAAACAATAAGTTAGTGCCAACGACAATATCGGTGAGCTGATTCGTAGAAAAATCACAAAGGAATTATTCGGCTGTATTTTTCTTCTAGTCCCTAGAGAAGAACCTTTAAAAAACATTTGCTGATCAGATCAGCTTAGCATAGCAGCTTCAGGCCGTTCTCGAATCGTAGCTCTAAATGTCACCTTTTTCTTAGACGACATGACTCGACCTGGGATGTGAGTCCAGTGAAGGGATAAGCAACAGTAGCGGTACCTAGAAAATCGCAGCTGCTGCTGCTATTGGCAGTCCGATGCCGCGTTGACGGTCATAATATCGGAAAATTAGACTGGTTAATAGGTGCAAATATTGGATTGTTGTTCTGACAGCATTGGTTTGCACTCCACTCACATGACAACTGTTAACCTATCCAGCAAATGTCCATGGATTGTTCAGTGTTAATCGCCCGTTCGAACCAGAACAATAACGAAGGTAAGAAAACAATAGCAATGACCTATTGTTACAGCAGCAGATGTCGGCCGCTGTGGCCACGTTTAGCAATCTCAGTCGTTTTTCGGGATGGAAACGTCACCGTCAGCGCAACCACCATCACTGCCATACATCGTAGATACTCACTTGCGTCGCCGGCAGTCGGGCTCGGCTTAACTGGAGCTGTCGCACATGAGCCGATATAATAACAGTTAGCAGTGGTGGCAGCTGCACTCCAAAGGTAGCATGGCATCTTTCTCTCTTAACTTTTACTGACTGGCTTTATCTACTCGTGTCGACTAAGTAAAAGTGTAGAGACATCCTCCCGTATTCTTTTCCATCATCCTGCCTACACAAACACTTTTTTTTCCATTGCTGATACGCTCACTGAGTGAGACCCTCAGATAAACCTGAACACGTCAGCCAGTCAGCCATGCTATACTTGCTCCGGCTCACGCATGAACGTGCTGCCAATGCAAAACAGCCACAATGTGTAATGAGATAAGATGTCATTCTATTCCCTTTCTGCGATCACAGTACGTTATCTATTATAGGAAAAAAACAAGTTCTTCATCTTCTTTATTCGCTAAAAGGCTAATACCAATAGCTCTAGGGGTCTTGTAGTTCTTTGAAATACTCGACGTACTAGTGACATGTTTTACTTAGCTTATCACAGCGTGTTTAAGATACAACTGCGATTTAACATTTAGTGAAGCTAGCCGATAGAGGAGTCGACAAAGACTAAATGCTTGCATAGGGATTTATTTGTACATAAACAGTGAGAGGGTGTGCAATCCATATTATTAATTGCACAGAGAGGGAAAAGCATGTATCACGATGCATTGGTTATAACCCCGTGGAATATTTGCGAGTAACTCTTATCTTTTGTTCTGTTCTACAGTACTACATTCTATTGTTGTTAAACAAACATCCCTGTGAACGTAGCCACTAAATAGGCAATCACACAAACACTCATTATGATTGCCTAAGTTAACAATAAGATTAGATAATGGCACATTTGGTGATCATACGTTAGCAATATTCGGCTCAAATGTTCCTATGTCTCAAAAATAGCGTTTCTCCAAGTTAGGTGTTTTATTTAACCATCATGAATAGATAACACATTCGTAAGCTCTTAAGCTCCCTTACAGATGTTTATTATCCTAGAAAGCGTTTTGCAGTAATAGGGAGTATTAAGCTAAGCTTTCAGGCAAGATTCGACTGTTGTGTCGTTGTATAGGGGACTTTGTTTGAAGTGGCACAATTTCATGTTGCTAACTAGATAAACAATCACCTAATTACAAAAAGCAACCGCCCTTCACTTAACTGATTGTAACTTGAGAATGAGACAGCTCAGCATAACGTTTCTTCGAGTAATAATCTAAAAAAAACACTAAGAAATTCCGAGAACTGCATGTAAATCGCCCCATTCATTCACATCTTCTACTCTTACATAGAATGCCTTTTTAGACAAAGCCTTCTACTTAATGTTAACGGCGTGATTTTACAAACCTGCGGCAGCACTTTTTAAAGCCACTAGTCATCTTATAGCTGTGATAGAAAGAATACACTAAGTCTATTCTTTCTATCACAGCTATATCTGTTTACCGGATAAGTACTGCAATAAATTATTATGATTTGTTACCTTCATATGTCCTATTATAAAATGCTACGGTATTCACGTGACAGAGTTTGAATGAATAAGGCCGTGTTAATTAACAGGTTCTATCATAGAAATAAATAAAGCACAAATACGTGTATGTGATAATATTAAAAATGTTCTGTATGATTCTTTATTATTTGTAAGCAACATTCTAAAGATTGTCTTTCAACATCGGCTGTTTAACCATATAGCACGACATTAACTTCAAATACGACATAAAGGGACGTTTATATATATTTACATTATTTGTATACAACGTACTTCCAAGGATTTATCACAATCATGTTCGAACGTGGACGATGATCGCAAAAGAGTATTTTTTCGTATTCATACCACTATGGACGTAACTTCTCCAGGTTTCTTAACGCTAGAATTAGGATTAATTCTTTACCACTTGTCACATTACGATCACCGTTCCATTCACATGCTAAATTGAAACGTGTCGATCATCAGGTTGAACACACGTTGATCGACCTATGAGAAGTTTTCGATATGCGAACACTCATTATAGTAATTCTACTGTTCAGTGTCATTCTACCTATTTGCTTTCAGGCAGTTCGCTAAATTGCCTAAAATTTGCGGGCAACAGAGAAAGCACGTTTCATCACTGAAATTCCTCAATAATAATGATACAGTCCTATTTTGAATTACTTTGCTCTATCATAATTATGTTGCCCTATTTCGCATCTCGATACCTCTTTATGATAGCCATATTTGTATGCAACGCATGGTTATGGTCCTGTCTGATGATGTGCACCAGGTTGTAGGTTGGTTAATCAGAAAATAGTCATTTAAACTTCATTAGAACGTAAATAATGAAAAACACTAAGAGCGAAAATAGGAACAACCACCAAATATATCGATGGTGCCCTGCTTGGTGTAGTTTTAAAACTCGACCGATTGCCTTGCGAAGAAGACCTTCGGACTTATTCATATCATCGTCGAACGCCTCCAGGAAGCGGTTGTGCTCCTTAACCTCGTTGCCAATGTCGATGGAGACAGCCTTAAGGGTCGAAATTTTGCCTCGCAAAAGGTCAACCTGGTCTTCCGCCTCATCCTCGACTTCGTGACGTCGTCGGGTGCTGTTCATTTCAACGCTATGGCAAAAACCCGTCAGGCTATAGGTGCCGTCCGCACAGATTATAGCGTCCGCCACAACCACGCTAAAGATTTTGCCTCTTCTTTAGCGCGCTGTAAGCGTTATCGCGCAACCGTATCGATGCGTTTCCAGCGCCACACGCAGCAAGGCGCGAATCGCACAGCTGCTGAACCACACGACGCCTCAACGGACTGTCTCTGCAACGGTCTGGGACTAACGTGAGCCTAATAAACGAGTGCGAACGAGAACAAAGGTACTTTTACGGCATGATCGGGTGGATCGAAATATTTAGCGAATAAATTCAATAACTAATAAATACAAACGATTGAATTAATCCCTGTAGATGTCAAATGGAATCTCTCTGGCTGACAGTCACCACTTAGCTTCTATTACGCAGAGAAAGAATACACCGCCTTTAAAGTCCACTCACGCTCACACCCAAACAGACCGGCAATAACACCATGTTCCAAAACCAAACAACACACAATACGAATTCGAAAGCCGATAAAAATTAGATTTATATACCAAGGAGCGCCATAGAAAATTATGAAATAACCGATGCAGCCGACTGATGGCATTAGTAGCATTGTTCACTAACGTATATAACCAAAACAACAGTATCAGTGCGTCGTAAAATCTTAAAAAAAGATTTTACCAGGCACTAATGCTAAATCACATTAAATACAATTTACTATGCTAACTAGTCGCTAACTAATATACGTTAGCATTAACTAAAACAGGAAATTAGTATCAAAAATTTATGGCAAAGGCACTTAGTAATATTATTGTAGCTTACTCTTTGACCAATAAATGATGAAATAAATGCCGTATATATCAAAGGAAATTTTTCTACTTTGCAAAATTGATTCCAAGGATATGATTAAAATACCCATATAGAATTAAATGATAATGATTCTAGCTTTGCGATTGTCTAGCGATAGATTGATCATTTGATTCTATATGGGTATATATATATATATAATACTATATTTTTTATTATATACGGCACTGTAACAGGGCTAGATATTGGCCGTAAGAATAGCTTTTGTATTTCAAATAATTTTTCTAGTAATAGGTAAAATATAATTAATTACTAATTAATTAATGTAATTGCATTACAATGATCATGTAAATCTATTAACCAAATTTTATGTTTCTAGGCCATGAATAGATGAAATTGAAGACACGGAAACTTTTTGATTTCCGAATGTAAAAGAAAGTTGATTACTTTTGAAGCACCCGTCAATTCTAACTGAATTAAGCAAAATTAATGAGGAGGGAGTTTCCTCAACAACACTGATGAATGACAGTGTGATAGAGGAGTTCTTTCAAGAAAAGCTACCCTTAGCACTAGCAAGCATTTGTTATGAAAACCAAAATAGTATTACAACTAGCATGTTCAAACTGAAGCAGAAAACTACTCGCAGAAGTCATTACTTCAGATTTTGCTAAGATCCATCTCACCATCAAATGCTGTATTTTGGATCAGTGTTCCACTCTTTCCTGAGCTTTGTAAACATTGCAGCATCACTCAACTGTTTGCAATTAATTCGATTCCTTTTATATTATGGTCGTTTTAATATGTTGCGCGTTCACGCCCTTTTATTCTAGCAGTGATATACTTTAATAGGAGAATTAGGAAACTAAACTAAATTCAAGAACATAAACTTACCGCTTTAGAGCCCAGCTACCAACTGTAATTTGCCTACAGTTTGTACCGCCACGCGTCCACAGCTGGCGCGCCAAATTTAAATTATGCGCGACAGTGAGCTGAAACACCCAAAAATAACACAAGCTTCGATTGATGACTTATTTCAATATCAAAAAATATATATAGCGATGGCAACTATTAGTTGGACTTCGAGTTATTTGAAAATTGGCTGAAACAGACCTGTCGAAATGTCAAAACCATGGGCTGCATCTTCGTTAGCTGCAGCGCCCCCTGGCGGTCATCAATCCGAACTCAAAGTACAATTGCCCGACGTTATTCTCATGTTCTACCTTCAGAAACAGCACACAAAACATTGCAAGCATTTTATATTGAGGCGAGTTATGTCTGCTCTAGAAAAAACTCGTAGTTATAGGAACATACAACTTTTTAATTATCGCTTACCTCATACCGCGCTGCTAGGCCTAACCGCTAACTGGAAGTGAGTGACAGCCCTGGAGACCAGCTCGTGGCAAGCGTGAAAATTGTGCAACAAAATACACGAAACTCGACTCTTCCTCGACTGAGGTGAGTGCTACAGTGCTATAGTCGACCGGTGTTCGACGCCTGACTGACGTTCGAGCAATGTCCGTGCGCGAAACTCTGCCGATAGGGGCGCTAGACTCGCGAGTGGCTTTCGGTCACAAGGGGGCAGCACGGACGTTGGTGGCTCCTCCGTCGGCCACAACCGATGGGCTGACTCGCCCAATCGCCAAGTCGACGCCAGCGCCAGCCAGTGTGCCGCCAGCAGCGCCAGTAATGCCAATGAATACCTCTGCCAGGCGGTCAATGTGACGACAGTACTAGTATAGACAAAACAACAACCCACCCCACCCCACCTCCAACGATTTGCTTAACCTTACCTAACAACCAACTACATCCTACGACATCCGCCATGTATTCCAATGGCTAATGTTCGTTGGCTCGCTTTGCACGGTAACATTCACCCTCTACGATACTCAAATCCTATATAGCTGTTACAGCCCACAGTCATCAAGCCGGTAATACAGCAGTACGCCACTGAACATCGGCTATACAGAACGACAACAACAACGCAGTTAATGTTTGCTGGCCCCCATTCCCACTTCCCCGCGCGCTCCTGATATATATCCATATAACGCATCCCCCAATATGATCGGGTTGAATGTGTGTCAATTGCCGCCACTAGCATCAGGTTTATATCTTCTTACTGCCTCTAGTGGAAGGATCAAATGAAATTTCCGAATCTCCCAGTAGTAACCTAATTCACTTTTTATTCCAGTAAATCTACGTTAATCAATACATCTTGGATCGCCATTTCACAAAATGGATAAGGGTCTTTACTTGGAGTATGTAATAGGGATATGCGAATGGGGAATTCTATCGTCATTTGATCTCTTTATTGCTAAGATGAATCGTAGAAAACATTTGTTAATAGGTATGTTATTCTTAAGTGTTGGCTATATTGTTGACAACGCGCGTATCTTTTTTCTTTTCCACTGACATTGGAGTTTGGAAGTTTGACAATGTCTTTAATATTTCCTGATAACTGCAGCGATGGTAGGGCTAGCGTCACGTCTAGCCGAAATTGGGCAAACTGATAGTAGATGGTTTGTGAGCATCCTTAAGTATCATATGGCACTATAACTACAGGATGGGCGGCAACGATGAATTGCTTAATGTTTTCCTAGAAGAAACAGGGAAAGTTAAGAGCTGCTAATGAACGGGTATTTGGCAGCTGAAATGCCCGCTTGCATGAATTGTACACGATTTTTTTTATAACGGTCCGTAGCGTATACGAGAGGCGAAAAGCACGACAGAGGAAAGCACAATAGTAGAAGCAGAAATATGAATATTTTATTTGTTTCCCCTGGTGTACAGGTTTAAAAGGAATGTAATTTCAATAAGTTTCTTACCTTCAGAGGAAGACAAAATGTCTGAAAAAAGAACCTAGCTAAAAAGAAAACTAGGTACCTTCGACAGTACCAAAAAAGCAACGCCAATACAAGTTCATTGAAAAGTCGAAGCTTTTCAATGAACTTGTATTATTATTATTGTAAGCTAACGGTGATTAATTTGTGGACTGAATAGACTCTAGATATGAAATAAGTAAAAAATGTTTTTCATATTTTACGTTCTTAAGTGGTCAAGTATTACTTCGATTCGACGATTGGCTCCCAGCGCGAAACGAAGTGTGTCCGTGCGCGAATTTAAACCTAGCATCATCTTTGCATGCATTTCTCGAGTTTAACAGGCAGAAGCGTTGTCGCGGAGTACCAGTATAATTTTTCTACTTATCTTACAATCTCCGACAACATTTTAATGATGATGACCGACCATTTTTGATAACGTTTACTTTTAAACATCGATAAGTTCATTTTCTTTTACCCTAAGCTTGTAAAATGTATTTATAGCGCCAAATTCGCCTGGAACTAACCTTATTTGGGGTAGTTTGCCTTGCTTTGGCAATACGAAACCCATGGGCACATAGGTCGAATAATAACAATAATTTAATATCGATTGCAGTTGCCTACTGTCCATATAGCGTTTTTTTTTTTTTTTTTTGAGAAGAAGAATTTTGAGTCTAGATTGTCATGTCATTGAGTTGGGTAACTGTAATAAAATTTTAAATATGTCCCAGGCTAGCACCCACTTTCGAACTTCATAGAGGAATGAAGTACTTTTAAACCTGCTCAAATGCAATAATTTATAACGGAAGGTCTCCGGCAAATTGACCCTTGGATGAAGAACACAAGTGTTTATTGGCATTCTGGTGTACATGTCGGGTCTTCTCGCAAGGCGTGTGTACTGTGCTTCGGCCGAGCTCTTGGACAGTGTAAGGTTGCTTGAGGCAAAGTGAGACACTTTTGTGACACACCTCAACAATCTTTCAACGGCTTTTATTGTTAAATTATGACTGGGCAACAAACATAACCGCGATATCTGGATTAGTGCGAAACACACCCACGGAGATAAATCAGAATGGCAGAACTTGAACTAACAGAGGTGAAAAGTTCTGTTGTTATCTTTGCGGCGCAAAACGGTAGCGTGGAAATATGTATATTCAAGTAAAACATGATGAATATCTGGTTTCGGACCGGAATTGCTTCACGTATCGTTAGTTTAGTAGGTAAAAACGTTACCACTGTACCTGATTAAGCCGTAAGAAGAACGCTTGATATGCCGATCCCGAGAAGGTTTTGGATACGTGGTCCTTAAGACCTTCAAATATACCTCAGTCTAGCTTTCACGCTATGTATTTTTGTGAAATATATCAGTTCGCACTATTTGCACAGTTGTATGCTATCAACTACAGAAAAACCGCTGCGGTGTATTGTTGGTTTGCATGGCGTACGCATCATTCGTGGCACTGTTGTCGAGCTGGAGGATGGAAAGCTATTAGGTTTCATTGGTAATACAATGCCATATGAAGCAGTGAAGGACATATTATCGAGTAGAACAAGCAAATTTGGTAGAGCCACTGTAACATAGATCTGGTACAAGCGTAGTTATTGAAATCAAAGCATTTTTAGCGGATTCTACTTCTTGATCTTGTTTTAATGGCTGCAAAGTATTTAGACAAATAGACAACTCTGACGCCGACGCTTGAATCGTTGAACACTATTAGTAAGTCTATGTTCAAAAATTCATATGTTTAAAGAAGACGTGAGTAGTCCCCGATGTATGTAAAAAAAGATGTATTTGTTATCTGCTAATTTAGTCGTGAAGCTTGTGTTAACACGTGCGCAAAATGGGTAAAATGTTGTCTAATTTATTTAGTTGTGAGACTTTTTTGTGCATGGAACTATTCTTCTAATTTTTGCAACCACAATGAGTTTGAATTTTCTTTATTTCATAATGATTGAGGTGCTCGATTAACAATCTTGTCTGTTCTAATCTGCTGTTAGCAGATGTTAGTGTTACATGTTAGCATTTTTAGTGGTACCGATAATACCGATAGTCAACTTCTGCAATTTTTTACTATTCGAATTCATCAATCCTCTGAACCAAGTAGCATCTGCTGAAAGCTGCGAAAAAGTTTTACCAACCTGCTGGTCTCCATGAATAGCTATTAAGGGTAATAGGCGTAAAAATCAATTATCTAAGAAATTCCGATGATTGTTTTTTTACAGTGATAGGACTAAAGCTTCAAAGAAGCAGTACATTCTTTGTCGCTACTTAATCATTTAAATGTGATATTTATGGAAGCATGGATTAACTTTCGCTACAACGTTGCCATACCAAGATGCACCCCAAAAGATAGTGTAAATATTATTAGATAAAAATGAATTCGATTGCTATAGATGGAATGGATACGTAACTACCTATTTGTTAAACGAAGTGAAATGTTTGTTTTGCTTACGAATATCTTGGAATCGCAATAAAATTGAGTAGGAATTTACGCCATTTACTAATACTTGAACCTTTGGGGATTAGTTTTAGTCCTTAACTGAGGATGTCTGGGTTTGGAAAATCATTTTGACATACATGGTAACACAATAGTCAAAATTGCTGTGATCTAGACTCGTTTACACTACTGCTCACCGTGTCCTGAAGTACGCGCTGCGGTTATTTCGCACTTCACCATCGCTTTGAGAAAGGAGGTCACCTGCATTGGATAGCGCTGCTTTTGAATATTGTTAGAGCAATTGCGTTAAATGCAATATGAGCGCCGTTACAGGCCCCGTGGAAGGGGAGGCCGGTCAGCTGATCGTTGCCGACAATTCTCCAGAACAACAGCAACAGGCCGCACAGGCCCATGCAGAGGGAATCTCTGGTGAGTACCAATACGGAAAATTAGTAAAATGTAAACTATACAATAAATGACATTCGCTAATGACCCCTGCAGATGTGCAATAAGCTCTGGTACGGCAGCAGTACGCTTACCAATGCAGAACTGTA
The DNA here is from genome assembly GCF_002532875.2 of Varroa jacobsoni. Classification (NCBI taxonomy): domain Eukaryota; kingdom Metazoa; phylum Arthropoda; class Arachnida; order Mesostigmata; family Varroidae; genus Varroa; species Varroa jacobsoni. The sequence continues at coordinate 210,040 of NW_019212941.1, read as the reverse complement.
AACGTGCAGGGTTTGACACAAAAGATTTTTCAAAATTATTTTTTATGCTACTGCAGACATCCAGAACTACCTGGCGTCTTTTAACAAGGAAATTGCGGACCAGCCAACAGTGGTTCGTGGTGGGGCTACTCTAACCACAGTAACTGCTTCCGGAGCTTCGCAAACGACAACGACAGATGCAACAACACCAGCGTACTTCGTTACACAAACTGCTGATGGGCAACTACAGTATACACCGGCTCCTACAGGAGGTTCATCAGATGAGAATTAATTCATGTTTTATCATTTTCTACCAATAAATTGATTTTCTTTCTTCGCACTCCTGCAAGACACAAACATTTACATAATTCCTATGGCAGGTACCAGCACATATGCTTTTATTAATACAGCATCATAAAACTGATGAGACATACACTTACGACTATTACTAACTAGTAATGCTATTGCCTGAGGAAAAATAAAAATATTTTTTAAATATCTGTCGTATTTCAGGCGCCTACTTTACAACAGCCGAAGGTGCAACTTATTATTCGGCTGATGCGTCAGCAGCCGAAGCTGGTCCAATTGTCCTGGTCGACGGATCACAGATCCAACAAGTAGCTGGAGTAGGTTTAAATGTGGGTCAGGTCGGCGTAGGTACTGTTAGTGTGGCAGGTGCTAGCGGCGCAGATGGAACTGGCCAGATTGCGCTGGCACTGCAGGGCCAAACGGCCGAAGCCATTCTGAAGGCTGCCACCCAAGGCGGCCAAATCCTTACAGCTCAGCCTGCTGCCGGTCAGCAGGCCGGAGTTCAACAGTACCAAACTGTGACAATCGTTCCTCAGGACGCAGGAGCCGCCGGAGGCGAAGTGTCGTACGTGCTTATCGTATCGCAGGATGCAACGAACGCTGGAACAGCGACGGCAACATTACAACCTGTTGGACAGGTGGCCGTAAAGAAGGACCCCCAGCAGGATATATCTGTGTACGAATTCGATGATACGGTCAGCCATAAGCAGACGGGCCAACAGGTTGTGACGCGCGCCCAGCTGGACAGCGACGGAAAGGTTCGAACAGTCAAGGTTGTACAGAAGAAGGTAGTGCAAACTTTGACCCAAGCTCATATGTGCACGTACTGCAATTATACCTCGCCCAAGCGATATCTACTAAGTCGTCACATGAAAAGCCATTCCGAAGATCGACCCCACAAATGTTCAGTATGCGAGCGCGGTTTCAAGACGTTAGCGTCATTACAAAATCACGTGAATACTCACACGGGAACCCGACCCCATCAATGTAAGGAGTGCGATGCCTCCTTCACGACTAGTGGAGAACTCGTTCGACACGTTCGGTAAGTTTCGAAAAATGTAGCTTTTTATTGTGGTCTTTATTAATAACACACGTAATTTTGCTGCCTAAGCTCCGTATGAGAACCCTATACGGTATGACACGTATCGACACCATACGTACCATTTACCCCCCCCCCCCCCCCAAGGTAACGCTATTTTATTTATACATTCTATTTTTCTATTGACCCTGACGTGTATTGCTGGGAGTATTGCATTGTAACTACATTTCATCTAGAAATTACTATATTTGACGGCAGCCTCACATACCATATCAACTAGAGCTTTCAAATTAAAAAACTCAGAAAGATGTGCAATGATCAGCCGCAGTCATAGCGATTTCGAAATTGGCCTCGAATAAGGCGCCGAAAGAGAATAAATGTAGTATTTGTCATAATATTTGCAATGAATATACAAGTCTGAGATTGTCAACGGGAACACAGTAGTCATTTTCGACTCTCGTCAGATATTTGAAGAATCATAGCCGTCGCTTTTCATCGTTACGATATTGCTTGAAATGAAGATATACTAGTTACAAGAAATGTTGATCTCCATTATATCACTGTTATTTCCTTGCAGATATAAGCATACTCATGAAAAACCCCATCGATGTACTGAGTGCGACTACGCGTCCGTGGAACTCAGCAAGCTTAAGAGACATATGCGGTGTCATACGGGTGAAAGGCCATACCAATGTCCGCATTGTACATACGCCTCGCCGGATACCTACAAACTTCAGAGGCATCTCAGAATACACACAGGTACCCTGGATGAGCCAAGAGGGCAAAAAAGCCAATTATCGTTTAATAGCTGACAAAATACAGAATTGCGGTGAGAATATAGGGCTTGAGGGTTGTGTACGACCTAAGAGTGTGCTCATTATAATTAGTTAAGATTTGTTTGTGACTAGGTTGTACGATGAGCTTGGCTTTTATACGTTAGTACTCAATAAATTACTGCTGATATCTACTGCATCATGTCTGGTCCATCGATAGGCACCGTGATTGCAAAATGACCTAGGCAGTAGCCCTTGCATCACAAGGTGTCAGCTTCAAATTCTAGACAGTTAACGAGCGGCTATATGGTAAACAGTTCAGTTCAGGGAGCTCATGAGGGTTTTCTAACCGAACTGTAGTACTTTATGTACAATCCGTGTGTGTGTGAAAGGTACTGTGATTATAGTACGTAGTCGACATGAGTGCTATACGCAAAACCAACTTCTTTATTTTCCTGTCTCATTTGTGACTTGTAGGCGAGAAGCCGTACGAGTGTGATATCTGCCATGCGCGCTTTACACAGTCGAACTCTTTACGCGCTCATAAATTGATCCACACCGGCCAAAAGCCGATCTTCCAGTGCGAACTCTGTCCCGCTACGTGCGGCCGAAAAACAGATCTGCGCATTCACGTACAGAAGTTGCACACCTCTGACAGACCGTTGAAGTGCAAGCGGTGTGGGAAAAGCTTTGCTGACAGGTAGGTCGTTTATTCAGTGTGATTCATTTAAACAGACATAGAAATTTCAGCGATGAACATCCTCCACCATTGAAGTTCTCGTATATAATATATCTGATATAATGCTATATAATGCACCGTGCTTATCTACAACTTGCAACGTATAGTAATATCAGATTGAGAAACATTTTTATTTGTTTCATTTGTGACTCGTCTGTTCAGGTACACATACCGCGTCCATGCCAAAAGCCACGAAGGCGAGAAATGCTTCAAGTGCGATCTCTGCAGTTATGCGTCAATATCGCAGCGCCACCTCGAATCACACATGCTTATACACTCTGATCAGAAACCTTTCCAGTGTGACGAATGCGATCAGGCGTTTCGACAAAAGCAACTTCTAAAACGCCACAAAAACCTTTACCACAACCCTAATTATGTTCCGCCAACGCCTAAAGAGAAGACCCACGAGTGTCCCGAATGCAATAAGGCATTTCGGCATAAGGGCAACCTTATACGCCATTTGGCCGTTCACGATCCGGACGCCACCGCCCAGGAAAAGGAAGAAGCCATGCGTATTGGCCAGCCGAAATTACCCGGAGAAAAGAAAGACGGCGAAGAGGATGACTATGACGAGCTCATGGATGATCCGGATGAGGAGTTCTCAGACGAAGACGATGACGATGATGACGACGAAGATGAGGTTATGGATGAAGTTGAAACCAACAATGTTTTAGGAACTAATGCCGATGGAGTGGTTACGGTTAGCGGCCACCAGGTAGCTCAACAGGGTGGGCAGGGCACAGCGCAGGTTGGCCAGCCACAAGCGACGACGGGGCAAAACCAGGTGGTCGTACTTGAAGTGATACAGGTAAGCAGATAGTGATCACAATAACAATGATGATTTGCAGATTAATCGATACATTTGCGCAGTATAGAATATGACATATGTAGATAACGATGCGTTTTGATATCATTTGTTGTGGCGGTCCATGACCATAATTAGTAGGCTAAGATAATATTGTTTTATATGTCTATCTATCCGTATATGATATTACGCAACAACAACGAATACAAGTAAATAGCTAATTAATTGTGATGATTATGATGCTGATGAATGCTATAGGTACCACAAAACGCAGATGGGACAGGTGGTGGACAGATACAACAGCTACGGGCCGTTGACGCCAGGAGCACGTCGGGAGGACGGATGCTACAGACAGCAGATGGCAATACTCTCATTATTCAGCAAAATGGAGATGGGACGACGACACAGCTACTTCCACAGGGAGAACTTCTACAATTGGAAGAAGGTGCCGATGACCTCCTGGGGAAGGCGTCCCAAGAAATTAAAAAGATGGCAGCCACTCACGACAGCGATAAACAGAAGGACGTCGAAGAATGTTTTGGTTTTGGCAATGTACGAGACAGCACAAATATTTTTTTATAGAAGCATGTTTACTCCCATCTAAATTCCGTTTGTTAGCGACTGATTGGATTAAATAATTTTTGCGACACAGCTCAGAGTTATTCTGTTCGAAAAGCAGGCAGTTAGTAGTGTCATTTAAAACGAAAAATTTTCCTACTTCAGGATGCCGACGAAGATGAGGCGATCCTCTCGTTACCCGCAGGAGGTGCTGCAACCCGCGCCGAACTCCAACAACTACAGCAGCAAGTGCCACAGGGGGGACAGATTATCCAAGACTCCGGTGGACAACAATACATTATTGTCCAGCCATCTAGCCAAGGCATGTAGATCGCCCTTTTGAAGAACTCAAGCGAACCTGATCTAACTATTACCTCAACATCCCTGCCACGATTTGCCGACCCGACTGGACCAAATAGAAAAAAAAATTAGGATACCTTCTAATCAGATGTTCTAACTACAGAAGCTTCTATATCAGTTATTTGCCCCAAACAAATTTTGCTCGTAAAAGTCAAGACTGAACGGAGGTGCTTGCTATAGGCGCTAAATGATGCTGGGTTTCCTTCAAGAAGTTTCCAGTGGGTACCACCTCGCAGGACGCTACCACCGGACATGATGTTAACACATAGGTTTTTGTCAACATTTTATTATACCACCTGTAGCGCTGTTTTCTCTTACAGCAAGTAATTTTTTTAGGTAAACAAGCGCCATTTGTGGTGACTGGTACCAGCCATCGACAAGGTGAAAAAGTTTCAGATCATGATTGGAAGTCTTGGGAAAAGTATTAATCGCACATCAGTTATGTATGAAGAAAGGGCCTATCAATGTCTGTAGTATGAAATTTGAAAAATCACGATGTATTGTGATGTAGTCGGTCAATTGTGTAAATTTGGATTATTTATCGTTTTCCTTTTTTTGTTTAATTAAGCAATAAAATATCGTTATAGATATCGTTACTATTACTATCATTTTTTAGAAGTGCATACTTAAGTTGCGGTAGAGCTTGCTCTATAATATTTTGTGCATATGGATAACGAACTGATTTACACACTTACCTTTAAATGCTGATGATCAAAAGAGAACCAATAAACATACAGACCGTCATTTGTCATCAGTTAAACGTAACCAATTTTCAAAAAGTTCAGTACCTATCTATTCCGTATATATTATAGTGACGCCTATACTCATATCTATATACGTAAGACACTGCCTGAAAGATGTAATAGCGTCGTCCCACACGGGCAAAGCGTACTTAAAGGCGCAGATAAGAAATGTAGACTCCGATAAGGGTGAATGGTAATTCATCGCCCAAAAATCGAGTTTAAATATGAGTTATGCGATCATTGATGGACGAAAAATATGTGTACAGACAATCGTGTATATATCATTTGACGGTCACGTCGAATGTCTTAGTGAGTCTGATATGTCTGTCGAAGTACGATGGGAAGAAAGTTCCTTCAGTGTGAAAGGTAGAAAGAGAAAAACGGGAAACCATGGATGTCACAGATTGATGAATAGGCGTCAATGGCTCGGACGTTTCGAAGTGTTGCAAAATGTGCTTCGTGTGATGTAGCTTAAGCGATGATGAGCAAATAGTCTCTCATAAAAATATCATCTTCATGATCGATGTCTGGGAACATCTAAGCGAGTTATGCGAAAACTATGATGAAACTAATTGGAATGGTTGAGGAAATTTCGAGTCTGGGGCTGATCATATTAACGATCTTAGCCACAGTGGACGACATTAACTCGAAGCGTTAGCTACGTAACCGACCGCATGAGCATCAAATGGAAAGTGAAGGTTCATTGTAATTTGAAAATACCTTGAGTTACTATTACACTATATGAAAAACACAAATTACCTGTGTGCTTATTTGCTCGTAGATTATTCCGAAGACTTCACCAGAGAGGTAGAAAGCTTCATTTATTTAAATATAAATAAATATAAATAGAGAAATCGGTCATACCTAAAATAAGCGGCGCGTTCGCTTCCAAACTAAATGTCATGCTTTGATCAAAAATCGTGAACCCATTTATTATCGGTGCATTCGTTAAAGACTCACCTACGTCATGATCTGGCACAGTCAATTTACAAAAAATACCAATTAAATACACTTATCGATTTGGTCTCACAGAGTCAAGTTTCTTTGAACGGACCAGTGCTAAAGTATATATGCACTGATCGTTTTCTACGAACAAGTTAGTTCTCTATAAAAATTAGAAGAAATGTTTGTTTGCTAAGGAAAAGTTGTGGATATAATGAATGAGGAACTATTGACATATTACGTCAGAGGTGAGAGGAAACCGTAGTAGCAAACGCAGTATACTCCAAAACCATGTTAAACGAACTCGATCAAGCATATGCAGTCATCCATAGCTACCCATAATAGATAAATACAGTGCATGTGTTGGCGATGCCATCACGGCACGTGCTAAAACGGACACTTAGCTTTTCTTGATACTATATATGTTGTGCGTTCCCGCCAAACTGAGTTAAGCGGAAAAAAATTGCCTTATTATTGAATTGCTGCCTAATTGACAGTCAACGGCTTTCAGTTTCATATACACCTGAAATTCAGTGGCCTATGTAATATCGTTTAACGCAGCCACTTTTATAAAACACGGCTTGTTTTGGAACAGTGAGCGGTAGGCGAAATTGGGGTAAAAAAACACCAGGTGACTGTTTCTCCTACCCGTTATTGTATGTCGACAAACGTGCGATACAATGTGAACAAATGCTTCGCTCTACCAATCAGGTCTACTCAAATCCGCAACTTGGCACAACAAACTCGAATTGCACCAAATCTCCAAGTTCCATATGTCTCAACAGTACTGCAGATTTTATACTGTTGAAAAAAGAAATGGTAATACTACTATGTTTCGAAATCAGTATTCTTTCGGTGGAGCAAACACAGCAATCCCTATGGATCTGGTATTATATAGCTCGGCCAATACCTGTATAACAGTTGAATTTTAGTCTACCTAGGTTTATAAGTGATAACTTTTTATACTTAGAGAAAATACAAAGGGCTTTTGCTGTGTCTCTCGATACGTAGTAGATATCGTACACATCACGGTACGTTTCAGCTGTAAATTATCGGTGGCCAATTCGAAAAGGGATCTATCATAGAAGACAACACTTCTTTCCTTACATATTAATTCCTATAAATACCTGAATCGCCTTAAACAGGTATCAGCAATTAGGTTTTTGCTGCACTGTCAGATTCAATTTCAACGGAACGAGTAAACAGTCAATAGTATACATCTAAACATACCTGGACTATTGCAGCCCAGTAACTTGCTTTCTGTGATAGTACAGGGCGAAAAGCTCAGTGGTGAATGGTTCTAGTAGAAGCAGCTACCTTGTCTAAACCGCCACTAGAGGTATGCTTAAATGCATTTTATACAGCGGCGCCGTTTTATTGATCAATAACTATTTTTTTACGCATTATCGCTTCTTGTAGTTCATCCCAATATATTTTGAGCTCCTTCTTAGAAACATGGGTTTACCTCGACCTATTAGGAACGTAGCCTGCTTCATTTCAGAGTACAACAATCAGAATATAATAATATCTAAACATGATAAGTGACGCTTTTATTAGCAATAAAGATGCTCTTCTCTTTTAAAATTTTCAGGTCTATTCTCATATCACAGACGGTGTTGATGACGACACTATGACTTAGTGTTGAAATGTTCGTTCGTACATGCTTGATCTGAAGACTAGATTCTACAGAACGGGTGCGCAATTGAAACGGCAAATTTTTATTGTACTTGGTTTTGATCTTTGCATTTTTTTGTGCTTTTCGTTGAGCCTGAGGTTTACTTTGACTATCCTGCAGAGCGATGGTTTTGTCCAGAGATAAATTCACCCTTATGACAATTGTGGTTAGTTGTTTTGATTTGCGTCTTTCAAACTTTTCGGCAAAATTTTTGCTTTTTTTTTTTATTGGCAACGGTCTCGTTGGTGCATTCCACCTAAAATGCATAACAAATAAGACAACTGGGTCTAGTTGTAGCTGCTTAGTATTATAGATTAGGGGGAACTCTGTAGATTGTAACGAAGTCAATATATGCGACGTTACCTCCATAATTGTCCTTTAGTGGCGTACTTAAGCGTTAAAATTGATTTCTCTTCCGACAAAAAATGTTTGGTTTTGTTGCAAACAAATCTTGAATATAAGCAAGTCCAAGGGCAAACATTTACTTGTGAAATAATTGCAACAAACGAAATATAAGAAACTTGAAGCAGATGGACCAGGATGTCATACCTTGAAACAGCTGGGCTCCCCGAACACGAACGAGTAGCGTTGACCTTTGTATCGACTAATGATTACGTCACACCGGTACGTGTTTGAAGGCTGACCCTTTGGCGTGACGATGTATGTGAATGCATGAGCAGAACGCTGCAAAACCTGTAGTAGTATAATAAAAAAAATAGACGATACTAGAATTTCACAGATATGTGCTGAGCTGAGAACGCTGAAGGTTACTAAATAACGAAGTTCTCATTCGCACAAAGTGAGGATTATCTTGAATGCCTTCTCGTCGCGGCGCTGCATCTACGTGCACTCTAATAGACCACTTGGATCGAATAAATCATTCAGTTTGTGTACTTGGTTTAGTCTACTGAGCATTATGGAGATACGTACACTAGGTGTGCTATAACGGAATAGTTCCATATCAGATTCTGAGGTGATCAGCTGCGGATACTTCTGGGCTAGTGCTTCCTGCGCCACTTCCTGGGCTTCGTGACGCCACTCCATCTCATCTCCTTGGCAGGTGATTATATGGAGGAAGGTTAAGATGTTTAGGATAGCTAAAAATACGTACCCATGACGACTCATACCTGGTATTGTATTTATCTGCAATTTATATAAGAACTTAAGTTCAGCTGCGTTTTTTTTTTTTGCTTTACTCTTATTCCGCAGTTCTCTTTTGTAAGGTTCACCCAATTGCTTATTCAAAATATATTTAATATACTATGTGAAAAAAAAAAGCTCTTGTTCGAGGGGTCTCCGCTATTATTATTATATTTCGCTATCAACAATTTCCATGTCACATAGCAACGCGTATCATTTCAATATACAGCTCCTTTTCTCTTAAGCCTTTCTCTACGTCTATCAGCCTATTTTAGGGAGCAAATTTAGTAATTCAACCCTGTCAAGCAAGTACTTGTTTATTCAATGAGTCTCTTTTCTGACACTTTCTCTTTTAAAGCTTTTAAATTTCCTTTGCGATAAAGACACATGTATATATACGAAACACGAGGTCACCTTATGTACGTATGCCACCAACTTTGTAGTGCTATTACGTCTTCTCGCCGCGCACCTTTGGTGTCTGGCGATGGCAACGCTTGCGTTATCAACAAACAACGTCAATCAGCTAGTTTGTACGTACGTTTCAGCTAATGAGTAAAGGCAGATAGTCTGACTAGTCCGATCAAGTAGGACTGCTTTGAGTCACGTCAAGCGTCTTACGATATTCACCGGTTCGTTAGAGCGAGCAAAATAAACGGTGCTCACCATCACTAATGGATTAATGCAGCTAATAAAAAAAACATGACGGCAATTTTGTCGAACGGCAAACACTTACTTTGAGGGTAAGGAGGCCGTGGTTGACAACGGAGAGACGAAACGAGTGTACGGGAAACATTTGGTTACTCTACCCAAGATGACGGAATTCAAGCCAAAGCAAGAAAGGGCACCAGACCGCAAAGTGCGATTATTTCTTCTAAAAAAAAGCTGCTCCCTTTTTCTACTGCAGGACAGAATACAACGGTGAAAAAACTACGTCATATCTGTGTAAACGTTGCGAGCACTGTGGAAGAAACTCGATTGTGTGCAATGGTCGAAACGGTCAAGGCCTCAGCCAGCCCGTAATTATGTCTTCTCGAAAAGGGAGATTTAACAGAACGACGTCCGGTTGATTTTTCATTTAAAATCGGGACTTTGCTCTACAGAATAAATCCTTCATAAATATGGCGTTAAGAGAAATACGCACGAATCTCCATCTGCGTCGTTTACGAGAATCGCTACTGGAAATTCTTCACGCTGCCCCTCCTTAAAAAGTGTGAAAGGTCAAAATATATGCGAATAACCGAAACTTACGCAGAACACACACGGATGTCTCTCATAGCATAATGTAACTGATTTGCTAACGCAACTAGCTTATGATTTCCTCAAAAGCACGCTCTTCTTATGGACTGCCAACATAAAAACAAATTGTGAGATAAACTTTCTTAAAGTTGGAAAATATGTACGTTTTACGTTTTGTAAAGCAATTTATTCATTTATTACTACCAAGGTCCACTGAATTGGCGATTTAAGTAGAACATTTATGGAAGCAATGATTATTTATTATTATATATAAGAGTTCACGTTTGCAAGGATCTGCAAAGAATGACTGTACGGCGTTATGTACATCAAACAAAGTACACCTGAGGACTTATAAAATGACCGCAGAGGAAAGGGTAAAACCTTTAACGGACAATTTTAAAAGTGAACAAGAATGAAACAATATATCTGTGGCTGTATCAGTCAATCAAAAAGTATCAGTCGCCTTTGGGGAACGCTAATTTATATCGGTTATTTCTGTCAATTTTTCACGTCTGAAACAGTTCAGCTGGGCCACTTTCCTCGTCCGTGCACCATACGACCCGTATAGGCCACCTCATTGCCATCTGTTGCTGCGTATTCATTGCTTCACTGTTTCAAGTGCATTTGTTACTTACTCAGAAAAAATTAGCGATCGGGCCAATAATTTCGTCAATAATTTACCGCTTTTATCAACTGTTTGTTAAAAAAAAAAGCTAACAATTTTATGTCGTTTTAGGACTTTGAGAGCATAGGCCGCGTTTTTCTAATTACTATATTGCTTATTTCGCTCAGAGGCGTCCATAATTTTTTAATCAAATTGTAGGTAAAGCGCATCGCTAGGTAGTTCACATTGCTGTGACGCTTCATTGAAGAAGACGGTTGACCGAGTGGCTTCATTTTGAAGGTCTGTAGCGCTGTACACGCCAATCAATCTAAGCTTGCTTGTTTTCTAAACATTTGCGTTCTGATTATAGAACTGATCGACCTGCTGAGTCACAGAATCGTCGCTTTCGATTATTAGCATAGCGATAAAGTTGCTGGAAAGACCACGAAATACACAAAATTGCCAAACAGAACCCGCCTTCCGCTCGAAATTGACGGTACCTTATTTGTTGCTACCCAAAAGTATCTGGTTTCCACCCTTTCTACCGCTCATCTGACAGCTTTATGCGGTGAAAGCACAATATTGTAATGGTCAAGTTGTCGGTATTTTTAGAACTGGTTGCCGAATTCGTACGGTTCTACGTAGTGTTTGCTGACAGTAAGCACCCTGAGAGATAACGCAGCACTATGAGGGCATTTACTAGTAATGTACTTCGTCCATGCAAAATGTGTTTCAAAATTTCTCCTTTGAAGAGGATTAGGGATAATGCTGATTATTAAAAAAAACTGTTCCGACTCCTTAATGTTTACGATAGCGTCCAGGTTATGTTTGGTCGGTCTGTAGCAGACTTGCCGGTTTAAAGCAAAGCGCACGATATTTACACAGCGGCAAAATATCCAGCAGTTTATGCGGATTATTGATCAATTCATAACTTGAAAACATGCATCTTAGCGGTAGTTTAGTATGTCATACTAAGCAAATACGTCAAGTATTTGTCTGAGAGTGTTGTTAACTAATTTTCACAAATTTATGGATTAACGTTAGGTTAGATTCAAGTTTAATTTCAAATGCGTCGCAGTGGGCTTGCTTTGCTATTAACGATTCTCTCCGGACGGGGTTTCCACAGATACAAATTAATCAAAAGGGAACATCGAAACTTTACTTGGATCCAAACTATACCACGGATTATCATTATCTAAGCATTAAACGTTAAAATTATCTTCATTAGCACTTGAGTTGCTGCGGCGTTCGTATAAGTAATAAAACAGAATTGTCTTATAAACTCAATCTGCTTTTTGTCAGACAGTATACCTCAGTAGTACCTATAGTAATTTATTATATTAAAGTAAAAATATGTGACAGTCTACGGTTTTTATATGTACCTATATTTCAATATTTGTACATTGAGAGCACGAATAGCGTGCAACTAAGTGTCTACTTGACAAGAAATGAAAAAAAATCGTCATACATTTTATACTTACCGTCTTCTTTTGATAGAATGGAATTTATGTTAGACTACTGAAGCTAACAAAGCGAAGAAGTGCTCTGGTGTTATTTCTAAAGCAATAAGTAAAAGGGCCGAAAAACTAGAAAGGGGAAGCAGGAAACAAAAACTGAATTAACATATTACATCGCTGACATCTACGTATAGGCAATGAGAGCCAAGATCACAAGCATTGTGAAAACTGTAACTTTGTACCATTCAAACCAAAGTCTTAACGTCGTAGTCGCCTATTGACCACTCGGCCCCTAATGCTCCTCGGGGCTGTGGCTCTGTTGCCATTTATATGTCGTTTTGTTCCTGTTACTTATCTTTTGAATGAATACTCGTCCGCAGAGCTGACAAATTCTACCCTTTTCCAAGAATAGGAAACAGACGAAGGTATACGACGCGCTACTGCTGCTATATATCTTGTCCGAGCTGTTAGGTTGCCGAGCGTTCGAAGGGAATTTGCCGAGTCTAAGAAAAATACCGAACTAACAATCTTTCAGTCAAATTCATCCTTTTATTTTCGTTGCTTGCGTCCATCTGTCTGTGATCAGATCTTTTTTCCATCTGATGGAGGTCTTTTTATTGTTAATAATCATACTCCAAGTTTTAGTATCAGAAACTGTTAAGCGTACGTCATTCTATGCTTATAAGGTACTTGCAGTTTAAAAATGAATGCTGAATTATGCAGGTGAAATTAAATGTGCCCGCAGTAGCTGTTAACAAATTCATGACGGGTGTCATATCCACCGCATCCTATTATTGCAATCTTATACTGTTCTCTAATATATAGTAAGTACTTTATAGAAGCCTCAAATGACACTGACTGAATGGGTTATATGTAATCCAAAAGAAGTTCTAGACTTTCGTCATAATATAAATAATGTTCTACTCACAGAACCTTGTCGCACATGTCGTTGGCTGAATGTAAAGCTGCAGTGATCCATGAATAATTTCGAGCTTTAGGTTCAATACTGCCGTCAGGCATTGTACTGTATCGCTGTCGTTTCCTGTCATAGAGCAAAGTGAGTACACGTGCGGTCTTGAACCTAACTCATCACGTGTTTTAAAGTTTAGTAAGCAAACATATTATCGTCGCATTAACAAGAGGGTAGTAGCAACTCTTGGCCTCTCGAAGAAACACCTAGCCTTTTTAGATACTGCGTCACGATTAATTAATACTTCCTTTTACTTTTACAAATTGTCGTTTACACAATTATAATATAGGTATTATATAAATTTTAGCCCTGCTTCAGGTCTTTCCTAACTTCACAGTCGAGCTTTCATTTATTTCAGTGTTTCCACTGGTTTGCCACTCATGTAAAACTTTCAAAAACTAAAAATATCAGAGACATGTGATATTCAAATGGTGAAATGAACGCAGGGCAATGCCCACGTTTAAATTCAGCTGGCAAGATTCTCATCGCTTTAAATCCTACCTACCAACACTAATTTGTTAGCAGTTTGCCCAGATGAATGCCGACAATTGACTTGCCAAATTCAAAGTGCTTGTGAAATCTGATCTATTATAGACGTACACTTATGCTGCTTTCACCCCATTAAAAACGATACGCAAGACTTTGGGAAGTATGTATGTCGATCCGTGGCAAAAATGGCGCCAGTCGAGGTGTCATTAGGTTTTTCAATAATATTCATATAAATACGGATGACAGGAACAATAACAACTAATATAATAGCAGAAATGATATATTCTGCTTAATTGAGCTACGTGAATATGGATGTTTGGTAGGCGGACTTGGTGTCAAGTCCACACAGGCACTGAAAGATCATGTGAATACTAATGCGAGGATTAAACCGCTTTCTTCATGACTAGATTAAACCGAGATTCGATAGTCTGGGCAAGTTTTGGTAAAATTTATCTAGAATTATTATTAGCATTGTTATTGCAGTCATGCTTGGTTCAAGGTGAACTTTTCCTGCTAAATCAGTCTCCATACATCATTAAATTAACAACAACAATGGAAATAGTAATATGAGCAATAATAAAATTCGACGGCTAACACTCACTCTAGAAGTGGTGGAGCAGTCTCTTAATAAGCTGTTTCCAATGGCCTATAATGACGTCATGCAGCTTTTCTATCTACGGGAAGTGCAATAAGTAACATACGCGGATGATAAGGCCCTCGGAATCCTAGTGCAAGAAGAGAACGGTTCAAAGAGAAGAACGGAGATTATTTCAGAGAATGCTTAAGGGATGAATAAATGCGCAATTTGTTTGTGCTACAGGTATGAATCAAAATCGACGGGCCCAGCTTGTCTTCACTTTATAGGGTAGAATCCGGCGCTTGAGCGTTATGGTGGATCGAGTCATCGCACGAAGTGCCGATATCGGCGATGTGCCTGTGCAGGTAATAAAGTCGCTCTGCCGACAACAACAAGTAACGTCACCAGGTTGTGAAGTTGGGTAGCCAAGTCCACTGTTCTGCGCCTATGGGAAAGCCTACCACGGTGAGACAGGACTATGGCAAAGATTCTGAAAGTACAGCTACCCTTAGCAATAAAGGTGGCGAAGGTCTATGCAACGTCAGAAAAATATGTTATAATTGCTCTGGCATGGATGATAGACTAGCCAAGGCTTACTACAGAAAAAACCAATCTGAGCAACAAGTCAACGTTAGGAAAGGCAAAAACAAGCGACTAACATTCGAGGGAATGGCAGCAGGAATGGAACGTTCTACCATAGTACTCTTTAGGATCGCGGTCATGCCACGTGACCTCTAACTTGCAAATTCCAAGGATGCAACAGGATTTAGGGCGCGGCGGCGTGCTAGCTGTTACGAGCCCTGACCGGGCACACGAGCTTCCAAATGTATTTGTTCGAAATAAAGAAGGCTAAAAACTCCGCATGTATGCCATGAACCGTAAGTGTGGTCGACGACGTACACCATCTTCCATTATAACCGAATTTGCCGGCAAAGGATTCGACGCGCTTAAAATGACTTATGGGACTGTGAATGAACTGGTTGTTATTGACATGGCGTGAAGTAACCATCAATTGAATACTATGACCAACAGCGAGAATATACAAGTGTGAGTAATGGACACAACGAAGAAAGTGATAAAGAGAAAAAAAACCGGCTAAGGGAGAAAGGATGACAATCACGGACGGCCGCCCGCTACGCTGGCAGACTCAACTAGGATGAAAATTACTAAAGCTCTCAGGATAATCTAAGTCGATAGCATCTAGATTAAGATGGTCATTCCTCTACACTACCGAAATAATCTGCAAACGGTGCCGACGAAAATGGGCAGAAGAAACTGATGTTGGCGATGATGGTGACGACGATGACGCACGATGACTAGCGTAGTGAATCTTCTATAATAATATTATCTTTGTTTGGCGAATGCTTTACTAGGAAAATGGTAAAAAGTTGCTCTATAAATATATTATTATACTATAATAACCTTATAATCATGCTGAAGATACGACAATATCTTTGCGTCCGAAATCTAGCTCAGGGTCATATTACGTTGTTCAGCACATTAATTTGAGTGGCCGAAAAACCGTATGAACAAACCACATCAAAAATATATGATTGACACACCCGGGTACATGCTTACCTCACCGAAACTATATATTTTAGTAGACACATACACTATTTGCTTTTGAATAAACAAGTCAGTTAAATAGCTTTTGACATTTGCCAAGTAGAATGGCTCACATCGCATTATTTATGTTTTCCACTTAAACTAATATAGGTTATACCAACTTTATATCACTGCACTCCTGGGGTAAATACATGTACCGATTACGATGAAATTATTTTGCCTTTATTATGCCATCACCGCTCTTTTGTCTGATACAAACGCAATCAATGTACCGGAAGCCCCATCGATGTACTGGATACGATTATACGTCCGTAGGGACTCTCCAAGTTTAAGCAGCACAGGCTGAACCATTCGGGCGAATGTTCACATCGTAGCTACAACTTGGCGCATACCTTCAAACTTTGCGGGCATAAAGGTACGATAGATTAGTTAGTTGAGTAAGAATTCCCGCCTATTAACAGCATGCAAACAGCAGATTTAACGATTGTGTGCGACCACAAACAGTATTCAACGATATAAATAAGATTGTTTGGGCTGTAGTTGCTTTGCATCTCATACATCATCATCTTTTAGTCACTGAACCCCCTTGCGGCATCGTTTGTATCAAATGACGACTACACGATCGCGGACTGTGATAGTAAATATTAGATGAAAAAAATACAGATATATATACCCCCCTTAATGCAACTATTTTGTGATAGGAACATCTGATTTACTTGTTCCAAAAATAAGCGAGTGAATAAATAGTTAAAGCGAACATCATGTATAATGTGTTGGATCTTCAGTATCTCTGCGAAAAATTAACTTCCAAGCCAACTCAGTATTACCAGGGTGTGATTATCTGAGACCTTTCTTTAGGCGTTCTTGACAAGAATTATCCACAGTCATCTGCTACAGCGGTCCGATCGTAAATAAGAATAATTTTTAAACAAGTTGAGTTCGATCTCTGTTGCCGAAGACGGCTCTCCGATCGACGAAACGAAGTATTGAAATGCTTAATTTTAAAATGTCATAAAACTTCATCTACAAGATGAAATGATGGTAAAAATGGCAAACAGTTTCTCGAAAACTGTAGCAGAGTTTCTACTAGTCATTATAAAAGAAAGCATACGTATATACGATGCTAGTTAACAGTACTTCAAGCTTATTTAAGTGTTCTAAAACGAACACGCACTTCTTACGGCAAGTCCGTTAGACCTGCTAAGTTTTTTTTCGATATTAGTATGAGATTACAGACTTGACTGATAAATAATTGCGACTCTATGGATTAGTTTAAATGGTCATCGTACTACAAATGTTTAACATTTCGCTTCATTGTGGGGGTGGGGGGGGGGGGGGGCTATTACGGTCCCACAACATCGAGTGTCCTCATACTGACAATGGCCTGGTCCTCCTTCAAAGCATCCATTGGAAATCACCTAAAATAATCGGAGGCTTCGACAAGGTTTTATTTGTCTTTTTGTTTATGGATGTATGGCCATTAAACCAATCTGACGTGTTCTTCCGGTTTATAACGTAAGATTCATACAATGATTATTCTCATGAATAAGTCTACAGTCAAAAAATTTGTTCGTATATCCCTAGTAACACTAGAAGTTATCACATTTGGAGAAGCAGGAAGTGAGATTGCTCTTGCAGAAATAATTATAGAGCACATATAGAGCGATTCCTGATCTTTATGTTGCAGGTGATCTCACTCAACGCGTTTAAACATGAACTAAACAAACTTTACGCATTTAGAAATTTCCCGAGTTATGTCATTAATATCTCATTGTACTTCGTCCAAAAGATACTACCTGAAAACATTCGATAGCTCAGTCTACAGCATTAGTACCAGCAGGTTTCACTTGGATAAAGAATTAATTTAAAGTCGACTAAGCGTTGACGATTGTCTGGAAATTTTGTGACAATTCGTATTTGGGACTTATCGGGAATACTTTGAAAAATTACTCGGTTTACTGTAAGCTTGAAGTGCATGCAGATGCTGCTTTTCTAAATGTTCTAAGATGAAGATGTTCTTAATAAATGGATAATGATTCCAAAGACTGCCATACGTACAAAGGTCTTTGTATGTAACTTACAGAAAGTTGTGTATTTAAAATATCCGCTGAACTCAGGGATACAATATTGAGCACAGAGCGTCAATACATTGTAAAACAGTTTGCAACATATGTCCATAACACGTTCTCACGTAAAGCTGAACACAGAATCGTTTCTTACAATAAATGACAGTGAGCTTTTTTGCAGTTATGCTGAAATAAGTAATACGACTTGAATAAGTAATACGCTGCAATAGGTTAACGACTTATCCAAATAAATTATTTTATTATTTAAATTGTCAGCATCGTGAAAAAACCAAAAAGTAAACTAAAATAAAATTTGTTCTTAAGTTAGTGAAAGCTAGAGGTACTTTTTAACTGAGTGATACAATAGTCATAGATTTGTTTCGATCCTTCAAATACAACCTGCGACTATAGCACAAAGATTCCTTTGTGAGATGATGGCCTATTTGTGTAATAGTACTTCAGTTATATCACACCTTGTTCCGTACCTTAGCTATTCTAGAAGATTGACGATAAGACTTTTTTCTTTTAGTTGTTCCGTCCTGTCTTTAACACTTCCGTGTCTTATCCACTTAACCCTTATTACTGCTATGTATGTTTTCTGAATCAAGGCGCCTCTACTTATGGATTATCAGTAAATCTCGTTCCAGAATTTTTGCAACTACTTTTCTATGATTCTAATAGAAAAACGAATTCGAGTGATCTATAAACTTGTTTGTCGTATGATCGAAGCTGCCTACATAAATAAGGGACGCATCGGGTTTTTCTTTATATATACGCCTTTATTTATTCCTATGACAACTTCCTATACACAGGCGAAACGATATTTATTACATTTTTACGAACATTATGATAATTTTCTTCATCAAACAGTGAAACAGGTCGCGTATAAAGGAGACTATGCTTTACGAGTGTCCTTAGAAAGCTTGATTCAGAAGAAGCCAAACTATTTTCTACTTGGTAGAGCCACAAAAATCCATTCAGTCATAAAGAGCTGCGCACCGTGTAACAGAAATGTTCCGCGCAAGAAATTTACAGTTTTACAAGCCGTGAAGATCCACCAAGGATCGAATGAAAACGTTTGTTATCCCGCGATTCGCTTGATCATCGTGTGACCTGTTAAGTGCACAAAAAGGTCAATGAGGTACGCGGCGCTGGAGAACAGAGCCATTTCGACTTCCCATGCCATTGGCACAAGGCGCTTTATATGGTTGTCAGTCTTGTCCTTGGCAAGCAATAACGTTTATACACACTCGTTCGCTGGAGCAGAGTTAACTCGTTTGGCAAATGTTTGCGAGACGAGCAACGGAAAGGCAATGGATGCATCCACGCATACCTAGCCGAATGGAAGGATAAAATATACTTTTAGGCCTACTAGCTGCAATACGGTCATTGAGCCATCCACTACAGCAAAATCCCCGACCCATAGAACAACGCTAAATGTTGAACCTATGTTGGCAATGTTTCATAATAACTGGAGACAAAGCACTATAAGAGGTAGCATTATTTACAATTGTCTATAGGTAATAATTATGTGCATAATTTTGTATGCATAAGGACTTTTTTCATAGGTTCTCTTAGAAGATCGATTTGAGGCTACATAGTACCCACATGGGGTGCTTTTACCTTAACGGGCTGAGCTGCCGCCTTTATTTTTCCCCATGACACGGCTTCATCTGGAGACGCTCCAGAATCGCTTCCTAAAACGGCCATAAAAGCTAATTAATATTGTTAGCTTTTTAGACGCATCAAAGAGACAACCATTTTTCAGGTAAGTAAAATTTCATTACTTACGACATTTTATTTAATATGAGAGACTGCAATGGTGTTATCTCGAAATACGCCTTTCTAAAAACATCAAAATATCAACCAATCGGAAGCAAGAAGTCACCACCTAATAGCCTGAGTTACACACTGGTACTTCACTGCAACGAAAAAGTTAGGTTTCATATTGGGTAGGCTATGCTTAATTAAGCAGACCGGGGTCTATGTATGCTAACTCAACATTCATCAAGACAACTGTAAAACCAGAGAACCTAGTCACATACCATCAAATTCTTGTCCCGTATTAATATACACAGCAAAGTCTGCTCCGTTCCGCATCAAGTTAGCGTTGCATATGTGGTGTTTGACGACACCACCGCCCAAAATTAGCATACCGGAGTGCTCGGCCTTAACAGCCATTGAATTTATTCGACGGATGTCTTGAACGAGATCAACAACGAGACCAGGACTACGGAAGCTATGAAAGTACAACATATCACCGATGCTCCCTATAGCCACAAAATAAAAATTGACGAATAGGAAGAACTGAGTTAAATGGCATTATAGTAATTACCAGTGTACAAGACAAACTCCAAACAGTTAAAAACGTTTGACCTCAAAAAGTACACCAAAAGTTTCAACAAAGTTATCAATTGCGTCAAGTCTACAAACCGTCAGTAATTGCTGGGCAGAACACTGGAATCTGATTTTTCTGAGCCCAGTAATAAATTGAATCCGTATGAGCAATTCGCTCTCCGAAACGCGCAATCATTCGACTGGGACTCCAGGTAATACCAGTGTTTTTCTGCTCTTCAAGCATTTCGTCTAAAACAGGCATAATCCAGTCTTCGAATTTGCAGTAATTATCATTTGGTGCAAGCAAGTTGCCTATCCGGTTGATCCCTAAGAGTCAATGTATGAAAGTTAAAACGTAAATGGTTCGATTAGGAACTTTGTTAACAAAATGAATAAGTGTCACTTTACGAAAAACTTTATCAACAACGATTGTACAAAATCAGGAGAACTACTTTGATGAAATGAAAATTAATTGAAGTTAATAATATGAAGTACATTAACCTTTGTTCCGTAACTCCTGTCCTTTAAGAGAGAATTCCCCCAGGTAAGTGGGTGCCATGCATTTGATGAGATCCTCTTCGACGCCGCCAGCTGTCGTAACTAAGCAATCGACCTGCAATGGAGATTTTGTATTGTACATATTGTAAATAAAAATAAATAAATACGCACGCATGCCAAAGTATATTATTTAGTTCAATATATAATGTAGTACTTAAAGCAGCAAACACCACAATTAATACGCAGATGGACAGCAATGTTTCCATGTGCGAATAATTATTAGACAAAAACACAAAACTGAGACAATTTTTTTTCATATTTAATCATTTGCTTAACATTTACTTATACGATACGCACATTTGTTTGACTAAACGTGAATACATGTTCGTCGATGATCATTTCATTCAGAATTACGCCAATACGGATGATTAGCGTTACCGTACTCTCGCTTAGTGTGTTGAATTATGTTTATCGAAATACGGGAGGGTTAGACCACAATACATACCAGTTTGTGCTGTGCGAGAAATCTTATGATATCTCTAACTCCGGCAGAACCCATATTCGACGTGTACCCGAAGAAAATAGTACAGCTTGTCTTGCGTCTAATAAACGGATCTTCCTCAAGGGTATCTAGCTTATCATCTGGAAGAGGCCGTTCACGGCAGTCGAGCTAGAGCACGCACAAAACAATGAATAATTATTATACAATACACGTAGATGATTGGCTTTATTGTGCAGAATCTCTATCATCGTTACGACAACTAACGTTATTCTGAAGAGTATTATATTTCGGTTTATATAGCCGATAAGCAACCGGTGAACTTGGAAAGGTCTGAGTTTTACCTCCGCTATCGGAACTAGGCATTGCTTCACACGGCTAGCTTTTGGAATGACACTATGTGTATCGTCGTCCGGTTTCAAAGTTAAGCTACCTCATTAGGTGCCCCAAGTACTATGAGCAAAACCGCATTTCCCAGCGGATCAGATAATTACTAACTTAATAAAGCATAACCTTTACAAATAGATACCAAAAAGGCAGCATGTAGATTGAAAGAATTGCACGATTTGTTGGAGATAGTAGATTAAAATTTTACGATGCAAGCATTCAATGGTAGACTTTTATAAAAAAAAAAAAGATTCGTAAGTTGTACATACATTCACTCAATCATACTACGTGTTTTATATTAAATACAAATGATATCTTTATTTTGCAAAAGCGCAACTTAGTTTTCTTATTACACGAAAATGGTTCTACGTTAGGGCACACATTTAATAAACACCAACTTTAATTGAAAAACAGCTGTGGATGTAAACCTTGGGAAGATGAGAATGCTTATACTAACCATTTTATTGACTTCATTAATTGCTCTGGCGAGCTGGGTTGCTTGGAAACCGGTTGTCATTAGAGAGCTCATAAGAGCATCGAGATCTACTTTGGTATTGAAGTCTGCACCTCGCACCTAAAATCCATAAAAGTATATAGAATCATTGTCAGATATAATTATATAATTACAGCACTATTTACGGCTACTATGAAATACTTCGTATACGAATATGCACCGAAACTAATCATTTTCAAGAATACCCGGCGGCCCAATTCGACTATCGAAATACCCACATAACCTGCCCGCTAGACTGCAGTCTGGCATCAAACAGTCAATAAACATATACTACAGCTGTTACCGTAAATATCTAAAAAAGTTAACGAGGTCAATGATGCTCGGGTTAGAAATTATATTGTTCAAAGGCGATACGTTTTCAGCTGCGCAAGATTCAACAATGGCTAGGCTTCAATCAGAGACCATGTGATAGCCATGTGTTATGATGGTTGGAAGGCGGGAGCCTCCGGTACAGCTGATCGGGTAATTGTCATACTGCAAACACACTTTTGCTGTCAATTTATACAAGAACGTATTTCAAGCTGAGGATAGGGTTATGTTATTTTTCACTATACTGAGATGGCGTCGAGGTCTAACTAAAAATAAATGAGAGAACGGTCAGGTGCAGTTTTGCCACGTTTCGCCTTCCTCGCTTGGTATCTTCTGTGACTGACGCTCTAAGCACCATTGCCGCTATTGCTACGCACCTCTACACGTTCAGCCACCGGCAGTTCGTCACTTCGTTTGAACAATGCTGTCGTAGCAATTTCCGGAGCGGCCGACTTGGCACGCTTCGCCTTGGGACAATCATCCATAGAATCCTCGTCAAGATGCCACTTGCACTATGAACATACAGCTTGTATGAACCGAACAAGATTTCACTATTATTTTTTTTGAATTGCACTTACGCTGCTGTTTCAACATTATGTTGGAGTGGCGCTGCGGCTTAGGTAAAGGAAAACGCGCACTGGGGGTCGCCATTTTGGTTTCAATGAATGTTCCGCAAAGCGCGCCAATGGACAACTGATCGTGAAATCGACAAGACAGCTAATATATTTTTGGTATATTTTCATGTTCAAATCTGTAGCGTACAATAGGAACTGCACTAAAGGGCACACTGTACATTGTGAACAAAATCTATATGTTGCTTTGCTTAACAAACGAAAAATAGATGCGTGTCTGAATCGAAACCAAATTGAGTTCGTTGTTGAAGAAATCAAACATCAAAAAGGGCCGATAAAACATTTTTAATGAGAAAAAAAAGCTTTGTACTAACAACCTGTCTGTATTTCGAGTGTTACGTCCGATATCGCCACTAGGCATTCCATCATACGGTTGTACTACCAACCTGTGAACTTTACTTATATTTAATGTAAGTAGTAGTACACACTTAATTCTGGGCAACACTTCATTATATAGTATATGGTTGAGCATATGGGACAGGAGCTATGTAGGCCACTCCCGTTTTTAACGAGGGAAATTTGTTTCATGAAGTTAATATAATCAAACTTCCAGAATCTTTTGAGGTGCACACAGGTCAGAGAGTTTCGGTAATTCGAGAAAACGAAATACTATTAATTGTCAGCTGTACTGGAAAGGCTAATTTAAGCCGGAGTACAATTCAGCCTATGGGTGTGTGTGTGTATATATATTTTTGTGTTATGCAAAACCAAGGTGTCATCTTTTCATGTTCAATGTACCACATCTTTAAGATTGTTTTTGAGGGAAGTAATTACAATTGTATTCACGAAACACAAATTAAACAATATCCCTCTCAAGCGACAACGACAAAGATGTCTATTTTCTTGTATGGCTCAAACGCCGATACGTCAGCAGAGCAATAAACAATTTCTCAACTCACTAAGCGTCAATTTTTTTTTCTTTTTTTTACATGGACTTACTTGATGTTTTACGTCTACTAACCGAATTCGTTTGACAGCTCAGCGAAAGAAAATGAAATGGCTGTATGTTTATAGTGTAACGCAATTACTATAAAATCGATGAATGTATTATATATTTTTAAACATATTAAGTCTTTGAGTATATCATACTCCTACGCTATGTTACGCTAAATCGTTTTTGTTGCTATTATTTGCGTTGGAAATGCAATCGAACCTGTATCTTTAGCTTCGTCGCCGCTTCTGTGTCGCTTGTGAACTCGAACAAAACAAAGACCTATGAAACAGAATTCATTTACATAGAAACCTTTCTATTATGGAGCTAGGTAATGAAGCTAGGATGAAACAATTAAGACTACATTGCTTAGACCTGTAGAAAAAGCTATAGCCGCTAGTACTCCGTGCAAGCCCATGCAGAAGTTAGATGCGTTGCGTGGATTAGGTGTCAGCTTTTCTAACAGTTCAGGTCTTCTTACGGCAACCTATGGCCGTTGCGCATAAGACAAGCTTTAACAAAAAAGCCGTCAAAGGTTTTTTCAGTAGTCTCACAATTTTATTTTTTCCAATATATTTAATAGCGACGAGACGTCCTTTCTTCAGGCAATTGATTCTGCAAGGTGACTATCTGGTGTTAAAAAACGAAAAAATTACATGAAAGGTATAGCGCAACATTTGTTGCTGGGTGCTTCGGTGGTTACAAGTAGAAACACAGTTCCACTGTGTTCTGTATTTTTGAGGTTGCATTTCAAGGAACACAAGATTGTGGACGCCTCGCTTGCAGACTAAAATTCTGCAAAAGTTTTCGAACGAATTACAAAGGAAGCGTTTGCCGACTGTGTTAAGCATCCCGTTGCAGTCATTCGCTGGAGATCATTCATATCTTTGCTTAGTACAAATCATCAGCAAAAGAATGACAATCAATACCGTCAGTATCATTAGTGGGTTTCTGTAAATAGATATGTTTCCGTTCAATGAAAGTATATTCATGACAGGTTGATAATCGGTTGGGGCTGTCTGGCTGTTATGGAATGCGATCCCATCACGACGACTGTTTATCACTGCGAATGGCTTTGCTGTTAGTCGTTACCCCATTGCAAAACACGAAGGGACGAAGTTAGTAAATCATCCGTAACTTTTGCCGTAGTTTTTTTTATGATAATAAAGGCCTGTTTCGCCTAGCGGTCCGAGAGAAAAACCTAATTAAATTCAGACATGTTCTCTATTTGAGCGTCAATACATGGTTTCTTTATAAAAACAATATATCAAAGAGCCAGAAACAAAGGAGTCTTTAAATCATTTATGTTTATAAATAGTAACAATGAACAATATATATATATATATATATGAATGATTGTAAGTCTCTTTTTTGCCACAAGGTAGGGGAGGTTTGACGAATACATTAATACTATTTTTCCTCTTCGCTTGTTTTTGGTGGTTGTGCCCAGTAAATATTGGCCTATATAGTATACAATTGAAAACCTTAACCGCGTATGATACTTTGTTTATAAATTTTTCTTTATAATATACAATGGCTTATGTTAAGTGAAACCTATAGCAACACAAAATGTGTTAATGAGCCAACTTAAGGTTTCGAAGTATTCTCAAACGATTCGCCCTTTCTTTTAAACGACACTTTATTTAAAAAATTATAAGTGTTTACAGATATTTTGTGAGATTTTTTTATGTTTGCCAGCTATCTGCAGAATGCGGAGGGTTCGTTTCGCTGGTAACTGAGAAAATGGTTGGGGGTCCTGTTTAACGTAATTTTGGACATTTAATCACCTAGGCACCTCTTTTTGTCTCTAAACTAATATTATGTTTTTGTTTTTTTTCTTTCAGTGAACCTTTTCGCACTATTCCCAAACTTCTTATCCTGCATATCTGTACAAAAAATTGATTAACAGTTTACCAGTTACTATTCGCAGTAAATGTACTGATGATATCTAGACAAAAGAGAATTATTTCAAGCCTATTCTGAAGGGTTAGGCTACAGTATTATGAACAGAAATAATATGTACAGCTCGTTTCTACTTTTTTTTTTAACTCTATTTTTAACTAAATTTTTTAAGGCTAACTCAATGCAGTTGTTTGATTTACGCACGGAGGTTCCCAACACTTGTATTTTGTATTTATCACTAGAATTCCAGAAAAGAAGGAAAAGGTACCATAGTATAATTTATAGTATGTGTAGCATAATTTATAGTCTTTTATTTAATATTTCTACGTGGACGTTTTGTCATCCATAAATTTGATTGTATCACCTGGTTATCAGATCCTCATAGTATATGCTGCGGCACCCAGCAATTGCTCTACCGTTTCCCAGAACTCTTGTTACCAAACCTATAAATAACAAATGTCTCATCGGAGCACTGGACGTGCACATCTTAAGGTTTTAGTGATACGGAAGCCTCAGTAAAACTGGGATGTTTATCGAAATCATGTTTCATTCATTTTAGCTCTGCCATGTACCTTTTTATTAAATTGCCAAAAAAATAAAAACGGGTATACCCTCTCGCTCTTCCTTTATTTTTTTAGTCGAAAATAAAACTTTTGCATCGCTCATAATCAAGAGCAACCTCCCCTGTACAATGAATCAACAATGTAATTCCTACTCGCGTTTGATTCCCACGGATTGACCCAACTAAGCATTCTGGCCTGACATGTTCACCGATACGGAGGTCTATAATGGATAGGATGGCTAAGGATGAGTGAAAAAAAAAAAAGGATCTAGTCGATTTTCTATCGGGCTCGAATATGCTTTACTGGTTTCAACTTCGCCTCAACGTACAAACCCAGTCACCAATTTTGTTTAAGATTCAAAATGCCCAGCAAAAGATATGCTTTTTAATCTATCAGCTAGCCATGCCAATCAATCATGCTTATCATATATATTAAGCAAGAAAATCGCGGAAAAATGAGCTTGATTAACCGCACATCTCTAAGGATCATTGTTCCTTATTATAGTTCAAGATTATACATAACGAAGCAGAGATAAAAGCTTAGCTTTATCATTAGCGTTAAGCTGACATACCACTTGTCTGCTTTTTATAATGAACGGTTCTCTTAACCTCGTGTATTTACATCAGGCTTAGAACTCGGGGACCATATTGCTTCCAGCGAAATATCGTAGCGCGTAACTGGTTACAGGATGTAGTACTTACTTCACACAGAAAATAACACATGTGATTTCTACAAATAGTCTAGCCTTTCTCATTGTCCAGCCTGAATACACCTCCTTATTGGTTTGTATATAGTAACTACTTGGCTTACATCATGCTCCTTTGTCACTTAAAGCAATTACCCAACTATAGAGACGTCCCAATCAATTTTGGAGCCGCTGTACATATGTGCTATAGATTACCATGCATAATAACAGGCGCCTTTGACTTTAGATGTCCATTTAAACGAATAGTTTTAGAAAAATATGTAGGCACGGATACCTCTGCAGTTCGGCTTATGAGATATCAAATTGTAGCAATAAGTAATTGCCTTTCGTAAAGTAAAACAATTTCGAACAGCATGGCCCCCCCCACATTTCAGAACTCGCCAACGACGATCAAATGTCTCGATCTGCTATTGTAAATGAATGCCCCGATAACACCACCGCCCATTGACTGGTAAATACCTCAAGATAAGAGTGTAGATAAATGATGAGGCAATCGAAAGACACTGCTCAGTGCCAGTCGATGTAGATGGTCCTGGGTTCGATTGGTTTATTTGAATTAAGGAAGCTCATTTTTTTTAACGCTAGCATTGGCCCAATGACCCTCTTGGTTGGGCAAGCGCACACCGGAAGGAGCAGCTTTACATTCAAGCACGTATCTGTATTTGTAACGATAGAAATTACTAAATGTAAAGATAAGGCTCCGAATTGAATTTCCAAGATAAAAACGAATATTTTAGTGGTAAAAACTCTGCCTATCCAGGGAGTATTGTCACGGAGGGTGTTGATCGCCGATGTATTTGTGTTTCTAGGATTCAGGAATCTAAATTGTAGTAACACTGATCTAGAAATACATAACCAAGTCGGTATTCCCCAGCATAATGCAATAGACGAGTTAGGGCATGACAGCTTACGCATGGACACATATTCATGATGTGTTGGTGGGTTTTAATAATCTCGAGTCTTTAGGATCACTTCGGCGTTAGTCGGAGGAGCTACACCGTAGCACAGCCCTTGTTCGTTATGGTGCTAAAAGCATCCTTTTTAAATTCATGCTAAACAAGTTGGATACGACCCAAGTTCATAGCTTGTTCCAAACTAGCTCAATAAACTGGTACAAACTTGTGAGCAAGGGTTGGCTGCAGCGTCAGATCGAGTGGTCAGAGCTGACGTCACTCAGGAACGGTTGACATGTTTGTTAAAAGTGCTAAATAACCTGACAGGCCAAAACGAGCTAGAATTCAGATAGCGGCAGTACTTAACAAACTTCGTGAAATATTAAAAATCAAGCAACAACTAAGTGAGAATAGTTCTCGTTGAGCTTGAACACAGGTACGGAACGCGGGCGAACCTTCTCAGCAGCATCGTTGCCTACGCGAAGTACAGCTTATTGTTAATGGTTGTTGTCCATTAGAGCGTCTAATGAGAAATAGGGCAGTTTCTGAAAGATACAGCCGATTAACATTGGAGTGAGTACAAAAAAACTTTGACAAAAAGTTTGATTCAGAACGCATCATAAATGATGATCGTACTGATTAAATGATTTCCTAAAGGCGTTTGAAAAGCTTAGAGCTCTGCAAGAAAGTACTTGTGGACGTCGTAAGGCAGCGACATAACACTAGCTGCATAGGGTGTCATATATTAGAAACATTCATATGTCTACCCTGTAGTTTCACTTTTAGCAGCATTTGAGATCTTTTGGTAGGGCTTCCTTCAAGTAGATGTTAACAATAAGATTTCCTATTATATACTGTATTAAGTAGGAGAGGGTAGTTATATTCTATAAAGGAAAATACATGAAAACTTTCCGTTCTGCACCTATGTCAGCGCCAATGTTGCTTAAGGAAAATGGTGGATTGTTTATTGAAATTAAGTAGATTTTTTTCTTTTTTTTTTTTTCTATTACGGCTTTCCGTGGATTGAAGAGCTTTACAAAGGTTCACAACATCATTAGCTGAAAAAACCGTACATTTTCAGCAACTCTGCCTGCTGATGATCTGTAATGCATGATGCCCTTTACGTTGGCGCGCCGAAAAGCATTCAGCATTTCATTCTGACTGACGAAATTTTCCCGTGGTGGCACCGTGTCACCAATATTATCGTAGAAAAAAGGTATTGACGGGTTGCTAAATATTAAGCGGTTATAACAGACAAATAGGCATGCAATGATCCTTCAAGTTTGATTTACCAGGGCATTTAAAGCATACATGAGGGCGAAAAGTTTCCA
Organism: Varroa jacobsoni; assembly: GCF_002532875.2. NCBI lineage: Eukaryota > Metazoa > Arthropoda > Arachnida > Mesostigmata > Varroidae > Varroa > Varroa jacobsoni. Next base: position 180,511 of record NW_019212941.1, on the reverse strand, counting down.
ACATGAAGACGGCGTTAACCGTCAAAAATATTGCAGTGCATTGAACAATGTTCGTAAAGATTTTAGCTACGTCGACGTCGCTCAACTGCCGTTCGTATCAGCCGAGATTAGTGTTTTCGTAAACACTGAAAGAAGTTAATACAAAGCCGTTACTGTACTTTTGTTTTTAAACAACAATACGCCCGCGTAAATGATAAATGAGATCGAGGTTGTACTTCGTTTGCCACCACGAGATTTGAAGCAGTCGAGTTAACCCGTGATCGTACGGTTACGACAAACATCCAAATGGACGGCCAAAAAAACTGCAACCACTGCAAATATCAGCGGAATTTACTAGACTATATTAGACAACTGTCAGATTAAGCCCAAATGGCTGTCTCGAGAAAAACATTTTCGGCACGAAAGAGCTAATTGCGCGTTAGGTACCCCGTTCGCTCAGTCAGAACTGAAAATACATTCCTAGAACATTTCCAACGCCCCTGTTAAAGCGGTCGAACATTCTTTTCCATTAAAACTTCAGACATTGTCACGGTAAAAATGCACAAACTAAAAGTCAAGTTAATTGACCACCTGCCATATTCACTAGGTATACCCTCTGGAAACTTTTGTCCATTTCCTCGGCTCAGACTTTTGCTGAGAACAAGGGACGCCAATATTATAATTTCTACGAATTTAGATGGGTTTATGAAATCGCAGTTTCGCTGGAAAGAACGCATATACATACAAGGGAACTTTGTTCCAAACTAGCAAAGCACCTAACAAAAGTTACTGGTTTCCATGTGTCGGACCGTCTATATTACTTACTATATTACGGATTAGAATAATACAAGACAGCAAGCCGCAGGCTCTGTTTTGCTGTTAGGCAGATTTTACTTTACCTGTACAGAAGTAAAAGGTTAATTATATTTAGAATAGAAGGTCCGTTATATATCGGCTAGTTGGTTGTCTAATATACTGATGAACAAACTGTTTAAGCATAGCATTCCATACAAAATACGTTAGGCACACCTTTTTTTTTATACAACACAATGTTTATGTAGCACAATAGAGTTCGGCTGAGTAACCAACTTCAGAAGATGTGTCTTGCTTGCTACGTGTTTGATTTGCATACGTATGAACATTTTCATTTTACACGTGTATACATTTGTACATTTGTGTCAGCATAGATGATGCGATGGTATTTTCAACCGTCGAAAATGCGAGAGAAATTGCTGCGTCTGTCTATGACCAGTAAAACGTTGCATCAGGAAAAACAGCTTCTAGATTTGAAGAAAAGCGTACTTACTCTTGTCAGGATAAGCCCTTATCGACCCAAAAGAGAATGGTTCAATCCGATCACTCTAGGGGGTCCATTGGACAGTCAAACGGACTCTCACTTTGAGGGGCCTGTTTAAGGTAAACAGAATACATACATCCAGCACAACGGCGTACGGCGACACCTAACAATACGACAACTTCACTGTTGAATTTGGTCTTCTTGTCTACGCATAAGGCAGAACGACACCGAACAGGTTTTCTCGACTCTTCTAGGAATCAGGGATCAGAAGACGACCGTAGATGTTTACTATGGGTCTCGAAAGAAAGGTTACGACGCCTTCGCAAATCCAGGTAGGAGTTCATATTCAAGCTGACTAACTTCCTCGTATTCCTACACCATGATATTAAGTGCACCGTTGAAAATTGGCTAACATTTGAGACAATTAGGTCTCTTGACATACTTTAGGCTAGGTAGTTGCGTAAAGCGGGAAACGTATCTCTTAAATATATTGTACCCAAGTGTTAGCGTTTAGAATAATAGCATTTCGAACTTTTAGATCTAGTATGCATACCTCTAGCATTGAAACCTCGCGATAATTTTGATAAGGGTTAGGGTACATCGATCTAAATAGAGGTATTACTGCCCACCCCTGAAATTGAGCTCGCCTTTTCGAAACTATCCAAACAACCTGATAGGACTTACCATCGTCAGGCAATACCATTTATGAAATCCTAGTTTAATATATATATATATATATATATATATTTTTTTTTTATAATTGAGCTTCAAGAAAAGCTGCTCAGTTTATCTATAGTTATTCAATGGCAATATAACCTTGTTCTCATATCGAGTATTTGCTTCGCAGGATCTCTCTTCATCAATATGTGTTACATGTTAACAATGTTGCATAGGATTAAGAGTTTATTGGTACTCAGTTCTATTGGTACACTATTCAAAAACTACAGTAAACATTTAGTAAATAATCGAAGTGCAGAATTGAATTTTTTTTTTAACTCAATCTTATAAAGTATGAAAACCTAACCCTAAGAGATATTGATTATATGGCGCCTGCATACGTATGAGATGGATCCGTTTCCCAGTGTAGCAGCGTTAAAACTGATACAGTTTGTCAATGAAATAGTGGCCATTTAGAATGTGCATTACACGCAGAGGGAATAGTATCGCTTGGTCTTTGGAGGGAAGCTACGGTCGCTCACGATTAATACAAACTTGATCATGAAATACGGACGCGTTTCACTTGACTCCATTTTGAATCGATAACAGTTAAGGAAGAGCTTGGCCGATGAGTGAGAGCTGTATCAGGTTATTGCCTGCATCAATACTAAATGATGAAGGTCGATCTAGCGAATTTCGCTTGGAAGTGCGGAAAAAACCCTGCACAGTACTTTAATGTCTTTTCGAGTAAAGCTAGGTTTGCTGTCAAACAAGGGTCCATCAAAAGAGGAATCCAAACAGGTTCCGAACTTCAGCATTGTGTGTGTGTGTGTCTGTTTTTCGTTTTAGGTAGTTAAACAGGTGATCTTCTTTTATTGTTATGAAGATCGCTGACGGTTCGACATTTTCGGAATTCTTCCATAGCTTCAGAAAACTGTACCTTAGCATACGAATGATCGTGTTTAACGTCTAAAACGCAAGCGGCTGTTTGAAGGGCCGTCGCTGAAGGTGGCGGCCCACAAACCCGAGCACGGTTCTTTTGCTGCGCCTCGCTATCTGTTAGAGTATGCTTTTTATTCCAATAACGATGACGGCTTGGGGCAGCACAGTGACATCGCTTGGGTCTTGTCACATCCCACAAAAATCTTCACAGTCCTACCCACTAGCGCTTTTTATAACTGACACGGGAGCACAGAGCGTGTGACGTACATAGAAGAGTCGATAGCGTATGCCTGGACACTTCGAAATATGCTTGCTGTTTGTAAGGAAACAAGGAAAAAGTAACTGCTACCACGTTGTGAGGCAAACTACTGAAAAGGACCCATTATTGGCAGGTAGACGATGGAAGATTATTGGACCTATAAAAGGTGCAGAAGCTAAATTAATGTAGAATATGGTACAGACTACCCTATAAAAATGTGTGCAAATACGCATGCCAATCGTTTGAGATTTATGCAAGAATCTGTTTTGTTGCGCATTTAAGAAAAAGCTTGGCGAAGATCTTATTTTGAGCAGGGTAGTAGAATGCCCTGCCCAGCTCCCAATCCTGGTGCCGATAGGCTTCTTCGTTTGGAGATACTTTAAAGATAAAATCTATGTCGGAAAACCGACGATACTGGAAGATAATAATTTGCGGAATATCTGAGATAAGAGAAGAAGTTATATAGATTCCTTTGCAATTTCAATACTAATCATATGTAGACCAAGCACCGCGTCTTGGTGCACTGTGTACATATTGTTAGGGCGAGACACCTTGGAGCCTTGATCCGTGTTCTGTGAAATCTGACTATTGAAATTACGATACATTCAATAAACTTCTGCACATTAAACGTGTAAGCTGGGGGCTAAATGCCACACATACATATCATTGAGCCTCCGATGCGCATGCTCAATATGTGTCCACATACTTCGCAGGTACGTAAATTGAGTTCTTCGATGGATTACTTAAGTTAGCGCTTTGGCTAGAGCACACGATGTTTCTAACAGGAACTATATAAGTTCGAGATGCTTCTATTAACATATTTAGTTAACAGGCCGGGTAATCTGCGAAAGCGCTAGTTGTTATACAATCGCTTTAGTGTTGATCTATAATGTAAACACCAACGCAAATGTCTCACCCTTCAGTGAATTGATAAAGATGGATATAATTTGCTTTGCCGTTTGCCAAGTTCGCACGCGGAATCGAATCATATCACTGCAAAAAAAGGATGCAATTTAGGATTGCTCAGGATTTCAAAAGGAAAAAAAAACCGCAAGTGGAGATCTTGGTCACGGCTTGAGGAATCAGGCGACGTCAATACTTGGTTGTTTACCAAGTTGTCCCTATATACGTCAATGCGCTCTATACAGATTTAGACTATCGGTTAAGGTGGTCCGTATGCTCTGTCGTACTTCAGACAAATTCAGTAGATGTCAGTTCGATACCCTGAGCGGGAGACACCTAGGAAAATAGAGCCAGCGCAGCTTACAACATAGTAAGTATCGATTCCTCAGATTATTACTAGGTTTTCAAGTATATACAGTTAGGTTATTCCAATCATTATTTTAGTACTTATATACGTTAGAAAAGCACGCCGTTAGTGATTTGAAAATACCTCATGGTACTTATTGGAATATCAACTGAATCGTATGCAGGAATAACAATTAATTAATAATAATGATTTAATTAAACCGTAACACTTTTGCTATGTGCTGATAAATAACAGTTAGTGATATTGATTCGCTAAAATATCACGGGCTCAGTTTGTCATGACCGACAGCAACTGCCGAACAGAGATATTTCCAGTATCATTTTGCCTTACTGCAGGCACATCAGCTAGCTGATCTTAAGGGGATCGAAGATGAAAACAATTATCACAGACCGATTAGACAGTGGATAACTGCTGTTTGCTTCAGCGATAACAACGTGGTAGTTCCGTCAACGCCATAATTATGCTTGATGGGGTGCAGATTCATCCAAATACACTTAGGAATTTTAACTATTGCATGATATTTTATCGGTAATCGATCGGCCGTAGTAGCGTATCCTTTTTCCTTGCTGCTGTTCTTGTTCCTCTATCCATTATATGCAGCAATGGAAGTGATTGATAACAACTGAGCGCCGCTGGCCCAAGCGTCAATCATTCTTTATGATCCCACGACTAAATTGTGCTGATCGTTTTTTTTTTACACCATATATACTAACATCTATCTGAATCGTTCCGTTCAAACTGTCGTGGTTATATTTTTTCGAACGTTTTCTATTAAGTTGGTCAAAAAGTTACCGCGGTATTTTTTTTTACTGTATAGAAAACATTAATTCTTTTTTATTTCTCATGACTGTTCTTCACTCTTAAGAAAATTATATACACCGTCTTCCCAAAAGGTAGCGAGGCTTGTCTCGAAAAAGTTTTCCAATCGCCTTTTCAATTGTTGATGTATCTTGAGAGTAAAGTTACGAAAATGACTGGTGCGTAAACACGTGTGTGACCCTCCAAATCACCGGTTTTCAATTATCACTAAATTATCTGAGTGATTTTCCTAATATGTTGTAGCCCATCTGCCCTTTCGTCGAGACGATTTTGACAAATGTGAAACAAATACGGCGTACATGCAATCGTAGATCAGAAATCAACTTCTAAGGTGCAAAATCTTCAGTTGTAAAGATGTGTAGTGACGATATTTATCTGTGGCAAGGTTCGTATGAGTACAAATAACATAAGTTCTGAACGACTATTATACCCCTAATTTTATTTTCTTTTTTCAATGTTGGCTTATAGTGGGTCATGTGGAAGCCAATTTTACCCTCCAATCGTAAGATTGGAAAAAGAAAAAGCCAACAAAGAAGAAAAAAATGTAACAGACGTTGTCTTAAATGCAAAATATGGGCGCCAGAATTGTACGCACACTTGGAGATGTACGTGAATGGATTAGTGTGTGCTTCACTTGGGTACGAAGGCCGGAAGCCACCAAGGCACAGATCTTTCCTTCGTTAACCACTAGCAATATCTTGCCTAGTAGGACAGAAACGCTTTGCGCTGCTACTGCAAAGATGACAAAGAATAGAGCTATGCAGATGCCGAATAAATGCTTTAATTTAAGCGTTAATAGCATTGATTTATTTCGTTTAAAAACAGGATACAGTTGAGGATGCTATCTTCCTTTGGTATAGCAGGTACCGAGCTGATAAAAACACTATAGTACATGTAATGTATCATTAGAGGATTTGTTCCTTTATTCTTGTTATAATGGATCTCCATCTTTTAAATTATGATTGGGTCATATATATGTCTGCGACCTAAGCACCAGACACGTTATTCGGTGGGGAGTCAACGGCATGACGCAGCTCTTTCTAATACCTCAAGACGTTTTGAGATGCAATTTGCTGATCTTATTATAGTGTTACAAGTGAAGATCAAATTTAGTTCCACATGCCGAGTTTTTACACTGGATGAATAGATAAAATGCTTACAGCAGTAAATTTGACAGATCCACAATTGTTAGGAACTAGCCACAAACGTTTTATATAACTGGTCTTTAGTTAACCCCTGCATGACAAACTACTGCATAGCACTGCATTGAACCTCGCTGAAATTCGCACGTAATAATAGGAGAGACATCCGAATGTATTTAAGACGTAGATATTTGAAACATTTATGGTGAAGCAGGTTACTGAACAATCGTGGCTAAATTTTTTTCTTGTTTTTTTTTTTCGTATTAGCGGTTCTTATAGGGCTTAGAAAAAAAAACTTTTATTATTTTTTCTGTGTATATCCATATCACAAAGGACAATATCATTGGTCTGAGACTGGCATCCACTCAGCCTGCGAACGGGCTATGAAAGTTCGGCCATAGCCTAATAGACAAAATTCAGTTATATTGTTATTGGATCTATATGTAAAGGATTATATAGATTACTGTTATTTTAATCTATTAAGATTGATACTACAATGGCTTTTGATGCGGAGAGTCGACCTTCGTCTACACCGCAATTCTCCTCAAACCGATGCATAGGGTCATCGAAGAGATTCAATATTTTTCCATCACACGACTTTCAGCAGCAACTGTTATTGGTAGGACCACTTGGCTGTGGCTCTACCTATTGCTTGATCCCGTTCCCCAGTATTATGACCACTTTTTTAGGTCTTACCGTAGGGCCTTACAGTACATAATCACGAAAGCATACGTAATCACTATTATGTATTTAAAAAATAAAATACCCATATTTCAAACGACATACCACAATATACGTAGTATACAGTTTATCGTACATCGTCTATACGTCTTAATTCATGAAAGTAATAGGCAATGAGCATGAATATAAAAATTGTCAAATTTCGATTTACGACATTTTACAGCGACGATTTACACAGCGTAAAATAAAACTGTCAAGTAACTTTTGCTTTTTTTTTGTGTATATATATATATATATATACGTAAATGCGCCTATTGAGTAGAATTGGTAGCCCGACTCGTGCTACTAAGGATTAAATGACAATGGGTGATTATTATGTTGTGCGAGGAACATTGAAGCTAGCTCATCGGCCAATTATCGAATGCCTTCGAATGTCCATCACCACGGCGAGAACTGTGCACACCTGCGTACTTCGGTCGTCAACCTTAACGGGGCATTGCGTCGTTTAAACTTTACGTGATTTAAACTTCTTATACTTGAACGTCTGTACATGGACAAGGAAATAAAGTTACGGTGTTAATAAGTGATCTAACTACTAGGGGCGCTTTCTATCTAGTTATGTCATTGTCTGAAAAAATCTACAAAGCTATTATACGACACTACCTGCTTTTCGGAACATCTTGCGGACGTTACTTCAGAAATTGCCTAAGAGATGAATATGACAAGACCAGATGGCAATAATCACTAGCAAATACGTTTAGGTATTCCTTATTGACAGGTTAAGCATGGTTGAATACGGCACCTCTAATAAAGCCTTTAACCCAGTATAAGTCTGCCGTACTTACGTCCAAGGAGTCCACATTCTGGGACACCATGAAATATCACAATCTATTTAGTAACGGACCCATTTTAATAGTCAATTCGTGCGACAAAATGAAGACTATTAATTTATGGTCGTCTGTATAAGGTTCTACGGAAAGTTTTCCTTAAAGACATAACTAGTGCTCAGACGAAAAACTACGCTGCGAAATATTTTTGTATTTGTGGTACCAGAAGGCCTTATGGGAGTATTGAACTTCTGCACCATAGACAGGACTATTTAACACCAGAGCAAAGTTAAGCATGTTTTTTTCATACAAAGCCTGTCAGCGATATTTGTTACGAATTCTATTGCAAAGCAAAAGGCTGTTATTAAGCTAATAACGCTTCATAGATCTACATGTGTGACTGAAAAAAAGGTGTGCTCATTTTTGCTTAGATATATCTAACCGCATTGTACGAATGGGGCCAAGCGGTCTCAAGGATTAGTATCTTCCAGATAATTTTTTTTTAAAATTCAGTATCCTAGGCAGATATTTCCCTTACGTGAGCGCACAAACACATGTCCTAGCCTAGAATAAGCATATTTACAAATGTTCCTTGCATGTGACCACCTGAGATGCTTCTGACTGTCATTTCATAGAAACATTAAGCTGTGCCCCACTTTACACTTACACAAATATCGCGTAGACAAAAATAACTCTATTTACGAATTGTCCTAAAGAAGTGATTCCTACGCACTCTCAGCTCAGATAAGCAACTAGGGCTAGCGTTTTTTTTTTTTCTCTAAACATTAAAGCAAGGCATCATGATGATTTCGTAAACGCGATTTGTATGTTTTACAACGCAGGCGACGCTCAAGCGTTAACGCGTACGCTGTAAGAGACATACTAAACTGGGTTTATTTTATTCTTAAATATATTACTTTAGATCTCGATAAATATATTGTTATAGAAATACTGTACTTATTTCTCACAACTGTGTTCCGGTTGCAACGAATTGGAGAACCAGAAATACTGCGCTGTGCAAAAAGTCAAAACAATAGAAACAAACAAAAAAAAAAAAGATAAATAAAGAGTACGACGCAAGTTCAACTCGTCAACAAGGATCTTAAATTAACAGTTTAAAAAACCGCTGGCGATAGCATAAAGATATTGTTATTTCAAGGATTTTATAACACTGTAGATCTCCCAGTTAACAATCCTCTGGCTGGTATTTGTACACTTATATATATCTATGTACGTTTACATAAACCTCCTTGTTGGTTGTTAAGCCAATATCGTATGTAATCGTTAATAATTCACTGAATTGTGACCACCGCCGTTGGGAGTCTACTTAGCATCTTCAATCGGTGGATACGATTCGGTCTACTGTGACATCACGAAAAAGTTTGCTAGTCGACGTTTTGTATGGCCACGTATTCGCAGTACGCTAGATTTCTGTTACCGCCCCACAATGGAGATAACGCAGGGGGGTCGTTTATTATTTTCCATGTTATGATGTCCACTTTGAGAATGTGGCGATAAAGTTTTACCGTTGTTTAGCCACTGGATTGACGATAGCTCCGATAGTATGCAACAGGCTTAAACCACGGCTGGCGATGGTGACGTGCGTTCGCTATCGCTTCGTTGGCTGTGCAGATTCTTTGTAGACTGCCTGATGCCTTAACTGGATCAGTACCGTATTAACGTGGTTGCACTATCAATTATAAGCGTCATGGGCCGTGTGTTGTCTGGCTTCAGCGCCCCCTTCCGTTTTTTGACCGCTCTCGAGGTGCGTGCCTGACCATCGCGGAACACGTCCGGTCAGTCAATCACGTACTTGTCGACATAACGTATTCTTTCCTAAAATATAGTACAAATTACTCACAATCTCAGCTGTTCTTGGCGTCCATCACGTAATTAACTACATACAATATCGTAGTAGTGAATGATCATTGCACGTCGGGCGTAACAAGCAACCTTTGAACTCAATTAAAATTTTCTATAGTGAGAAAGCTAATTTTCAAGACTGAAACACTGGAGTGGTGTACGTGCTATACATATATGCACACAGGTGTACAATATCATGGGACGAAATGCTAGTACTATCATGGCTTTGATACGACACATTCTTGGAGCTCTGTTCCTTTCTGAAATGCCCACACGTCCATTCTGTATGATCTGTGCCAGTGAGCAGTGATTTCCAGAGTTAAAGACGAATTGGTACATGTACAAGAACAATATGATTTTCAATTGCAAAGATAAATAAGCTATCCAGTAGTAGGTTATGATATTAAAACCAAATAATTCCAATGATTCAATAAACATGAAGAAAACACTAAGCCGCCGTGTCGCATGCCAGCCATGTTGATTCTGTGAAGAAGTCATACGTATAAATTGTTTTCACTATGTTTCTAAGTTCAAAGTTAAAGCTTAGACTTAACTGGTGGCTCTGCTTCTAGAGTCTCGAAACGGGTCTAGCTAGCCCGAAAAACTGAAGTCTCCTATCTTTCACAGCGACAGCCATTCTTAAACGTGTAAAAACGCACAGAAGTCTCTCTCTTTAAAATATCAAAAGTGCTATTTTGCCGGTAGTGCGTACCTTTATTGGTTATATTCAATGCGTGCTAGGCAAATAATTCAAAAACAGTAATGGTGAATTCAGCGAAGTTACCATAAAAACATTTTTCAAAAGGACCTCTGATCAGGCATCAGCATGGTACTTTACCAAAATAATACTATATAGTAGTTTAGTAAAACTACTCCTTATCGATGTGAAGGTCCATTTCGAGACCTAAACTAATAAGGTTAGTTATATTAGAATATACACATTTACTGTAAAGAAAGGACGCTTGAAGTCGTTGAGCCCAAATGGTAAAGTATTATAACTTTTTTTTTTTAAATTTAGTTGTATTGCACGAACTTCGTAAGCGGCCAGCTAAATAAAAACTAAAACCTTTTGATCTGCGACCATCATACTTTGATGGAAATATTTTTGTCTTTGATCTTACGTGACTGCCCCGTAAAGGGCAACAAGCATCCGTTTGAAGAAAAGTGTGCAAACGGAGAGAATCAAAATAGCAGGATCTTATTATATACGCTGAATTATAATTGTATTTGTAATTCGTTTTTAACCTTTCTAACGTTTTTCTTTATATCATCTATAATAATACTATAACCTGTAGCTTAATAGATGTATTATATTTGATAACATCAAGCTCATGAGCTTAAAGTTAGAGAGAAGTGCCGCCATTCGCGTATTGTTGCTACGTAATTGATGTATTTTTCTCGTAGCGCTGTATAAACCTCTAGGAACTAAATTGTGTACAAGTTTTGTCCATATGTACGGATCTTCCGGAACCATATTCATCGTTATCATTCGATCTGGATAACTGCTAGATCAGTAATTATTTTCGTAGGACAAGGCGAACAGCGTTATCTTGCGCGACAGATCGGTAATTTTCTGCTCTGCTCTTACCCCTATCTTTGAATACTGAAGTTACTATAGATGACTCAAGTTAAGAGAAATTGCATCCATAAGAACCTAGAGCAGAAATGTTCAGCTATTAAATTTTCCTGACTTCTAAATGGGATCGGAAAACCGTCATCGGAGATTAGATCGAAGTTTGGCTTGAACAACCATGTTTGGCCTCCAATCTGGGAAGTCAGAGTATACAGTCACGTACAAAGCAAAACAATTCTTATGTTCGTTCTCCGAGTAAACGGAAGTACACCCAGAGAAATCGCGGAGTGAACGTGATCTTCTTCAGACAGTGCTTATTGCGGTGTCATCGAAATAAAATATTGCTACGCCATCTCGACCCTGGATTTCTTGTTTGCATATCGGTAAAAAGCACGAGTGTCAGTAAAGTCTGCTTGAGACTATTATAGGACACGGAATTACGTCCTCAGATCTAGCAATGGTGTACTTGTCGTGTTTGCTCTAGCTTCTTAACGGCTCACCAGCGCTGTGTAATTAGCGAACAGTCGGAAAAATAGGCTGATAGAAAAAGCACAGAATCGAGAAGGGTATGATACATTGACTAATTATCGTCCCCCAACAGGCAATAATGCATCCGGCTCATGAGACAAGGGTTTATGCAAAATATAATAGTAGTCTTATAATTCGTTTTATCAAGATCTGGAAGTTATCTCAAATACTTTTTGAAATAGGTGAGGCAAAAACTGATGGCTTTACGATCGCTATGAGCAGGCGCGTCACAGTTATACGTTGCACAACCTCGCTAGTCTGACCGCGGCCCGACGTCCATGATATATCTAACAACATGCTGCTCTCAGCTCTGGTTGTTCGTGTTGATGCTTGCACTAATTTAGTTAAGATGGTGAATGGGTCTTGTCATCCCAGTCTAAGACAAAGGCAGAGGTCGCCAGTAGGTTTAAGAGGCAAATTAACGTGCGTGCCAAGCTAGATAGGACATCACCAAGAGTTCTTATCTCAGCTGAGCGTCATCAAGAACCTCACATAACACTGTCGCGGCGCGACAACCTCGCAATTTGTAAACAAGTTAAACTATAGCTAGGAACTGAAAACGACATTAGCAAAAGCTGAAACACAATGAGCTCTGGTGGGACGCGGCTCATTTACGGCACCAGGCTCTGCAATTTACCCAGGCCCAAAGAATAAAATAATGTGTTCACAGGTTTTCGTTGCTAGGGTCGCTAGAGTGTCGAAAGAGCATTTACTGTTTTGACCGTTACCCAGTGTGTGCTAAGCAGAAAGGAACAACGGAGAATTATATTGAGTACATGTCGGATCTATTGGACCAAGTGGTGATTTGAGCCAGGCGCTGGAAGCGGGCAGTTTTGTGGACACGCAATGATTGCGGTAAAAGCCGGTAAGCCAATAATATAACTAGCAATGGCGATGTCTATGGCATGACGGTGAACTTGACAAAGATGACACACGTACACAAACACACGTGAGCGTAGTTTAAGGGTTACCTTCACAGGTTTATTTTTGATCATTCTCTAAGCGAGAAATTTTAGAAAATTGTCGATCGAAGGCGATGATTGGCTAACATCAGTCACTATTTCACGGTATACCCTGACACTGATTAGTCTGCGGCTAGACAGGTACTCAACTACCGGACAACCGGTACGGTTGGTTTAAGTAAAACTTTTAATTTTATCACAGCCTAGAGGCGATAATCGAGGCACTCAAGAAAATGACGCTAAACTAATCAGAAAATACGACACTTTAACGGAACAAGCTTTGAACATCGCGCTTTGACTCGTTTATTTATCACGAGCACTCACAAATGGCCTACCACACTATCTTTCTCGAGTTGACAGTGGATTGAACGACGACAAAACATTGATGACGATGGCCGTCTGAAAATCCAGCTGCCTTTAATTAGAGACACTGAAGCGGGGTAAATGACATCCACCGTTGTGCCCAGTGGTTGACGATGCAGCCCATTGCAGCATGTTGACTCTGATGAGGCGCTGATGTCGTTGTTGCAAATGATTCACAAAGACGCCTGAAACGGTGGCCTCTGAAAGATAAGCAGTAGAGCAAGGGTTCGTATTATTTGTATATTGCAGTAAGAGTAATCGTTTACTTACTGAAAGGGACTCGATTGTAGTTGATGCCGTTAGGCAAAACAGTTTGTAACACGAAATCGCACTTTTGTTTCTAACGAGCATATTGCATTGCAGGACTGTTACATCCATAGGCCCGGCGCACGGCAACCCAGAATCTTATGATAAAACAGACTGTCAATTTTTGTCAGGATACAGCTTGGTAAAAGGATGTATGTTACAAGAAGTTGATTTTTGCATCAGGAGGGCCTCGCATGTATATGAGATCCTTACGGAAAGCATGGATAGTTTTCAACCAATGAGCTAAAAGAAACATCTGTTAAATGAATTGCTTACATTATTACAGATATCGGATGTTCGGAGATATCGGACAGCCTGGAAAGCAGGCTTTATAATGGAGTCCATTAACGAAATGGGCCTCATGTCGCCGATTAAAATAATTACAAATTAAATGCGATCTCTTCACAACCCAAATACCGATTTGAATCAATGCAATATTTCTTCTTGCGAAAGAAGCTAAGAAACTTCTGGCGGGCAGAGACAGTGTTGACAGTGTAACACAAATGCCATTTACGGAGCCGCACTTTTGACGTTAAGTGCTTCAGCACAGAATTATGCAACTGTTTTCGCAACTGGCCTTCAATCTTCAATTTGAAAACCTGTTAATTTTACATAATCCATCTTCTAATACGATTTGTAGTAGGCAACTACTTTGTAAAAATACTGTTGGTTTTCATCTTCTTCTCATAATTACGATAGAAGCCAGATCCATTTATATTTTTGTGTCTTCTCTCTGTAATTGCACGTTGTCTCTGTGTTTTCGAGTTTCCCCTGTAATTTCGACTACCGCGAACAAAATGTGTGACGAATTATCTAATTATGACAGGACCAATGCGATAAAATGTAACCATTTTGTTATAGCCTGAATTCGAAGACTTCTAGTAATAGAACTGTCTTTTCGAATGTGCCTCGCTTACCCATATAGGCATTGCGAAATGTCAGTCCGTGAAAGGGTCGGTGACAATCAAGGCTACAATCGAAGGCATCGCAGCATCAACAGAGATGATGGCAGTGGCGGCGCGTTGTGGCGCCCCCTGAATCGAGGAACTTGAGTGAATGCTTACCATATGTTATGCCGCCTGTCAACCGCAATGCGAAGGGTAGTTACCAGCGACTCGCCTGGTTCTGCTGCCAAGTGTAAAGTCGTCCGAAAACGCCGACACACGATTGAGCGGTTAATGCAGCTAAATGAGCTTGAGTGTTACCGTGTCGTCAGATAGCAGCGCTATAGTACGTCTCCGCTATAGTACTCCGTTCTGCATCAGAGTGGATCAGCTGTGTTCAGATGGGAAGGTCCACTTGTTGAAGCGGAAGTGACATGCCCCCTATTTGACGTGGTCCTGTCACTGGAAAGGCCAGTCAGTCAGCCAGCCAGGGTTCGTGCTATCGCTGCTGCTTCTGCTACTATTACCAGCCCTATACAGGGCTCTGTCGCGTACACACTGCCGAAGGTCTCTGCCACCCCAGTTCTTCCCCATCATTGCCAGTAAATGCCTTAACTAAACTGGAATAAGGGAGGGTATTCCGAACGGCACCGTTCGGGCATGTTGTCATGGAGACGTCGGCGTGGAGAGAACATTGTACGTAAGAGAGGGCTACAGGAGTCACATTGAGAGAGCCCGACCGTTGGTCGCCTCAGTCGAAGGGTGCCTCAGCTGACCGAGGGCTGTGTTGTATGAGTTGTGTTCCGTGCGGACCTGACAGCGCTGGCTTGGCCCTGCGCCGAGGCAAGGCGATATGTTGAGTGTGTAGAACGCATCAAACGCTACAAAGCTAGAACATAGCAGCAACAGAAAACATAACAGGGGGGGGGGTCAAAAGTAAAGGTAAACAATTGATTCAAGCAGCGAGACAGACGGGAAAAACAACGCATTGCTACAGGGATACTAAGGCAGCTGCCAATAACAACTGCGGCATCTACAGCGGTTTGATTGCAGCAGCTGAAGTTCCTTTGAGAGCGATCGGCAGTTTCTTTTCAACTCTACTTTTTAGCCGAAGCGAAAAATCGAAAAGGTGAAGAAAATTTTTGCTTGTTAAAGTCGAGTATATTTCTTTCAGTCCATTTATCGTTGCTGGTTTAACTTCTTTCAAGTTTCTTCTTGCAATGGCGACAACGCACGCTCACCCCACCAATTTTTACTGTTCCTGCTGCTGCTGCTGCTGTCATTGTCACGTTTTTTTGAGGTGCGTGCCGCGGCCGCGACTAGTTGATTACGCGCCTGTTTGCGCGTTCACCTTGAAGCCTACGACCTACGACAAATCGAGTATTTGTTCGATTTGCAGAGCTTGTGGTAGTTTAGGCTAGCTGAGTTCGTGCGATAACATGAAGTGAGGTGACGATTCAAGTCCTCGTAGCACTGCAAGTAGCGTTCGCAGCAGCGGCAAACAAGCAGTAGCGAAGACGGATCGCGAATTGAAAATCGAAGAGCAATTATAATCACAAATAAAACAATTAAACATCGCCAAAACATTCGCGAAAGAAGGAACACGTGCTATTGCCTCGTGTGACAAACAATTCTTATCGAAGTGCCTCTACGAATGTTACTCGTGTGGTCCAGGACGACAACAGACGCGAGGATATCATCGGTGATCTTAGTTGGGACGTGAAAACGGAAGAAAAGGTGTCAAAGAACGTACAAGGAGCGCTGGGCGTGGTGTGGCCAGGTGCGAATGGTCAAGATTAAGGGTACCAGCCGCCAATATAGTAGAAAAAAAAGTAGGCAAGAAGAAAAACTTCCAAGAAGAAGAAGAAGAAAAGGTGGACGAACGGCCATCAAAGAGGCACACTATTCTATAGGGAACCAGCACCAGCGCCATCCGATCTTTTCTGTTTTTCAAAGCCACCATTATCCGGTAGCAAGGACGACCGCGTTCAAGATAACGACGTCGTCGTTGCTATTTGCTAAGCCGGGTACACAGCATCTGGCAGCATCACCAGTTTCGTCACGGCGCTCTGTTATGTGCTGCCGCCTGTCGAACCTCCACGACGAGCGACGGTGGCGCCGATCACGTTGAGTTCCGAGTGCAGCAGCGATAGTAGCAGCTGATAGAAGACTGTTTAGATAGCCCACTACCCCCGACTAGTGCAACAGGCCAGACGAAAAAAGAAATGTGCACATGTGTCAGCTACTAGCGAGGACGTTGATGCCAGCAGCATAAACACCTGCACCAAGTTCGGTGTGTGACTAAGCAAACAAACGCAGCAGACACAGCAACAACGCACTTGGAGAGGACGACGGTGACGGAATAGCAAAAAAAAAAAAAGCAAAAGGGGCTAAGGAACGCTCAAGAAAGGAGACTATATACAGCGAGAAGGAGATCAGTGCGAACAACAACCAGGAGAGAGCCAAAAGCTATTCATCAGCTAAACCAACCGCAAACGTAGCCGCTAACGCATTAGTAGAGACGGAAAGCGAACAGAAGCAAAAGCCGAAGCAGTGGCAATAGCAGCTACAACCCCAGCAACAAGAACTCGAGATGCCGCCGAAGATGGAGCGTGGTGGCAAGCCCGCACAGCAGCGCACGGAATCAAGTAAGTCGTTGTTTTTGTCTTGGTCAGTTAGTGGTGCTAGTGGTAGTTGTTGCCGTATTACCTATCGTAGTTCATCTGAATCTAATCTTCTCGAGCTAACCACTGTCCTAGACAGTTTAGCTGTTCAGCGCCTTTGCCTATGAGCGTGCATCTCTTTTCTTTTTCCTATTAGACACATAGAGGTAGGCTATAGCAGATGCGACCTGGCCTAAACATCGCGAGTTCTGCTTGGTTAGCATTGGAAAAGCTCCTGATGAGCTAGTGACCGGCCCAAGCTGTCTTAGTAGTCGACAATGACGAAGGCCATGTGTCACAATGGATGCCCGCCCGCCTGTTCATCGACAACACCCGAGACCGGAACTTTACGTTTTCGTCTTGTTTGCTTCATTTGCATCGCCTACGTTATTAACGTTTCAGCCGCCATTGGCGCCTTTCGTTGCTTAGTACAATTGGCCGCTGTAGTCCAACGAAGCAGGTCGTCTGGCCAGGAGAACTATTCACAAGAACGAAAGGGGTAAAATAGGAGGTAGATCGTTGGTGAGAACTTCTCTCGAATGAGGCCTGTTCAACTCGAGTCTCGCTGAGACAGACAGATAGACCGACACCAACACTCACATCGAGGAGTCAACCGGGAGAAATACACCCAGCTCTAGAAGTCTGAAACTGCTACTCGATGCCAAATACTGCCGAATTTACTGGCAAATTCTAAAATTTAATTTGACTTTTCCTACCCAAAAGTCGTCGCTGTCACACTTTCGGACTAATGTTAGACATCTGGTAACCAAGCTCGACCAAACAGCAATAAAGTCGAAAATAAATCGGTTGATTCTTTCAGCCATCTAACTATTTTGTCACCGATTTTGGCAAGCTTTTATGCCATAGCGGGGTAAACGGTAATGGTCAAAACGACCCACCTAAGCAAATAGATATAGATTTGTGTTAATTGACTAACCTAGATAATAGTACATTAAATCATGGCGGGAATTACGCAACACTCGTTTCGGTAAATACTGTTACTATGCGGTTCCTTTGTGTTAGTATATATCAAGCGATATTATCGAACTGAGCCATTTCCTTCTTAGATGCTCATAAACAGATGGGGGTGATTGTCTCAATATTGCAACAACGAATAAAATCAAGAAAGCGAACGGGGCAGCTTAATGGCAAGCGTGCGTAAGCAGTCCTCTGCTGCCGTGGTGGTTAAGGAGGCTAGTATGATTGAATGGTTTGCCAGCGGCCAGTTCTAAGTGCCTTTCTAGCCGAGAGTGTTTGTCCTGGGGATCTTATGGGGACGAACGGCCCGGATCATGGCGAGCACTGCACCGTGCCAGCGACAGCGACCAGAGGATTAACAGCGCGGCGATTATTGCAAGGCCGGCTGTTACATTTGATCGAGAAGAAAGCCGCATTTGATAGCCTCGAAGTACTGGCCTGACCCAGGCCTCGCCAAACTGCGCGCACTGCCCAATGCTAATGACTCGCAACACAGACCAACTATGGAATTGTTCGAAAATCGTTTAGTCGCTGGCTATGCCGCTGTTAGCTTTGCATGCAGAAAAGGAGATTTTAATAAAGGCTAAACATACATTAATAAATTGTAGCTTTGAAGGCAAGTAGTTCTAAATTTCACCACTAGGAAGAGAAATATGACGTAAAAATATCTTGCTTTTCTATTACCAATACACATAGTTGCCAACTTATGCACTTCCAAGCTATTTATGGAGGTAGGAATGACATATGAAAGCGTACATTATCATTGAGCAAGACGATAGAAATTTTCTATTCAGAGATCTTCATAGGGCGTGTTAGAGAAGTGAAGCTTTAAAGTGAAGAGGTTGAAAGGAGTCTTCTAACAAAGAGGATCAAACTTGATGCGACCCATTGACGTCACTTGATTTCAATTCTGTTTTTTCCCCATGTTTAGCACATGTCAATTAGTGAAGATGCATAAAGGCGGGCTTTACTGATCGATTGTCCATGACCAAGCAATACAATTCGCTATTCGACAGTTGGTAATATATTCTTTAAGGTTACCTAATTTTTAGCTCAGTGTTGTATGAATTAGTCTCACTTCACTTTTACAACTGCGACAATTAATGAAATTATTACACCTTTGTCGAGTCTTCCAGCTGAATCTTGCCTCGTTAATTGAAGAGCGCGTCAGCAGTACAGCGGTATATCTGTGGTACGTTTAGCAGTATACGTGTTGTTCAGTATTTCATTTTGTGCTAAAACGTTAGCTAGGTGAAGGGAAAGGATTGGAGTCCACAAGTGTCCGCACTAATTTCGACCGTTACGAGGTTTGAGACGGGACGGTTGTGGGAAGCCGGAGCGCCGAGGAATAAGTGGAATGCACAGTTCGTACAATTACAATTTGGCTTGCAGCCAAAACCCTTCAGAACCCACTTCCGCTAAGCAGAGAGGCTGGCAGGGCGGTTAGTAGCAACAATCGAGTCAATTGGTGGGGCTTTCCAAACTTCCCCACGCCGCCCATCGCTCTAAGCCCGTTTGGCCCTTACGCCCCTTCACCTATCCGCAGCACCACCTGACGGCTAAAAGTCTTGGCAACGAGTGTAGCAACAAATGAGCTAGACGAAAGCGCGATCGCCTTCTGCCGTACAGGGGACACAGTGCGGTCGGCCTGTTGCATCAGCCCGACTGAATAGATCGGGTGCGCGTTTATTTGCTTTGTTAAAAATCGATGTGAGAAACTCAATGTGAAAGATGACCGCTCTAAAGCCGCTCTATCAAAATTGATTACGACTGAGCCGTGGCAAACAATCAAATACATCACATCTGATATTTCTCTTTGTTTTTATCATAGGTGATATTTTTTGGTGAAGTGAAACATCGCATCAATCAACTCCTATGAAGTACAAACGGGCCGACCAATATTTTCCAGTAGGGACTATAGTTTCGATTAAAATCCTGTTTTCGGTGGTATAAACAAGTTTGAACAGTCGGTAAAAAAATCCTGCTGATAGCTTTACCTATCCACCCGTTCGCGTGAATCCGTTACTCAAAAGGGGCTAGGATATCAAACGTACTATCACCATATTACAAGTTTAATACGAATGCCTCAGATCGTAGCGTTTCCTTATAAGTAATATTGCAAGGGGACAAGTCAAGAAGCAATTTTATCTACAAGGGTCTACTATTAGGAAACATATCATATTTTATCGGTACGAGTACACGAGAAAATTCAGATTTCGGTTGTTTTCTGATGATATTCTGGTCACATGAAAGTAGTAGGTCGTTCAGTCGAATCAAATCACTGCTCCGTTAAAAGGATGACAGAAAATTTATGGGTTGTCTGGCTTAAGTCAACAGATAAAATTGTCCGGTAGGCGTTGCTCGAGACCCAAAATGGCGGATAGAAAATAGTAAGTTGCTGTCAACTTTCAGCCCGCTGTCAACTAGCCATTGAGTGTAACTGGACGTTAATTGAGTGTAGTTACCGACTCCTAAGTGATTAACCATTAAGAAAGAACTTTCTCTATAGAGGTGAAGAAAGACGCAGATGGTACTATTTTCACATTATTTGATTAGGTTGCTAGAAAATACATCGCGATTTTTCTCTTTCTATCATTAACTGCTTGTAAAATAAGTGCTTTTTGTCTGTTGTTGACAGTTTGAAACAGTTAAGCTTCTAGAGGCAGCTGCATATGGCGTATACGCAACTCCGCCGATTTAGGTGAAATGTGCTAGTCCAAACGACTAGCTTTTATAGCGAGCTCAAGCTAATGGGAGCAATATTTTAGATTGCCAGACGATATCTAGCGAGGCTTACGTTCGATACTGGCGTTCAGCCTTGCTTCGAACTACTGAAGTTCAATACGAAACGAATTTCGAATCTACACCTCTCACATGTACGCTTAGGCTTCATGCGCAGATGCGTTACTTCTCAACTAGTGAGGTAACCGTTTATTGATTTCAATTGCTTTACCGTTACGACTACGGTCGGTATAGTTGAAAATTGTACACCACCCTAGTCGTTCTTATTCTATCGATCACAGTCGAGTGCCGTTTAATCATTACCGCTACTGTTTTCGCCCTTCCTTTCAATGACTAGCCTATTCTTTAACAAGGTGAGTTGTATAGATACCTTTAACTATTTTTGTCTGCTCATTAAATCTCTTTCTTTATTCTACTTTCTTCTGGGCTTGCCCTCGTTGTTTTCGCTGCCGGCAACAGCCTCTTTCCAGCCTGTGCTGTTGTCTGCTCCTTTTCCCTTGTATCTCACGCCCCATATCTTTTTCTCGAACCATAGCTATTTTATTACAGGACTAGGTGTTTACTCTCAGGTGCCATCTGAGTCGTCTTTGCGAGCTGCGCTACGCCGCCTGCCGGCCTTCGCTGGCTCCCGGTAGGACTGCCGCCGCCGCTGCCGCCGCCGCCGCTGCCGCCGCCGCTGCTGCTGCTGCTGCTGCTGCCACCATCGTGACTCTCGAAATTGTTGCCGCTTAAAGTACTGGCCTTGATCTAGCGCGATGCGTGTGCTTGCGCCATTGCCAAGAGCATGGTCTGATAGCACTTGACCTATTTTTACTTGCTCTCGGGGCGTAGAGAAGAAAGCAAGGACCCGTTTCATTTTTCAATAGAACCTTCAAAACGGAAGGCTCAACCTTTAAGTTGATAACTCCGCACTGGACAAAATTTAACGAGTGCCAGATGAGGAAAAGGTGAAATATTCTCTAAGTATAGACATACACTTGGCCACTGTCAGATACCTTTGACTGACTCACTACACTCATAATTCCTGTCTTCTCCAGTCATTTTTCAATCGTTGCACCGTGCAGTCTCGGTTCACTGCTCCGTCCTAGCTAAAACAATAAAAAAAGTCCTAAGCATATATTGACTTTTCCGGTGGCCAAGTGATTATATCAGCATCTGCTAAATTCCTGTGCATACAGGTCTGAATAATATCTTCGCAGAAATGACTGATCACTTTCGTCGATCGTTACACAAACCCATTGCAAATGCACGATTTCGTAATCAGGAAATACAAGAATATCGAAAAAATATATTCCGGATCAATCGGGCCAAAATGACAAATCATTAGGGTTACCTTATCTCCTGAGTCTAGGGAGCATAAGCAAATATTTTTTAGTTGTAAAACCGTTGAAGCTGTACTGCTTAAAGTATGTATAGTGACAAAAAAAACGTCGTGCCAACATCTGCGCCATTTCAAGTAGAGATGGTATAGCATTGTGTCCAAAATCTAAATCGATTCAGACCGACTGTCTCTACTTGAAGGAATATGATGACCGTTAAATTGATCAAGCAAAGAAACCGTCTTTTTGATGTTGTACCTTACTTGTTGTTATAGGCCGTTCAAATGTTGACCAACACGTCCGTTACGTCGGTGAGGTCCACGCCGGAAGCGCAAAAAGATATGTTTTTCTCGCGTCCATTAGCTTCAGTTATCGATCGCTGCTGAATCGTATATTCCTTCTTCGAAGAATCTTTGCCGCTACTTCTCCTACAGTAGAAGGTTCTGTACTTTAGCGTAATGCAGCAGCTTCTTTCTTAGCCAGCTTCAGACGGCGATGGTTGGGGCCGATAGGGATCTGACGTCGTGGGCAAAAGGGAGAGTGTGGAGGTGAGGGATTTAGAAGGGAGAGGCGGGATTAGCTCTGCGGGGTAGTTCAGTCTCTCATCGTAGAAGTCCTTCAGAAGGTCGTCCCGTCCGATTTGCGCTCCGGGACCTTCCTCTGGCTAGCTCTCCCCTTTTCCAAATACATTTCCCTCTCCCATAGGGTCCCTGCACATGGAGTCGATTACCACCGACGCAGACCTCTCCTTCTATGTCACCAGCCGCCGCGCCAGCTCAGCTCCGAAGGACGAAACGGGACCGCTTCGTTGGCTGTCTTCTGAGTCTGGCT
This sequence comes from Varroa jacobsoni, assembly GCF_002532875.2. Classification (NCBI taxonomy): domain Eukaryota; kingdom Metazoa; phylum Arthropoda; class Arachnida; order Mesostigmata; family Varroidae; genus Varroa; species Varroa jacobsoni. Next base: position 157,626 of record NW_019212941.1, on the reverse strand, counting down.
AGTCCGTCGTTCCTGGGAACACGTGCTAGACAATATGGCTGTTCCCGATAGCAGGATCTGTCCGTGGCCTGAGGCCTATTTCTCTATTACTTGCCTGCCTGTTTTCTTGCTGGCTTTAGTTGTCTAAGCATCCGCATACGGAAATCGGTTGGTTGGGTGGCAGGAATCTAGCTAGGCCTTAGTTAGATAGACCGTTCCGTTCAATTGGAGCGACGTCCGATTTCAACTGAGTGTATTCCTGTGGACGTTCTACATAGTTTTCCGAATCTTTTCGAGGCTGCCGCCCCACTCCTCTCTCTTATTACTCCCGTTTGCTTTGGCAATACCTTCTTTTTTATCCGGAAACAGTAGCGTGCGATTCCGTCAGTCGGCTTCTGTGATCAAAAGGGCTGATGCGGGGAGCGGCGGCCTAAGATAACCGTTTTCTCGTTGAATAGCTTGCGGCTAACTAGGGCTTCCCTTATTAGCAGACTCCCTTCGGCCTTCTGTCCCTTACTGCCTTATTTCCGCATACATTGTAGCGGCGGGGGCGGCGATGGTGGCGTTGGTCACTGGTGATGTGACAGCATCGATCAGGATTTGTGTGATTTGACTAGACGCCTATTTAGGGCGGTTCAGTAAATGTTTGCATCACTAGCATATTGTCGAAGTGTTCTAGATGTTGATACTGAACAATATAGTACAATCATCTACGAAAAAAGAATTTGCAAGAAAGTTATAGCAGTACGATTCGTAAAGTTATGTACAGTTTTACAATATATGCAGAAGTAGCGACGGGTGCTCAGAACGGTATCTTTATCTTTTCTCTAACACTAGCAGTAAGGACAGATAAAGCCGTTGCAAAAAATGTGTTTGGTTGTAAACGACAAGGTTGATATTTGCAATGGATTTTCCGTAAATAGTTTCACAGCTCGTCAGGCATTCGATAATTTCGCGGCAAGGACTGCCTATTTGTGTCGAAGCTCTCAAACACCTTTACTACAAACGTTAATGTAAACCGCTCAGCAATATCACTCTCTTATTTAGGACTTCGTAAAATTGCTATTCGTTAAAGCCCTGTTTCCGCTCCTGAATTTTTGGTGGACAATTTATAGAGTGGCCTTTGAGGAAACTATCATCTCCATAACATCCGCTATACCAAATAATCGAACGATTCCCTCTTACCAGCCAAGCGGATAGCTACGTTACATCAGCTTAGACAACAGTTGCATTTGGAGCAGTATCCGAATTCGAACTGCTGTTGGGGGTTTGTGGCAGGAACAGAGAGTTTAATACCTCTTTGCCAATTTCTTTACATTATACCAAATGCTTTACACTGGAATAATTGCAAAAATTGTATTGTTTTTGCCAAGGCCAGTCAACGATACATACACGCTTGAACCGCTGAAGTAATTGTGTTGCTCATTTGGTATAGATCAATAAGCTAGCGTAGCAGGTTCTCGATTTCGATTATCCTAAAACGACGTCTCGCAAAAGGGAAGTATCATCTACCATAAAGTACACACTGATAGCTGAGTATCTGGAATCAAATACGAAATGAAACAGATATGATTTCAGTAAAAGGTAGAAACAAAAATATGTTTGCCAAAAGGAGTATTGTTTATCAGTTGAATTCTGCTGACGGACACTTGAGTGCCAAAGTTCCTGCCTCCGTCATGACTTGTGTCCCGCTATGGTATTGACTCTACGCAATTTTTTTGCTTAGGCATACTATCAGAAAATTACAGCAAGGTAGAAAAACGTGGTTATGGCTTAGCGCATATTGATGCTAACAGTTTTATAAAATTAAAATCTTAGATGAAATTTGATTTGCAAGATAGCCAGACTCAAGTTCACACAACTATAATCAATACGCATTACTTTTCTTTCCATTTCGATAGATGCAGATTTCCTGTTGGAATACGTATCACCTTGCCACGCTAAAGTGGGCCGCGTTCATGGATGAAGCGTTTGAGTATTATGAACACGGTATGCGTGGCTTGAAACATATTCCATAACCTATTTGCTAGCTAGAACGTTTGTCGGTTTGGCGCTGACGCTTCGCTATTAACGTAAGGTTTGTGTAGCATTCTCAAAGAATAAAATTTCGATCTATTTTAGATGTTACTCGCCAAGCGGCTTTGTGGGCTTCTACTATGACTTGAACTCTTCAAATTTTCTAAATCGGCCAATAGCTTGGATGTAAAGCTCGCCTAGGCATTTTTAGTAATTTGTTCGAATTTCAGGCCCAACGTATAAAATAAATCTTGTGGGAATGTTTCAGGGTTGCTACATGACGCATTGCATTGCTATTCAATTCTAAGCATTACTTTGCAAAATTTTCGATTCCTCCCAGAGGATACGCGTCTACAGTAAGTAGGCTGCAAGGATTTCTATTCCTAACAATTTGCAGGCAAGGGCTAGCGCAACATCTCACCAATATTAGATCAATTTTGCAGATATTGGCTACTTTTTCGCCCCCGAAAGCTCAATAGTTATTGCATTTGTATGTAGTTATCTATAGGCCGCAATGTTCCACAAATAAAGAGAAATTGCGTTTTTGTTTTCATTCTTTTTCCTTTACGACAAAAATTTTACCGGTTCACTAATTTGGAACTAAAGTTAGCGAGAACGATGCTTCTTAGAACGACGTTACAATGCCTGTGTTCAGCTCAGATAGTTGATTGGCGCATTAGCTGCATTTAAAAGCCATCTGTCTAAAAAAAATGGCTTTCATGAAGAACGTATAAAAAAAAGTCAAATAAGGTAGGGGACGGTTCGAGTTCCGGCAATGACAAATCGTACACCGAATGAATAGTACAAAGAAGCTTTTTCAACATTTTTATAAACCTTAGCTTAATATTGTATCTAGTAACTCTATTCTTTCAGTTTCATATAGTCCATTAGGTTTCTAAGCTGATGTGAGTTTATATCAGTCTTTGACCTTTTTTTTTTCATTTGAAATGGTTAGATTGTTCTCATCATATCTTTTTTAATGCGTTTACGTTACACGTATAGTAACAGACGTCTGAGAATTAGACAGACTTCTCTGGATTGTAACACAGATTCTTCGTGATCTCTTTGATGGACAATGCTACCTCCGCATTCTTTTCAGCAGCCATGGTCGTGGACAATGACTGTCTCACACATACATGTATGTACATATCGAGTAGATACGGTGGAAGTGAGTTACTGAGCTGATACAGGCGAAAGGACCTTATCCGAGTGACCCCCCGATGAACGTGTTTGACAGTACTGGCTGTATACGGCGACAAGCGATAGCGTACAGCTAGCGCAGAGGTGTGTAGACGAATCGTATGCTTATTTGTCTGTGATCCCTAGCTCGCTGCTTCATCACTCTCTCGCAACCCACTACGAGTGCTTACCCCGAACAATCTCCAGACTACCACTGTAGTATTCATTTGGGTTCAACCCTTGCAAGTCTCCTGAAGGTACCCCTATCTTTGCCTAGCTTGCTTCACCAAACTGTGATGTGGTCCCGTCTTCCTCGTCGTCCTTTTAACCGTCAGCAATAGGGCAAAAGCAAAGCAGTGCTGGCACCAAATATTCATAGCCACAAAGGCCCGTTGGCGGTTTTCAGTCGGCCGATACAAAGCTATTATCTGTTTGTTCTCCACCTGATGCATTCTAGTAGTGCTGCATGTACTAATGTAGTAATACTTCGACTAGAAATCATATAATACAGTGAAAACAGCGCCGTGAATTTACTACGCAACGATGGCCACTACATGGAAACGAGATCACCACTATAATTGACCGCTTGCATCGTAGGTGCTATGCAATTCCTGCTTACGCGTCCGCTGACGGGCCTCGTCGTAGCCATTCGTTCTATCGTCAGCTCAATACCAGTTCGTGTCCCTGCGGTTATAGACAAACGGAGCTTTGCACATTATTGACCGATAGGCATAGAGACGTCTGTGGTAATTTAAGATCCTACACTTTAGAATAGTGTTAGTTTTCGGTAAAACTTATTATTAGCTGTTGACCTGATGAGTTGACTACAATGACACTTTGCAAATGTCGGACGACCCCGTTCTGACCATTCCTACTTTTTGTTTTCTTTCGATTTTTCGTATAAGGCTATGCGAAGGACAGCATGCATAAAATAATGCCGAACACAGATCGCTATTTGAAACATTATATTTATAAAGCAGTTGGTGAAACTTAGGCAGAACTATTCGAGATTGCGCGAAACGGATCGAGTTGTGTAACCGTTTCCTGAAAGGACACTTGACCGATACTGTCCTTCATGCGTAGTGCAAATTAGACCCTCTAAAATAGGCTGACGTGGAAGACCAGCCATAGAAACTCGCTTTTGTTATTTACTTTAGGGGCACTGAGGTAGGTTGACGACACTTTCCTTACATTATGCTCGGAGAAGCAAAAACGAAAGCAAATGCCGCAGGTGGATTTGTATAGGCTTCTAACTGATCGAGTGCTTATTAATAGTATAGCTACCAGATCTGTTCATACGGGTGCCGTGAAATAGGACTGCGTTGAACATAATCCAGACGTAAAAAAGGAATACGCTATACGGTACACGAACAGCGTTACAAAGAACGAAATATTAAAAAAATCAGATTCATTTAATTGTCCTCCTCTATGTTTGTCTATCTAATGTCTCCTCCATGTCTATGTTAACTTGTTGAATATACATTTGTCCAAGAACGCATTGACCCGGTAGAATACAGTGCGGAAATGTTTTTCACAGAACGTTTCTTGTGTGTTTGACAGAAAATATGACCAGTAACGTTATAGTTCTAAGTCAACTTTGAGAGGATACTAACACTGAACTGCATAAATAACACTTAGCTGAAAAATTGTCATTGCAACAGTTTGTCACATCTCTGAACGGACGTGGGCTTCGGACAATATTCAGTGTGGTCAAATTTTGTTTGTACCAGAAAGCTCCATCACTGCGGCTGAAGAAAAAAGACACTTTGAAATTAACCTGCTTTCCTCCAAATCACAGACCGTTTTTCGCTACCGATACGAAAGCTCATAGCGAGTGGACATCAGGACGGTTTATATAATGGGTTTCAATAAAATATAGCCGTGCCAAAACAATTGTTTCAGGCAATGCATTCTGGATGTAGCAGTCGAACGAAGCATGATGAATCTTTGCAGAACGACTTGTGCGTACGTTGAGATGTGTTTTTCGACCTTATCACTCCCTTAACAAGTGATTAACCGTTTTATTTTACGGGCCAGATATGTGTCGAACCTAACGTAGAAGATACGAGACGGATGAAAAACGTTTGAGTCTAATCTGTATCGTCTAGTTGTGCAGATCGATCGTTATCTACACTCGATTAGATCGCGCAGAAAGAAGTGACGAAGTGGCGCTTGATTTACCTTAGTACGTTTATCCGCAGACTAAAATTGATGCACTCCTCAGAATTTGACATTAAAAAAACTGGCGGCCACATTCAAAAAAATGAGAAAACGATAGAATATTGAGCAGATCGCGTCGGCTGATAGCGCTCTTTTGTTCGTTCCTGTTAAGCAAAATTTAGAGCGGAGTACAAAATTACCTCCCACAGAGTCGGCGCGGCGTTAGCAGTAGCTTTAGGTGTTCATTGACGATTCGTTTGGGCCAGAAGCGCACTAGGACAGAGAGCCAGGCCAACTGCAGTAGGAAACGCCATGCGATAGAAAGAATGCTTGCGAATCTACACAGCCAACTTTCGCATCATATCATGTTGTTATTGTGAACTTGAACGTCGACCGAACTGATATTGATAGAGAAGCGGAGTAGGAGACTTATGCTGAGGGTTCCCGCAAGCATTCTACTATGTACCAGCAACCTGCTTCAAGGAGACCATTACTCCTTTTCATATATTCAGTATCCAAATGTGGATCGCCGTTGGCGATCTGTGGAGCGTCGAACAATGATGAGAAGGCAGTAAAGGCAGGAGCAGTAACCAAGCCAGGCACGCATATTGTCCTAAATTATTACGCACGTTCTTGTATATATATATATATATATATGTAATTTTGCGATAGCAGTTCCTCATCATTACTATGAGCGTTTAAAGTAGTTGCATATATGAGCTAGAAACGTGCCGACGATCCGAAGCATTCTAATATCGGCAGCTCTGACCGATGACGATTCAGTGTATTACAACTGTAATAATTTATTGACGAAATATCCTGTTTGTTTAAATGGTAATTTATCTCTCGTAGATGTCTCCAGATTTGATATCCAGTTAAACACTTAATCTGATCTTATCGAGGAAAAGAGACTCTTTTGAACGTTTGAATACTCCTATCAGCTGTGCATCATGTTTCCGTTGACTACAGGATACATACAACGAGCAAGATATAAATACAGCTTCAATCGTTATCTTCGTTCGTGCCCCTTTTCCTATCCTGTCGTTTTGTTCGTGTTCCAATCAAAATGAAAAAGAAAAACTCATACATTTTCTTTTATATAGTATGTGTACGTGATTTAGTTTGAACTCAGAGTAAAGTGTGGCGGGCCTGAGACGACAACTGTGCTTCGTTATGACATAGTGATGAGGACTCGTGTTTCGTGTGTTTTCGGTGTCATCTCTATCATTTGCAGGGCGGGGTTGATAATGGCCGTAACGGTGGTTGTACTGTCGTTCCCTGTCACTGCTCAGAGCTTGGGGCCTAACGCGTATTGTTCCCTAACACACAGTTATCAGAAGATGGTCGTACATATTTCTCTAGGCAGTTCGGCGGATTAGCAAAAGTAACCAGCACGCACTGTTTTTCGTTGCCGTCCAAGTCGCTGCGCCCTCGCCGTCGCTTTGCTGTTATGAACACGAGCAAGTCGTATTGTGATTGTCTGATTTACTAATTAAATCACAACAGCTGGTCATGATGCTCGCGCTGCCGCTTTTGTTACGGCCGTTACAGATGTTGCCGATGTTGCTAGACATCGCAGAGATCTCTGACGGAAGCACTGCAAGCATCGAAAAGGAACCCTCTGTTAATGTATCGTTTCGAAGAAAAAATTGTGAGAGTAAATTATGAGTAATTATATTGCTAATAAGAGCCTTCGTAACGGATCTTTTTCTTACTTATTGAAATTTATTTGTGTTTCTATGATCTATAGTGCCTATTTAATAAAATTAGTGAAACTGTTGTTGATACAGGATTTTCAGACATAGCAAAGTTGACAGTAGCAAGACTGAGCGAAGGGACGTCATGAGAAACTTGCTACCGATTAAGTCGTGTTGAGGTTCTAATTCCTCGGGGAACATCACTTCAAAGAGAACGAAGAAGACTACGCAATTTCAATCGTAGATTTTCCTGGCCTTTCTGTTGTCCTTGTTTACTACTGAATCTCATTTGTCAATGTGTTACAACCTTATGCCAAGTAAGAGAGAAAGGTCCTACTATTTTTGCCATTTTATATCCTCAATGAAACGATTTCTGTTAACTCGATCAAGTCCTTCATAAATGGATTAGCAGCAAAAATGCCGTTGCAGCTATTGCGTGGTCTAGGTGGGCAAGAAAAACACAAAATAATTTTTTCCGTCTATAAAAATTGCGAGAACTTATTGCACCTATGTGCTTAAACCAGATACATCTCATTTTGTTTTGACACTTTTTTTTCTCGTAAGTTTTGAGCTGGCGGAGATAGTTGATGTGTCACTGTATTCTTTCCGCTGGTAAAGATATGGAAACATACATACAGATGTTTACAATTCTTACTGGCTCTGACCGTCTGAGTTGATATGCAACGAATGTCTGTGCCACCTTCCAAGCTTGTAGGCTATACGCGAAAGTGCGTTCATCTGAATTAAAGGAACTAGACGGAAAACAGCATGACATATCCAAGGAACAATCGATACTTATCTGTCCGAGCATCCGTGTGTTTTTGCTGTACCTAACCGTGCCCCTCCCTATTTCCTTCAGGTTTTTACCGACGTCGTATGCCACGTGGGTATAGAACAGCATGTTACGGGTGCACAAAGATATCGCTTAGTAAAATCGTCGGACATCCCAGAGTTTCCTGCCCAGCGTTTTGCCTGATGCATATAGGTGACTTAAGGAGAGGATCGAAAAAATGGAGCAAGGAGACCTGATCGGCCTTGTAGCCAAAATTGAGCGGATGTGTTTCGATTTAAGAGGATAGGCAAAAAACGGTGTTAGATTTTCGACGCTATCAATGTAGGTTACGGTCGTATTCGCTGGCCTAGAACGTTACTCTGTGTTAATTACATTACAATAACACACCGTATTTTAACCAACATAAGGTGACGTTGTCTTATGCTGAGATATAAACATGAAGATAAACGCATGGATGATTTATGGCCAATTCCAAGGCCAAGTCATGGTACAGCTGCATCGGCCAAATCCATCTGAAATACGAAGATGCGTGTGGGTGTGAAGAAATGATTAACTCCCAATTATCTACTTATCATTGCATTCGATCTGGGTCGAAAGCGTGTATTAATGAAATAGCCTACATGTAGGAAACGTACCTAACGCGTACATGGCAAAGCAATACGTAAGATGCTGCAGGTATTTGAGTAACTTGAAGCTACAAACAAGCTCGACTAATTCCAACAGATTTCTCCCTTGTGAAACGCACGTACTGTATAATAAGAACATTGTACTTCGTTAAGAAATAAGAACAAAAAGCCAACATTGAATTAACGCTTTTCAGACTGAAATCCTGTGTAACGAATGTAGTAGAAGGTAGACGCAGCAGGTAGCAATAATACCAGTAATATAAGGTTCTTATAATTTCACTTTCTCAAATCTTTCAAGATATTTATGGTTCGTTAACACGCCAGTGAAAAACACATAGTAAAAAAACATTAGACCTTATTGCGATGCCTTAATTACGTCCTGGATCGCACAAAGGAATACCAACGTTGGCTTTTCGATCTAAATCCGTGCCATTAAAAAGCTTTTCACACCCTAAACGGGGCAGCCGGGTAGCAGGAATATCTCCTTTATCAATTTATTTCGAGAAGTTATGGATAGAGCAATTACACATGTGGGAAAACGAATAATAGGTACATCGCTGCTCAGAAGTTCGAACGAGTGTGGAAAAAAACAAAGGAAAGTACCTCTAACGTATAATAAAAAATCACCCTTCCACCTGTACTAGTTCAAAAGCTATTCCATTTCAAAGTTCTCCGGATTTGCCACTAGTTACATAATCCAATGTCCTACCGAAGATTACACTAGATGACAATCAGCTTATATTACTACTATTCTTACAATAATTATTAGTTTAGGTCAAAGCGTTAGATTAAAAGTATCAGGACATGTTATCTATTGGTGTTTTCAATGTACCCTAGTTGGAGTGTACCATGGTTTGCTTCACTCTCCATTGTCTGGATCCAGTGTAACATATAAAGAAGCGGTAGTAACTGCACGAGTCTGCCTTGTCGGCGTGCCGTTCACAGTATATAGTCCTTAACCTAAATATATACAGAATGATTCGTAATGGGCTGCTTCTCCATATAGCAATCACATTGCGTATAAAGGCAAAAAATACTCCAAAGTGTAGAGGAGTAGTATACTGCTCTAATAGTCACTGCTCATAGTTTTACCACCTAGATTCGTATTAGAACACAGACAATTGTGCATTCAAGCTGTTCTACTTAAATAACATAACACTAAGTGACCGGTCATTGCTAATTCCAACAATCGTTTTCACTAGGACATATATTAGTGTCGGCAACGAATGCGCTCCCTCCAAGACGAGCCTCATCCAGGCGTCCTGCAAGCTTCCTACGAAAGGCAAAGTCTGCACCGCTGAAAAATGATTCTTAGAACTTGTTATACTTATAAACTGACAACTGAGATAACCAAACAGTAAGCTGATTGTTATTAATTGATGATATATTTGCCTTGGTGTGTCTATATCTGAGAATATGTATACGGAATGTATACGCATAACGCTGAATCTTCAGACACTTTGAAGAAAACAGTAACCGAAAAATCATAAATCAAATAGAGGTGAGCGTCATCCTTTCCGTAAATTTTGTTCTTATCCAACTGCAGTTTTTTCTTACTGTAACCTTAGGCATGGCTGTAGAAATGCATTGTAATCTGTAATATGTTGCCAGCATAAAGCTAGAAGTCAGACATTGTGTTCTTGTCGCGAATTAAGCCACTAACAATTCATAGAAAAAGGACTGCTACATGATTTTTTGCAAAGTATTATGTTTATTTATTAGTCAAAGCTGAACGTATTTATACGAAGAAATACATTTCCCACCTACCGCAGAGTATCACAAATGATAGAACACAGCTCCGTTGAGAAGCTCTAACGTCTGCTGCGACATCAACAGAAATGCATAGGTCTGTCTCTGGAACATGTGGTGCATGCAAGAAAACCCATATTGCTTTTGCCTAGGGCGAACATTTGAGACATCGCATTGATGGCGTTGTGCGATAGTGAAGCGAACGAGCCAACGGGTAAAAAGTACAAGAGATTGGCCGTACGAAAAGAGTTCACTTCCTCTCACTTAGCTTCTTGTTACCTGCCCGATCTCGCCACCGTAGTCGCAGTAGTAATGATAACGGCGGTGGCACCAATGTCCCGAATGGCACAACCCCCCTCTGTTAAGAAAATATGCACATTCTATCTATACTAGCTGGTCAACTAGCTGGTTTTGGCACCGGTATGGCCTATACGGCCGCGTTGGTTGGAGCTTTTCTCTGGGCAGTTTGTTGAGCTGTGGCACCAGCAGCTGCAGTAACAGGAAAGCAACCTTTGCCGTAGCGTTTTTCGGCTAGCCAGAAAAAATTCCACAGGGCGGTCGGCGATTACTCCTAACTGGACCTAGCAAGCGAACGAATGTTTGAACACTTCCTCTTCGATTTCGGCAAGGTAGGCCCGGTTAGCCCCTAGCGAACAGATAGTAAGCATGCCAAAAACAGCAAGACAAACTAGTCAAGGCCCAGCTGCTATAATGCCTTAGAGAGAGAGGTATCTATAAGTCTGCTAGGCTTACTCGAGTGGCGGTAGTTATATCGTATCGTTAACGAGGCAAAAAGACACGTCTAACAATGCGCCATGTTTCGGCCTCTGTAATTACCCGTATAACACGGGTAGTAAGCGGCGATGAGTGAGAGTTCGACAGGCCGCTGGACCCCTGAAAGTCAGATTGCCTCAATTGAGAACGCTTGGAGACTGCATCCAGGGATCAAGATATGTTCCAGGTTGCTAGCATAATAGAACCGATGCAATGGCAGTCACAGCGGAGCTCGTGTGTTAATAGGATCGGGTTCAAGTAGGACGAACACAGAAAACATAAACGGACATATTTGAATTTGGCCCTGATTTCGGTCTGCCAAGAACGAGGATCAAGTCTTGCTTTTGAATGTCAGAGACCAGCTTATGCAAAACAATGACTACTACATACAGTAATGGTAAAAGTGGCCTATTTTGCCTAATTCTTTTTATGGCGGCCCTTAACCGATCTTTATCCCAGCTAAACGCTGCAGTGAAGGACACCTTCAACTCATGTATGCCTGTGTAATTCTGTAATGCATACAGTTTTAGTGTGACATACGTTCTATCGTTCACTTATGCCCAAGTATAATGTATATATATATATATATGCTGTACGACCGTGCTGTAGTATATATGTGTATATTTGACCTACATTTCATCTAATAAAACTATAATGACAGAAGATCGTTTAGATGATTATTGTTCTCACATATGGGATCCAAATTTGCCTTGTAATCTAAAAAGCGTAAGCTTTTCACAATGTGTTTTTTTTTTCTATGTAAGTATTAAAAAATGCATGATGTTAGTAAAATGCAGGTAATGGTAACCCAGATACTTGATATAATCGTATGAATTGACGCTAGCTTTGGCCAAGGAATTGCGTAGTAAATTTACCAAAGCAAACGTGTGTGAGTTCCATCACCAGTAATGCCAAGAGGCGCCCTAGGGAGGCTCAATATTCTTGTGAAATTTATTTTTTATAGTGTCAAGTTGATTGACTGAGGCTTAGCATATTCCTGTATAGTATACCTCTCGCCAGGGGGGCCCTGTTCGAGCTCATAGACTTGGGGGTAAGGCCGGCCTTTATACAGCCGAACTAGATCTGATTTGTTTGCCATGACCAAAGCTTGTAGGCTTTGTAGAAATTGCCTGTTGCTCGCCAGAGTGTGCACTCGTATTTGCTTTTATTTGTAGTTCTTTCTAATGGATCATCCCTATATTTCGCGTTGATATTCGTTTCCTAAAGGCTGATTCTTGGTTTTCAGTTCCTAATAATGCAAGATGCTCTTCGACCGAAAAATGATTATGATCCATTACGCTCGTACCACACATTTCATAAATTCAGCATGGGTTTTCCAAGCGGACAGTTACGCGTTTCCTATCGTATTCTGCTAACAATAGCTTCTTGGTACATTATTTAAACGTGTGTAGAGCCAAATTCCAGATTCGTGTTTAATTTAATATCGCTAGGCGTTCTCGTTGGATCATAGATAAGAAGAGGGTCTGCATGGCGATGTAGTTTTTACCCCATTCGGTCAAATCTAAAGTTCAAACACCCGAACGCAGTCCCACACAATATCGCGTACTTATGGATCAAAGACTACCCAATTATATGTCGACTGTGACATGACATTCGTTTTTATGAAACGCGTTCAGTAAAAGACCATAACAGCGATAGTTCCAATGTCACGTTAAGGCGTACTTCGCTGTTTTTCAACTTAATAATTACTTCGTGAAGAGCTATCACTATTTATTCACTTGATTCCTCGATATGACATTTACGTTGGCGGGGTTGTGGGATCAGTAAGCACTGTTTTAGATAGAGGTACTCGTCTTTTGATGTAATACTATAAATGTAGCTTACGTATATTGATTCTAACATTCACGTAGATCATAAGCACTATGAATTCTCCGTAGTATTTCATGCAGAATGAATGCTATAATGTAGCATTGACGCACTGGTGACGCTAACACGTCTAGCTGTGCGTTGCTGAGAGAATAACAGATTGCTTATGGATTTGGACTGATTGATTTCACGCGTCACGTGTATTCCTGCGCTTCCATAGTCGTATTCCAAAAGCCTACACAGGCACACTATGAAACGCATCCAACAAAGTTTTCTAATGCAAACAAACCTGTATGTGTAAAGCAGTAAAATAATTTACGGGCCATAATCAACGGCGAGTCTTCAGCTCGAACGTTTTGTTTCTTCATTTTCATGGTAGGAACGGGCATATGATGCAGTCTTCAGAGTAATAGAACATGATGGGACATGGCTCGTTAATACCAGAATGAAACCAAACCAAATTTATTATTCTCATAGCGCGTTTGACCGGTTGTGACCCTGACCGACGCAATAGCAGAAAAGAAAAACACAAAAATCGTGTACTCTGAGTGTCAGTAATAGCAAAACTTATTCAAATTTTATACAATAGTAGCTTAATCCAAGATGGGTTTCAATTTCGGATTTGATCGGTATTTCATCAACCTCGTCGGCATAATTCGACATTGGTCGTTAATACTTATCGATCGCCGCTAGCAGGAATCAACGTTGTGACACGGCATTAGTTTTTACGAAACGCTTTCAATAAAAGACAACCGGGCCACCTGAACTTGACGGCTCGCGGGGTTTGCCAAGCTTCCCGTAGCCTAGAAGCTCTTGAATCACCATGCGTAGTAAATAGTACCCTTGCAGACTTTGACCCTTGAACGCACAGCACCATACTGCTGACCTTCAACCTATGAATCCTTTTGGTATTTGATTTAAAATTATGGAGGACACACTGCACTCAAGATTGGCCTATTCAACGCAGGTCGTTTTATTTCCGCTTGTAATTGCTGGGTGATAGCCCAAAAGATAAACCACTGCCAGAGAACTGGGGGGAGGTCTTAACTTGGGGCCGATAGCAAAGGCGGGTACAATAACAGAACGAGAGCTAACGGAACATATCAACGGGGCTCACAACCTGTAGCTGGGAGATTCGTAAGGCGGCTCTTCCGTTCGTCAAGTTATTGATGATTTCCATCAGAGCAGTGGTATTAGCGATTGGGACGTTTGCCGCCCCAATGCGGTGCTAACGTCAATGGGAAAGTAATACTGACCACTGCCCCATAGAAAAATCTCGTCTACACTGACTTAGACTCTGTTTTTCTCTACTGGTGTTTAATATCGACTAATGTCCTGCGAACTTGTTGCGAACACGTTGATATAATACAAAGAATTTTATGTCTATTCTAATTCAAATAGAGCAAACGTCGTACCCTAAAGTTCCTGTTGATACAGTGAGAAGAATTGTTTACAAAATGTATTTTATCTACGAGCGCGCAAGTAACTAAAATCCAACAAATGACTAACTGAAACCGAGCGCTTCGGAGTTCGTCTTTGATGAAATCCCGGCCTTGAGGTGAAGCCAGTTTTGTTTCTAGTTTGGTTCTAATATTCCTGGCGGTGTTCGATCTGCGTCAAGATCTGGACGCAGACCCAAACGTCGGCATCAGGATCTGCGTCGGCACTGTCTTTCAGTATTTCCTTTCAAACAGGAAGAAGGGCCTGCTTCAGTAACAAAAACCTCGTGTTGTTAAGTGCCTTAATATCTATGCTAGATATCGCATGTAAACCCACCAGGAGTCATTCAGCCACACGTATGAAATATCCATGAACTTCAATTAATTTAGGTTAAGTTCTATTTCGGACTCAAAGTAGAATCGCATGCAAGACTAATCGTTTCACGTCAATGTTACGCTTTTTAAGAGTATTTTCTCAAACAGATCTTACGTTCAGCTAAATTTCGATTATCAGCTAGGCTCTTTAATGGAAATTAAATATGTCATGTAAAGCTGGCTTATTGTCACCAACTTTCCTATCGTTATACAGATTACATTAAGTTAAAGGCTGGCCAAGAAATCCTTTGACAATTTTTGTCAAATGAAAGGTGGCCACTACCTTCAAATAAGCTGGCTAAGTGGATAAAAGGAAATATCGTAACGGTACTGCCGTTTGCTGTGGTGTGCCGATCAAATATACCGTCATTCTACCCTGTCCATAAAGAAAATGGGACTGCATGAATGATACAGAATGATGAAATCGTTGGATATTATGTATCCTCGGCCAACATTACGGAGAACTGGGCTTTGATTAACTTCAAGCCTCGCACGAATGGTGTAGTCAGCGCCCTTTGCTGACGTGACAATATAATCGTACGCGTATGTGTGTGCGTTTTAACAAAATCAAGCTGATTGGTTTCAATCACAGACGACACGTTGATATACTTCGTTGCATATTATGTAAATGAAATATAAGTATTGCTAAATCAAGTGCTTAAAAGGTCAAACTTCAAATGGCTATCTTGTTCAACTATGTGAGTGCGCCTCGTTGTCATCTTTTTGTCCGTCCATAAAACCGTACGCATAACTTCAGTGCTAAGTTCTTTTATCTTACTTACTTCGCTTTTCAGTCACGTCCATTCACCATTTCTACCAGCCGTTCAACGCAGAAAATAACACTATTTACACTGCTATCATTGCATATTGTCAAACAGATCCAACTACATCTGTTTACTTACAGTTTGTCGAATTATCACCTTTATGAGAGTTACTTTTGGCTATTTCGGGTGAAGTATATCTGTTAACAGGAATGTAGAGAAGCGGGGGAGTTTTCTAAACTCAGCACATTGAGGCTCACCCGAAACGAAATTCGATTAGGAGACCACCGGTTCTGTTGAGTGATGGACACCTTGAGTGAAGTGATATTCACTTTTTATGCGAGTCCATTAAAACCTTGGCGCTCTAGAAGAGAAGCAGTACTATTAGCCTAGGTGTCTTCGTTCTTCATGTCCAAGCGAAAGGATTCTCATCACCAAAGGAGTGTGACCTTCAAAGCAAAACATAAGCTTGTTTGCTCTCATATTTACATGGGTACATCTACCAGAAATTTGACTATTCCAATACCATTTTCTCTCTCTCTCTCTACATTTGTCCCTCTTTCTCGCCTTCTCCAATCCCGGACATCGTCGTCTGTTTGGGCACTCCTCGATTCTTGTTCAAACTCACTCAAAGCACGGCGCGAACTGTACAGCGATGGTTTTCCGTGGTTGTCCACTGCGTCGTCATTTCTCAAGGGCTTTATTGCTTTGGCCGTTCGTTTGCCTTTTCTCTAGTTCTGCCCTTCGTTGTGAGGAAGAAGTCGGCTGTGAGGCTCGGTCGCCCCGCTGGTTGGTAGGCAGAAAAGCACACGAGCCAGGAATAAGTCTAGGGTTTTAGCCGGCGGCTATTGAAAGTACTGGACAGACAGGGGTGAAGCCAGTAGCTGCTGCACACACATACATGTGTGCCGCCATTGTCTTCCTGTTTCTAGGACACTGAGAGACCACCCAGCACGCCCTAATCTGCGTGTTTGTATCAAGTGCAGTTCGCCTACAGTGGAAACAATTCTCTGGGAACAACTAAATTCAACGAAGCTACTTTAATTTCCATTGTTTTACCTCGAGGATATCTGCAAATTCGGTCGTCGCTCTCCACTCGCTGTGTAGCTCGCTTTAGGTGTTGGTCCTCATGTGATTACAGAACAGTAAAGGCTCAGAAATGGCAAAGAAATGAAAACAAATTCTAATTATTTATATGCAAAGAGTTATCGACAAATCTATCGAGAATAGTACGGAGGGATGAATGATATTGATGCTAGTGGAGCGAAGTTGGGGTCAAGAAATCGGGAGGAAAGCAAAAAAAAAACGTACGGGCATAAGAACGACAAAAGCTTAAGTTTTCGATGCCCCCTAGGCCTTTATAGAGCACACCTCACGACAGAATGCGAACAAAATCCGAGAACACCATAACACTACTGCCACCAAACTAGTTGCATCATTACTGGAAATGACATAGATAGCCGCATTTATCTATTTCAAATATATGGATAGAGCAATTTTAGTACCTGACTTAATCTGTTTTCCTTCCCGGCCTGGGTAGCTCTTGTTACTTGAAAGGCTTCGTAAACGCTGCCAGCTCCAAGCAGCTGATCATATTGGTGCCTCGTAAGAGAATGCTAATTGCTGGCTTGTACTACCATGTCACGCATCTGAGGTAGGTTTGTCACATGTTCTGAAATATAAGGGTGTCGCCGCGCACGCATGAACGTATGTCGTATGTTAATGTTCTCGATCGGCCTGTCCTCGTCGGTCTGTTGGTTGTTCACCTTCTCGGGCAATAGGGCCACTAAGTTGGCGATGTAACTTTGCGACGATTTGTTTATAGGACGCCGGTAAAGTGACGACTAACGGCAACACCGTCGCCGCTGTCATGATCGTCAACGGCGGAGGCGAACAGTCGAATGGGGCGACAAGCTGACGGCTTCCGCATTACTTTTCCGGCAGGCATCTTTCGCCGTTGGAGCCACCCCAGTCGGAGCCCTCACTGCTGCTTCTGCCGTGGCCGAAGACGCAAATGAGGGCCGAAATACTCTCTTGTGCAATCAAAAGGGACCACGATGGATTTGTGGCACGCGATGCCTATATAAAGCCGACAGCCGCATCAGAAGCTAGTTCGCCCAATAGGCAAACCTCCTATTCGCCCGTCGCCTATGCTTCACAAATTGTTCCTCTTGCACCTAGTGCGTATCGCCGTGCTGTTGGATTATATATATATATATATATAACCAGGTATACAGAAAAACTGACCGACATGCTGTCCTAGAGAACGAATTTGCCATTTTGAGATGGGTATATGAATATTATAAAGGAGAACACAAAGCATGTGTCGTTTACATCACAACTTACTCGACAATGAAAAACAACATCTTTACGAAAGTCTACATATAGCACACATCTATGCAGACATTTTTCTACTAATTGCGTATTACTTCTCACGATATGGAGCCATAGGCGAATTTTTATTAGTATCGATGTATCATATAGGGTGGGTTTTGAGATGACGGAAATCTTCCCACAAGGAAGACCGCGAAAATGAGTGATCTGATACTTTCTTGATTTCTATTCAATATGTAGGAAGAGTTACTCGTAATAACTAGTACAAGCATATTCATTTCCGTAATTTGTGTCGGAAGCCATTATCAGATAGCCATTCAGCCGTGTCGAACAAACTATAATAAGTATAAATAAATAAATAAATAAATAAAAGATAAGCTCAAAAAAGGTATGATTCGACTGTTGATCTTGGACTAAAGAATGTTATTGACATTTCAGATAATTTCGTTGTGTCGTAAATGTCCTCTAATCAGGAAAATAATTTACTATAGGTTCATAAACTCGCGTCAAGATTTCGGAGCAGAAATATCTCTTATAGTTTTTTCTTTTCCATATCGCTGTAAAAAGTCTCTGCATCCTGGAAGAACACCCAGCCATCATTGATATCTATCACCAAAAGGGTAAGGCAGAATGTTGCGCATAAACAGGCAGGTTGTATAGGCACAGGTAGGGAAACATGCGTAGTTGGTGGGTGAAACCACAGTAAGACTATAGCTTGTTCGAAAGGTTGCAATGAGCAAAGGATTTCAATGGCTGCAAGAGCATTCAGAAAGGCGATCGTGCCAAAGACATCAAGTCACCGGGTAGAACTGTATTTGCTTGGGAAGTATAGCAAATGCCCGCACGTGAGATTTGAAGCTATTTACAGAAGCAGCCTCGATGCAAGTACCATATATTATGTCAGTACCTACACCGAATTCCGATCCACCAGCTAGCAATTGCACATCCTCAACTGTGATTGATTGTCCCTATGAAAAGAAAAGTTTACGTATGTATGAAACAGTTCTTTCTAGAGAAAAGGAAGGTAAAGGAAAATTGATTGTTTACAACACCATGGTGCAATAACAGGTTGTCCTCGGGCTCGTTGTCGAGATGCGTAGCGCGTCCCAGATGGCCTTAAAGACAAGTTTGTTTTCTAAAGTCGTGATGTTCTATATATATATATATATATTAGATGGTTTTCTAAAGTAAGGGCTCTTAGGCAAGCTCTGGTAGAGGAGTTCCTAAGGAGTAAGTTGTTCGACTTTTTTCTTTTTTGTAAAGAATCATATGTTGTTTGCAGTGCCTAAGTGCGTAACTGATTTTATAAATGAATAAACGTCTCAGCATTTGTTGACGGACGTAAGCAAAGTTTTTTTTCTTGTCTTGATTTTATACAAAAGTGTAATTTTAATGAACTTTATTCATTTGCTTAATTCACCTCTCTAATATTATTTAACTGAGACTATGCTACAAGTCTGCGTAGTCAAGTAAAAGTGTTGAACTGCTAGCGGCGTTATATCATACACCTCGAGAACAGGAAAAACCTTTCGCCGTCGAATGGCGTTCAGTTGATTAATATGTTGAAAGTGTCTCGTATCCGTGGAATTACCTCTGCGAACGGTGTAGTAAGGCTTCTTAAGGTGTAGGCATGTTCAGAAGTTTATAATAAAATTCTAAGATATTGATATACTTAAGATTTAAAAAACGGTTGATTGTGTAATGACAGTTTTACGGATAAAGCCTCCGTATTGGTTTGTGGTCCTTTTCCTACATATCTAATCTGCAACCACTTCATGGATACGTCCGTATGTCCCCCCCCCCCCCGTTTGATACAGTCCTATTTTTCTTTATATCCAGTCATTATTTCTGCAACAAAACGTTGATCCTGCAGTAGTAGTACGCTCCAAAGGGAATAGTCAACTACTTCAACGGCAAACGATTCGCTTGGCCTGCCTAAAATAGCAAAATAACGAGAGACCAGCACTTTGTCAAGGTCTTTCCTGAACCTTTCATTTAGGTTAGCTTCCTTGCTTGTTTGAACGAAGCAGTGAAATTACCTCAAACGCATAGGAAATAGAGTGCGGCGAAACAACGACGGTCGATAATCAAAATCTGGTTCTCTTTTGCTTTCGCCACCGTGTCGATTGTCCGTCTTTGATAGCCGCGTACATTTGTGATAGATGCTGCAGATAATAAAGATTGGAATTTTCCGGCATCAGCTGTTTTTAGCTATGTTTTTCATAGTATCCTCTTTCCTTTCTGCCGGCTATGCTCTGATTTAGGTAGGACACGGTACAGCGTGTCGCCCTTAGCTTTAGTTCTAAGGGCTAAGGCAGCAACGAATAATAAATAAGCAAACGAATAATAAGATGAACTCCTTCTATTATAATCGTGCACAAAGACGATGCAAAAAGGTCGTCACAAATGGGGTACGGACACTACAGCGGGTGAAATAAGCTGCCTTGCTTCTCCTACTTCTATGACTGTGTCTATGCTATGAAGCGACTCACGATTCCTGTCACGTGCCCCCACCATGCGCGAAGTGCCCCCACCAGCTAGCGGGCGACTAGATATTACCCGTTCATTCGTCCTATCCCGACCATTCGGGCGGTTTCGACCGTCTACCCTTGACTCTCCCCATTCTCCACCCTTAGGTGTACTCCACTAGTCAGCGGCCCGGCCGTTTTTGTGTCGAATGTCAAATGTTGAATTCGTTTACTGTGGTTCCAGTCGACAGCAGGAAGCCAGTTTGGCCAAGTTAGCCAGACTTTTGCCAGCAATCCCATACCTAAACTATTGAAGCCTTTGCCGCTGCTGTCATTCGGCTTTAGTATAATCGTCGCGCAGGTCAAGGACGTCGATGAGGCGTCCCAGGAGAGTTCCAATGATCATCACGCTTTGGGCTGCATGAGCTCTACGTTCAACTACCCAAATGCCTTCAAAGGACTTCACCTTCGCTGAATGGCTCCGCGTTGTCGACATAGTGGCGAAATACAGAACTATCGTTTACAATATCACCCCAGCCTCCATACCCATGCTTCTCTGGTAAATAACCCTCTTTTTTGATGTACTGCGTCAAGGAAGCCCTGAAAGAAGGTTAGAAGACAACGCCAGTATAAGTTGTACTAGACCTGCTAGGGTCCTTAATAGTCGTAGTCAATGCTTAATAATGATAATGACAAGAACGCAGTTTACATTTTGTTAAACTCAAGCAGAGGTTCCATACTTTAGGATGTTAACAAATTTTCTCAGAATCATTTGGACCTTTACCGTTTATTGGCTATGGCTAGGCAAGGTTGTTTAAACTACGGGATAGTTTTAACGCCTGAGAAAACGTTAGGTGTTTTATTCGATACAGCTTGGCTTAGGCAGTTAATGTGTGGACAATCAACAAATAACAGCGTGAGTATGAAAAACGGGGCTCAATAAATGTTTCGGATTCTAAGTCGGGTACTGGCGCTGGACGTTGCTTCAGACCAAAAATGAGGTTTAAGCGAATTTTTTCTGCAGAAGTGCCAATACTGTCATTTCCAATAACCGACATATTATACATCTTTTACGTAGTACGTCAGTCTGGATGGATTTCGTTCCAAAGACTAAGATACGTAAAAAAATAGTAGATCGATTTTGGTTTGCGTTGTAATTCTACATAAATCAGTAAAGAATTATGTAAAAACTCTAGATTCATAAAAAGATTTATTAGAAGAAAGGCAACATAACGACACAGAATAGGCGGACGCACACTAAAAAAATAGAGCTTTTAAAAATCGGCTTCTTATCTGAACAAAGTTGCATAACATACGAATTAAGCGTTCCTTACCCCCTTCTACCGTAAATCGGGATAAATAGCGACTCATACAAGTAAATAGAGCAACAGCTATTCTGAAAAAGAAAATAGGAAAGACACTTACTACGAAAGCACGGATTATGGGTGGCACCCATGTACACAGAGGCCTAATGGTCAACTGTATCTAGCTGACCATCATTCCATGCTAATGAAAAGTACATTTGCTATTTAGCAAAGACCGGCAAGCTCACATTTCAAAGTTGGAATAACTAAATAGGTTAAGCCGAGTTTATTGGCGCCTTCCACTCGAGTCTTGATTATCTTTACACGGCCACTTTGACGTCAAAGCAACCTAGGACCTATCCGGCTTGACCTTTGACGATCTCTTTTATGGACGGAGCCTAATTATTCCATACTTAGTTCATACCTGTATCATATCTGCATCTGTTGCTCGCAATCCCAAAAGTAGTAGTAATTTAATAGATTTACGATGCGGCATTATATCATCAGTCAATATTTAATTCTTCCTTTATAGGCTATAGACGCGAGGCAGCATTCACGATCAAAGGCCAACTGTTGCTAATGGAGCTCCCTTAAAGTGAATGAAATACAAAATATTACCAAATACATAAATTATTCTGCCTCTCTCTAATGGCAGGCCACAAGTCGGTTGACAAATGGACAGACTGACTTAATATGTGCCCGAAGGAAAGTGTGGAAATCCTAGCAACGTTGTGATAACGTTTGATCTGGAACGCCTTACTGTACTTCACCTAAGGCATACCTTTATAATATGACCAGGTCTGGTAATTAGCAATAATTTGATTTGCAGATTCCGCGACAAATCTATTCCCGGTAGATAATAATCAATGTGTAGAACATTATGGCAAAACGCGTTTTACTTATGCTGTGTGTCACCACTCCTGACGGAAGTCTACACCATGCGATTTACAAGGAATTTTTCCAGCAATAAATCCATTAAAGGAGTATTCTAGTTACGATCAGGATGTAATAAAGGATACACTACAAAAGTTCCAGAAGAGTGCGATCAACCTACCAACAAAGCACGTCTTTTGAACGCTTCCCCTCAGGGGTGTTTTTACGAAACAAATTTCGCGAATTGATAAATACGAGCATCTTTTCGTGCCATGTACGAATCGCAGCCGGTTAGATCTAGTAAAAAGCAGGCTAATTTTTTGTCCTCTCATTGAGTTTGTTTTTCTTTTGTGCTGTTGGATGTATATATTTGTTGATTAATGTATTTCGAAAGTTACTTGTTAATTAACGTTAAGGGCCATTTAGTGCTTCGTGTCCTGTTATTGCCGTTTTTATTATCATCAACTATTAGGCAAACTGACCAAATGGGTAGTTATTGTTATTGTCCAATAACTTTATCTAGCTGATATAGGGGCCAATCGTATCTACTGGAATTCTGTTTTCTTTGCGCTTCCTGGGTTGTGCTGTTCTGAGCAGCAACAGTAGCTGCAGCATCAGACACTGTATAATCATTCGCCAACGCGGCCTCGTTAGAGGACTCCATTATTTTTATGAGTGGATCTCTGCATGAAGGTGGTAAAAATTTTTGTGGAAGCCTCAGCCAGTACTCTCCTCTCTGTTCTTCTTGAGGCTCCTTGCGAGCTTCCCAATCCCTAGTAGCTCGCCCTTTGCCCCAGATCCTCTCTGCTTCAGCCTACTTCCTGGCACCCACCACCTCGACCCTACCCGCCGCTTCCTACCCTCGTCTCCCGAAATAAGTATTCTCATCTAACTGATGAACATTAATGGTCAGCCGGTCACGATCTGCAACAACTGAGTCCGACATATCGAAGACAACGCTCGCCACAACGTTGTGGCGAGCGTTGTCTTTCCGAAATGGAGTCCACAACGTGTCGAAGGCCAGGACCATGAATCTGCCTACATCGGGCAAAAGGGTCCCCAATAGGCTAAGATTGGACGCAGATGTCGACGCTCAAACATCGAAATATATGGACATATGGTTACAGGAGTCGCAAGCCGGCAGCCAGTTGACAATAAGAGAAGTCGGCGATAAGACAAACATCAAGAATAGGACCCACATTTAATTTTTCTACGTGGCTTCGTTGATTATTGCAATTTATAGTCGCACAGTTAGCTAGGGAGGTACACTTTATCACCAGACTTGTTGTTTTCTACTCATTAGAACTCATTTTTTGCTCCTATTTGTTGTTTTTAAGGATGCCAATGTCCTGGAACACTGATCGGTGATAAGCCGGGTGATTTCTGAATACAGAGCCCTATACCGGTGCCCTGCTCCACTAATCATATATCAAGAAGTATAATTATAGCACCGCTAAACAGCCGTACACCATAAGATAGCTTTGTTTCTTAGTTGTGTTTATCGTTAGCGAGAGGTTAGAGTCTTGCCTTCATGTGGGTAGACAGAGGGGCTGCTGCGTCATCGTTTCAGTATGCAGTATACAGTAATGTCAACCCCGGTCGGCAAAATGCCATCGGCGAAAACCTCCATTTCCATTTCGGTACAGCGCAGTAATACAGCACACATGTTCTCGGACCCGCCGGAATTGTTTCTCGGCCGGTATTTGTCTTGTGTTTCCCCTCCGCTGTCTATGCATTCGTGTCCGAAACTTGTTGCAACCTCACTCTTCTTCAAGATTCCAAAAACTTAGCTTCAACCCTTGTTTCGCTTGATTTCCTTTTCTCCTGTTGCAATTTGTAAGGATCGGTTGGCCATTCTCGTTAACTCACTTCACTATTACGAGCTATTCTATGGCCGAGCTACATTTTAGTTCTACTTACTTTATCTCTTTTTGCTGTGTCCATTGTCCGTCTGGCAACGGTGCGTCTTTGTAATTTTGCTCTACGTCTTTGGCCTTCATCTCCCCTGACTAGAAACTAACGGGAACCGAATCGTTCGGTCTACTATCTGCCCATTTTCGAAATCCAGTTCAGCTTACTACTTTCGCCATCACCTATGTTCCAACACCGTTCGTTTAAGATTCGCCGGTGTCACTTATTTACTATTGTATATTTGAGCTAGCTACGCCCGCTTCGTTTTGGTCTAACGGAAGACCAAGTTTTCTGTTCCTTTTCCCTCTTTCGATATGTGTATATCTACTTCTCACTCACTGTTTCTCACACATACATGTTCACATCGAATAACTGGAATGAAGCCAGTTGATTATTCCTATTGCCACGTCCCCAGATGCCGAGTAAACCTTTGAAAGTTTACTGCTCAGGGACGAGCGCTTATCTTATCAATTAACCACTTTAAATCAACTGGGCTCATCGATTTCCAACTCGCTCAAGGAAAGGGCACAAAAGTAAGAGACTTACCAATGTTAGTCACTGTTCTGCGTGCTGTTAAGCAACTCCATTCAGTATAAAACAACGTGCTCACCACCGGACCGTTTTTACCAAACAATCTGCCGAGAGCCAGTTATGTATCGATCCAATGAGCCGACTGCTCCGTTGATTCATATGGCACACGATATGACTGTTCAGTCAAACTAAAGAAAACATCAGGACTCTAATACCATATCCACCCCACCCAATGGTTCTACGATGTTGTAACGACGCCTGATACATGCAGGCTATCCAGCATCTCAAGAAACAGCCTAAAATGTCAGTACCGTATGAGAAAAGCTGGCTGTTCGATGCGTGGATGTAGTCGATTGGATTGGGTCATCATAGTCGTGCACACGAATACCGACCCGTCTCCCACCCGACGAAGATGGCGTTTCCCGTCGACGTGCAGAGGGGACGGAACACTTGAGACGACCCATGGAAAAATGGGCGAGAGCCTTCAACCCTGTCAATTGTAGACGGATATTCCAGCATTCCTGTGATTCAATAGACATATATAATAAGTCGGTCGCTTAAGACTGTATTTAATTCGTAAAATATCTGTTATTGCAATATTTTTTCTGCTCTTTTTTTTCTGTTACAGTGGTTCTAATGTGGAACATCAGTTGGCAATCCGTAAACTAAAACAATACAATTGAGACTCATTGGAAATTTCTGCTGATTGTATAACGCACCAAGCGAATCAACCAAACATGACAAACTATCATGCGGTAATTCCGTTGTCACTGTGCTTGCTTATAGTTTAACTCTGGTTATCCACGTTTTCCAGTGGATGGTGACCACATTGTAGGATCTTTTTTAATAGGAAATATATTGAATATAGGAAATGGGATCTTTTAAGGGTTTTGCTATAAGGCTCGCTCGCTTTGCGCACACAGTTAATGTCAGCCTCTAAAAGAGGGCTGTGCTAAAACAAATACCATTTCAGTGGCTATTCCAAATTTTGTACAGTCTAGAATGTGTCGTATCCTGAGGTTCGATCTAGCGACCGTCAGCTTTTAGGATTATTTTTTTTTAAACGTTTAGTTAAATTGTTAATTTTTCCATCTCCTCAGTGTCCCCGTGTCTTATACGTATAACCCGGCTAAGGCCTAGTAGCTCCACGTCGCAGGTGTTCTCTTTTTATTTTTTTTTATATTTATTTCTTACAATTTTAATTACCCTCCTCTATATTATCTTGATCAACACTGTCTCTTGGATTTCTAATATTTTTATGTATGTTAAAAGCCCTAAAAAAGGGCGATGCTGTTTCGAGCTTCTTGTCAAGAAATCTTTCCAGACAGTTTATTGTCTTCCGGTTATGAAAATAATGTGGAAGGACAATACTGCGAAGAAATTGACAAATCCATGGGTGTCTCACGCCAACGCTGTATAAGCTTAACGAATTGTTCACAATCTAGTATCGACTTAATCAGAGGAAAAGTATATCTTCCCTGTGGTCTACAATATTTAGGGCATTACCCATAACAACAAGGAACTTTTTCCAGTTAGCTACAAAAATTGATCTGGGTTTGAATACCGTCCTCTTTAATGTCAAAACAACACATCTGTTGTTTGCGTTCGGCGACTGGTGTCAGACAGAGTGCTTGCTTCCGCCAGCTTATATTGCAATAACAGCCTTAGCTCGTGAAGCATGTGAATGTATTGGCGAAACGCACGTAGCCTTTCATGCAACCGAAAAAGGGACTTTATAGCTCGCAATTTAATACTTCTCAAGTGCATATATACATGTTCAGTATATATAATTTTATATGTATGCGAGTTATGACAATGGACGTGGGCTGTTTTTGTGGACGGGTATTACTTCAAATAACATATATGATTATAGAAATACACATTGGGGGTTTCAGTATATAGTTGGGCCCGCATCCATATCCCCAAAAAGATCCACATTAGACCTTGTCACTGTTGGCTGAGTCGATATTACTGCTTTGACATCGTATCGCTTAACTATTGTTCCGTACCGAGTCAAATATGGGCATGCTAACTGAACGCTGCCATACAAATGGGGCAAGACGTCAGCGAGCGCATGAAATGCGCTTCCGTCGCCTTCATGCTTTCAATTGCAGTGGGTCTGCCGTTCAGCGCGCCAGTCCTGCCGGAATTCAATATAGCTAAGTAGACGTGAAGCGACGAGGAGGAACTAGTAGAACTGTTAGAACGTCTAAGGTCTGCCACCGTCCCCAACTAAAGGAAGCGCAAGAGCGCTTACTGAAAATGGCTGCGTTCGAAAAAAAAACCGGATGGGGAGAAAGGGGAAGCGACGTAGAAAAGCTAGCCGGTCTGTTAAGTCTCTATTCATGGCGATAATCGAGGTGACAGGGTACGCCGTTGCTCTTCTTTAATTCCACTCAGTTCCATCGCAAGACGACGCCAGAGCTCTTCATGCAGCCCACAGTGGTAGAAAAAGCAGCACATACATTCAAATATTTTTTCGCTATACATAGATCATGTACGGCAGACTATGCGGGCCTAACGCGAACAGGCTAAGCAGGCATTTATCGTCCGCTAATATAATTTTACACATTGCTATGTCCTATCGTCCTACACTAGCGACTAGCCATCTACGACTTATGTCTTTTTGTTGGTTTTCGCCCACCTTAGTTCCACGAGGAAGTATAGCCTGGGCGCTGCTAGGAAGAATAGGCGAAAGCATGCAACCTCACGGAACGTGACAACTCCGGTTCCATCTTCCTTCTCTGTTAAATAGCTCGACCATAACGACAACAAAGACTAACGCGCAATCTATTCATACGGTCTCCGTATGGATTCACCCGTACATTGGTATAGTGTACCGTTAGGATATACGTGGTGATCACCTATTTCCCGTTAACATTAACGATACGACGTGCATACGTCTAATAACATACCCAATATTTTTAGGTTTATCTGCTATTACCAGTTTCTTGTGTAACGTTATGTAACATTAAAAAAAATGAACAAATCTATTACTATTACAAGAATATACTGCACAGATAAAACACGGCACCTTGAAGACAATAAGACAATGAGACTTTGCTTTGTGATAGTTGAAAAATGAAAGTCTTATACACGAAAACTTTGTAACAACCATTTTTATAACTCTAGATATATCGTATATGTTTGCGTAGACCTTTCTTCTGGGCTCTGTACATGATATAAAGATATTTGTCTCGGGAAAAGCTATTCGCTAGACACATATATGATACTGCACCAACTACGCTCATTAATATATACATATAGCTGAAGTGAGTCATGTTAGGGTAAGTTGAGTTTTGCTTACGCAATACACGTAATGTGACACATTATGAATGGTACATTTTTATGCAGTGGGGCAGCTCGATTTCTTTGAAGGAGTACCTCCTTTTACCTGAGGAAGAAATCCGTTAAATTTTGGTGTGCATAAAGACCAAAGTTATTCCCTTGGCCGCCAGTGATTCGAATCGTTACGTTTTGCCCTTTCCCTTTCTTCATCAGGATCGCTCAATCCTTAACGTTTCTTGTTTCGCTCGATTTGGTCAGAAGAGGGCAGACGAACTCAGACGAACCGCTAACAGTTAGAAACATTAGGGAGCAAGTAATGTTGCTGCTGCTGCCGCTATTGCAATACGACGATTGGTAATAGTACTACTACCCACGACTAATACAGGCCACGAGATGAATACAAAGTGGCTTGTGCCAGCAAACAGACCCCTTTCCCAGGCACCTTTTTAACTTCTGCGCGTTGTTTTCAGCTACGGTTTCGGTGGGGCCACAGGCTTCGGCCATGTTTAGCGTTGTCGTCGTCGGCGGCGGCTGTATCAGTATTGGTAGTTTCGGCAGAGGCGTTGAAGTGGTGGTTTACTCCGAAACGAAGTTGCAAAAAAGGTCGAGTGCAAAAAAAAGAGGACCCAAGCCAGGAGAGGATGAAGGTGACAGGACAGATGTTAGACTGAGCGAGTTGATTTCCACGTTATTAGTGCCACAGACCGGGCCATTTGTGTCTGTGTCACTTTGTTGCTATCTGCTCAGGCCGCTGCTATCATTCTCTGAGCACTTTTGTGGAATAGTTCACTTGGATCAACTTGCCACTAGTATGGATAGCAGTGCTGGCCTTTTTAGAGTTGGAATAAAACACTTAGTACGAACCTATCTGTGCTCTATACTTTAACAGTATTTAAATAGTTCTAAATAATAATCGAACTTAGATAGTTCTGTAAACTATTCTTATCGACAGCAGGGGATGTCCTGCTGTCCGCGCACCAGGTAGTCGGATTTGTGAGTAGGATCATAATGCACTATTTGAGAGGTTTCGTTTTTGAAAGGCCTATATATTTCTTCAACATTGCATTTAAATATAATATCTGATTGCTTAATAGAGAACTATTAATGCCATATAACAAGGGAGTATTCTGTCCTGGTTTGATAATGTTAGCAAGCTTTTCCAGAAGGTTTTATTAGTCTACTGATTACGACAGAAAATCACTACGTGGGGAAGAGTTTAATTTAGAGGCTTAGTTAAAAATTCTACATAAAGCTTACCTAGCTTATTTCGATGATCATTTCCTAACAAGCTGCTATTTTCCGTTTCAGGTGAGTATCTCCTTTGAAGAACGAGAAACTCATTTAAATTGAAAAATGAATAATCGAAGACTACAATCGTACAGACCACTTGGTCCGTGCAGTTGCAATCCGACCTTTTTTTCCGCGCTATGAACTACATTTTTTAAGTTACGCTGTAGCTGAAGACTAAGAAGTTACTCATGCACTCTGCGACACTGGAGACAGGCAATATAATTTCAGGTCTAAGGTCAGAGTTACAACAACATATCGCCACTGAGTGTTGCTATAACTATAGAGAATAATTACTATGAGAGTCTCAATGAAGGTCACATCGCTCTATGCAACTCATTTAATGAGATAGGTCAATTGTTTGCTTTCATTTGTCTTGTAGTTGCTTTAAAGAAGGGACTCATTCTACTTCTTGACTAGTCCGAATAGGGTATGCTGTTCGTATAACTCGGTGGTAATTTACCTGTCTTTCCCAGTAAACATGTCCAGTTTCTAATATTTAACGGCTGTTTGTCTAGGAGCACTATCGTCCCATGCATCTGATCACCATGCAGCTTGAGTAGTTCTGCGTATCAACGCGCGTTAAAAACAACTAACAGTAGGGACGCATATAAATGCCATTTTCGTCGAAGGCAATCAAAGGTAGAAAAAAATATTCGAGATACTTCAGGGTGATGTTCAAATGTTTCGGTTGACTCAATCAGACTTATGAGTATTCTCGACGCTAATATTCTATACGTTATAGTTAGGCTTCTATCAAGAAACAAGGCGGCGTTGTTGATAAAGCTCGTGCGTTCTAGGATTCAAGATTCCTTCACGGCAGGCCAGCTAATTTAGCTTTTGTGGATCGCAAGTAAGTGACAGATTTCTATAGAGCATTTTTGGCTCACACAAGGCCCGAGCTTACGCAGCTCACGGAATGCAGTCGACGATTTTCACTATAAGTGATAAATATTTTTCGTTTTTTAGTTTGGTTGTCGCCATATAAGATTCGTGAGGGGCCTATTGACTATTAAAAACTGTTACGGTTGGACAAGGCCATTGAGGACCGGTCTTTGACTGAGACATATCACGTGTAAATATTAGCAGTAGAAAAGAGTTAAATTTAGGTAGCAAAAAGTTGGATATGAACGTGAGTGAACGCGTGTCGTTGAAAGTGTCAAAGTCAGTAGCGAACGAAAACTATCGAACGGTAAGAAAGCAAAGGGAAAATGAGGAGGTGGTTGGTTTCAATGGTGGAATGACTGTGGTCCCGATTGGAAGTGCCGGCCCCAGTATAGTCACCGACTCGGCCCTAGCTGTCAGCTCCATGAGTGACAGAGAGCGCGCTTAAAGCAGCAAAACTTCACACAAAAAACGCTCCTTTTAACAAGTTCACCTCTCTTGAACCATCTTTGCGTTTTTTTTTGCTTACCAAACGGAGTCCACTTCAAATGCCGTCCAGCGCAACGCTACTTATCTCCAAACAAACCCACAACGAGCTGTACAGTTTACTCGTCCCAGGGAAGAAAAGCAATGCTATCGAAAGAAGACGGAGAAACACGAAGGGGACGTACATTCTAACAATAGACGAACCCATTACTCGCAGGAAACAGAGGGTTATGCAATCACGAGGATGAGAAAAAGAATAGGGTCAGGAAAAGCTAAAGCCAGATTGGAGCAAAAGTAAGCAGTTTGCATTGGTTGAAATCAATGCTTGTTTTGAGGGAGGTCGCTCGTAGTCATCCTTAGATAGCAAGTGACAACTAGACAAAGCAGCGAATTCAAGACATAAGAATGACAGTCAGAAAGGAAGATTGAAGCAGGAATGAAGGATTCAAGAAGATATCATCTTTAACGAGAAATAAAAGCCAACGGCAGCAGTGATAACAGCAAAAAGGGAATAACTGCTGCTGCACACATTGCTGTCGTTATAACTATGTGGTCTGCGTAAGAGACCCGATCCCACGCGATGGGTCAAATGATACCGGCAGTAATAGTGGAAGTGGACAATTTTATAAAAGAGCAAGTTGAACACGACAGAGGGCAGTTTCTAGTGAAAATAGGCCAATGCAATTAATAATCGAGCTAGATATAATAGAAAGCCAATAAGAATCCAATGCGACGATGCGCCAACGACTTAAAGATACGAGCTTTTCTTTTGTGATAGTTGACACCACAATGATAATCACCAAACGTTCGATTCCGAGCCAAGTTCGATTTTTACGTAACTTATATTACCATATGTGTACATTTAGAAGAACTGAAAAAACTATCGACGACAGCGGCAACAAACTTATAAATGGGAAGCAATCAATACCTAGTAAGATAAAGATCGTCCTGCTCTCTTGGCCTATCGTCGTTTCCTGTCTGTCTGCGTGATTGTTGCAGTTACCTACTGGTTCTATCTTTTGCGGAGCATGGATGTTTGTGCACATTCGGATATTGCTATCAATAATATTGCAGATACCCAAATATTATTTTGGCTCTATTGATATCCATGATTAAGGTAGTTTTGCATCATATTTTGTCATTATTAGCCAGTCATTGTTGTCATAGAATGAAAACCATGGAAATCATTCTCGTGGTGAACTATCGTGAAATTCAATGAAATACGTTTTCACAGAGACGTACTTTTTTTTACGTTCCGCTATACTTTTTTTATAGGCCTGGGGCGGTGTCGAAGCCTTAGAGATAGTTGCTGCCTGTTGTGTCTTCTGCCTGAAACTCCCTTGAGCTTAAAATGTCACCAAAGCCGCCGCATAAAAGCTGTCTTTGAACTGCTTTGATTTACGACAACTATGTTGGTTGTCTGGTAGTAAGTCGTCGTGGTATTGGTAGAAAACTGGGCTACATGTATGGTGTGTAGAAACTGGGGTTCAATATGTTTACAGTTGTGCGTCGCATTGGCCGGTCGATTGGTCGGCTATTGATGGCATAATGGAAACATCGTGAATGATATGAGTTCGATCAGCTTGATTACAAATGGGTCAAAGTAAATGTAACGTCTTTCCAAATCTACTAGCTGAGCATGATACGGGGAAAGTTGAAAAAGTTATTACAAATCGCCTATAATAACGTGCCTCGGAATCGTTTGATTGTATGTGAACGGAAATACGCCGCACGTATATTAAACTTTATGACCCCTAACTTAATCCTTGCTCTCTCAGTTAGCTTCCCAAATTCATTGCGTATCGTGAGCTTCTGCAACAGAGCCTGCTTGCGCTTGACTGTACATAAAGCTGTGAAAGACAAAAAGGCCATTCAGAAACTAGCAATACCATTTAAACCCTTACCAGATTTTGTAGAAAAAACGTAACGTTTGAATTCAACCGTAAATCGATACAAATTCCCTACGAGATGGACAATCTATAATATCATTTAATGCCAACATTGTTCGATTTTATCATGTGCTGTTAGGAACTTTAGACTTGTTCAGTTTACGTGCTTACGTACTTTACGTAGAGTTTACAGCTTACCGTTGCTGCTCCCCGGTTGAAAACGCTACCACTCAACACACTAACATGCGGTTGTGGTTAGCCGTATTTAACCAGGCTACTTAAAAATCTGATTTACTGAAGTAAAGCAATGGCGATGAAATTTAAAATAATGTGTGACCTAAAGGACCTAACATATTTTTTTCTAACAAAAAAGATTGCATGCAAAGGCTGTATATTTCGAAACAGTTTACTGTTAAGTAAAACGTCGCACTTTGAACATACAACTGTAATTATGCTGCAATTTTTATGTAAGATTTTATCCGTTGGATTTATTGATAAGCGGAGTCAAAGGTTTTTATATAATTTTTAGAGTAGATATAGCTTCTTAATAAACTACACTATATGTTAGTCGTTCGAGTCATAAGACCTAAGCCTAGTACGCCTGTAAACTAAGCAGGCCATCCCTGCTCTTTTGCTAGACCGTGGAATATAGAGAGTGTAACCTGTTGAACCTGGTTTCTTCGTCGAATCACAACAGACACAACAGCGGCGAAATAGCGCAATAGTTCATTACTACTGATGTCGTTCATGCATTCTTATTGAACAGTGATGGAAGATCTTTTTTCGTAAAACTAATGCAGATCTTTTTTTTTGTGATTTCGATAACAACACGGTCGACAATGGAATTGTCATCGTCGTCTTGGTCGAATTTTCAAGTTGCTGCCATACTCAGATTCTCATCTGAGCTAATACCCCGAGACGCGGCGCAAGACGAGGCACGCAAGAAATGAGACAACGATAGGAAAGGCGTGGGGACCAAGCCAAGAGCCGACGGAGAATCACGAAGACGGCAGCGAGCGACAGAGAAGCTTAGGAAGATCAAAAGCGAAACAAAGCAAGTAGGAAATAAAGGCTAAGCGAATCTTAGGACAAAGAGTGAATAAGTGAGGCTGACAAGTCTTCGTGCTCACGACGGATTCACACAGCCATGCAGTGCCAGCGGTATAAGCATTGACAACCATAGAAAGCCTCTGCAGGGGCACGGTGGGTGCACGGTGTGCTTAAGCTTACCAGCAATGGGGGTGCCGACGCTACTAGAGGACTTAAGCGGTGCCAGGAGAAGGATAGAACGAACGACAAAAGGACACGGACCAAACAGGATATCGGCCAAATACGACATGCCTTACAACATCATACAGTATGCCACAATAGCGTAACCTACAAAAATAGCCTCTGACGCCTCTGTGAAGTGGATTAGCGTGCATGGGGAGAACGGAAGAGAAAAGTGCAATAGTGCGTGGCAATGGGAAAAAAGCAAAAGACTGGTCGGTCCAGAACGATACACGCAAGCACGGTTTTTTGTCAGTGAGGGCACCTTGCTAGTGAGGCAGAGATATTCTTAGTCGGCTAAAATGGTGGAATGGGAGTAGGAGAAGGATCCGCATAAGAGGGCGAATCGTGCGGCTGTATCATGTGCACGCAGACTTGACTTTCAGCTGTGGCGTGGGTACAGAAAGGGTGCATTAAAAGCTGAAAACGATAAATGAGTGAGAAAGAGGGTAACCATGTCATTAATAAAATGTTTGCCTATATTTCTCTATAAGAATGTGTCAGCCCCGTGTTTGGCATTGGTCGATCCTAAAAAATATTTAATGTTGCCTAAGCTTGCCGTCAGCATGCTTTTTCTTTCTTTCATAATCAATTTACATTGCAGCTCTGCTGCACGGTTTCTTCAACTAAGTGTTACGCCTACCTTGTTTCCGTTGTCTGGCCTGATCTATTATAGCGCTATTGTGATCGTGGCAGTTCTCTTGATGGCATTCCGATAAACTCAACCGATATCAAAACGGTTGTTCGATGGACTACCGAGATCGCCTAGAGCGCTAATTCCGCCATTCGCGCTTATGCGTAGCTGTTTCCCGCTTTTCTCTTTCTTTTTCTTTTGTGAAGCGAGCAAAAAGCCAAAAAGGAAATAACGACAGTACGTTCAGCACGAGGCTAACATATCTGTGTCCCTTATTAGGAGAATAGCGGCTGTGGTGGAGGTATAAGGGATATTGGATTAAGGGAACTGCGTTTGTCTTATGAACGATGCACGGCAGCCGCGCGATAGAAGGATGCCACGGAGGCGCTTTTTCCTTCATCGCCGGCCCGAAGGTTGTTCTGCTCCATTCTGGAAAAGGTTGCTTGCGCAGCCGCTGATCCAATATTTGCTACTTACGAGGATACAAACGGTCTGGGTCTTCTATACTTTCAGCCCCTCAAATCCTCAAAGACCGATGCTCTTCTCTCGTTTCGATGCTACTCTTTCAGCTGAAACGGAGTGATCACCAGCGAGACCTGGATCAGTGTTCCGACGGAGATAACAGTGCTGCGATTCAGCTTAGTAACAACCACCCGCCGAGTCATGCCCGACGTTCTAAGAAGTTCAGCCCGACAGCAGGCCCGCTTGAAGAGTGCAAAGCTGAGCTCTGGAGCGTAAGCCACTTGCAGGCCCTAAGGCGTCTGCCCCAACAAAAGCCTCCGCTATTTTCAAGAATGTGAAACGAAGCTTCTGCTAGCAAAATAAGGTGATATTGCTGTTTCTTGCCGTGAGCAACAGCGGATAAAACAGTAGCGGCGGATCTAGCAGCGGAAGCCATTTGGGAACGATCCAATGAAAAACCGAATCCAACGGCCATTCAGCTTTCCAGCCGCATTAAGAAACAGCAGCGGCCGACGTGATAGGCAGATGACTAACATAAAATTGGTGCTCTACTTTGTTCTATTTGAGAACAACTATTGTGTATGACACCATAATATTCCGATACTTTATGAGCTATGGGGAGGCGTCACACACTAACAACTGACGTTAAGTGCCTTTGAAGACGTCTGCTCACGACTGTTTTACCCAGTTAATCGATTACCCTCTATTGGCAACATATCTACACTTATTTAACGGTAATTTCTGCAAAAAGGTGTGACCGTATGTCTTACTATATGAAATGGCATAGACGGAATCGCACATTTGTTATTCAGCAACATTGATGTATTTTTGGGCATGTGTACGCAAATCTGCTTACAGGGTTGATAAGTTACTTTGTCAACAGCTCGGCAAGTTAAAAATGATTAGCGCTTTGAATTAAGTTGACTCCGACAAAAATAGTACAAACTCTTCCCTCTGCGTGGATTCGGTTGGTTGTGTCATCTTGCCATTTTGGCATACAGGACGTTAAATTTTTTTTCGCCATCGTGTTTGATATCGTATCTTATGCATATATAAACACACTATAAATGTCACGTAAGTTATAGTTAAAAACAGCGAAAATATATGTTATAGGTTCTAGGCCACTAGATGTCGTCACTGAAGTATTACAGCTGTCAAAGTAAGCCTTTGGATCTCTAATTAGGCCCACCAAGCAACTACCGAAAAACTGCCATTTACGTCGGCCACTGCATCGAGTTCGAAAATTGAAATACAGTGACTCTATAGTCGCTTGCCGATATAAAAAAAAAAAGTAATAATAATAATAAGATAACATTAACGCTCTATGGCATTTCAGAACAATTCGATTTAATAATCGCTCAGTAGCTATGTATAGTTATTGAGCTCTGTGATTAAACTTAATAATAGCTATAGAGAAAAAAACTGTCTTACACCTAATAGAAGCAATATTAGGTCAAAGAGCT
Organism: Varroa jacobsoni; assembly: GCF_002532875.2. Taxonomy (NCBI): domain Eukaryota; kingdom Metazoa; phylum Arthropoda; class Arachnida; order Mesostigmata; family Varroidae; genus Varroa; species Varroa jacobsoni. Next base: position 121,167 of record NW_019212941.1, on the reverse strand, counting down.
GTACTTTTTTCTAATACTCCGATATCGATACCACTTGTCTTAATGTTTTATCAGCGAGTCTCATTCCAGCCACTTCAAAGCAGGACACGGGAAAAGCGTCTCTCTCGATTACCTACCAGAATAATGAAACTTAAACACCAGTTCAGGCAGGGTTCTACGACTTAGCGGCGGAAGCTGTAGGAACTTTTGTTACCGTCGTCGCCAATCAAAGCACTTACTACATAAAGGAGCTCTCTTCAGTTTCGGTTTTTCAGTCAGGTTGCAGGCATCAGGCCAGGCTCTTGGGTCCTCGGACCCATGCAACAATTTCAATAGCAGAGGGCACGTTATAGCGAAACAACGCCACGTAAACCAAAATCTAGCTAATTATTGTCAGTCGGAATTAATTAAATTTTCTCTTGATCCTAGTGACTGTAGCGGACTAACTCATGTCCCATCGGCTTATTCGAAAATAATAGATGTGGCATGATTATATGGCCGCACTATGGTTTTACCGCGCCATTACCAATGCGAAGCAGTACTTGCAGTGCGGTAAGTTGCTGACAACAGAAGATCCGCCTACCTGCTCGCTTACGTAGTTACGTCCATTCCCATGGAGATAATGAAGTAAGTCTAACATAGCTGTTAGAAATTGTGCTGGTGTGAATGTTGGCATATGTGCTGGAGGCAGAGACGGCGAGAAGTAAATGCCGGAAAATAAAGTATCTGTTTTAGTTTCGGGCCTAAAAGATCGTCGCCATGGTCTCTGGCAGAACAAGAACCGCTTTCTGATTCTTCCACTTTCATCGATCTTTTTAAGTTCCTGCTAGTTGTAGGCGCCGTGATAACACCGGCAACGGTCACGATTGTCGACTAAAGCCGAGGAACAAGCATAGAGTCGAGTTGTTTTCAGCCGCTGATCACCGTCTATCAATTCCCTTGCAGCATTGCGGTTATCGTCCAGAAGTTAGAAGGCCTTCGGTTGGCCCCGCATTAAAAATAGAGGTCACCGTCTCGCATGTGCGGAGGTTTCATTACCACACGTAACATTTGTAGAAGGAAGGCCATCCGCCGCCCAAATGAAGGGCTAGCAGGACAAGAGATCTGGAGAGATGGGTACGATTAGTTTAGATCAAGTGTGGAAAAGCAACTTTGCCAGCAAAGCGAATGAACATACATCGTCATCTAGCCGGCGTAAGAGTCAATGTGCATGCGGATGTACCTCGTAGTCGCTGACGGGTGACGAAAAGGTTGACGCTGAAGAAAGTTCCGTCGATTGGATTATAGCAGTTCATGGATAACTGCAGATAGGGGCAAAGCAATGTTCGGAAGGCGGCGGCCCTCGCAATAAAGGGGAACGGCATACAGACTGAATTGAAAGCGTTCGAACGATTTCAGCGCTTCTGTGAACAGCGGATATGGACCACAGCAGCCTGTTAACTATCAACATCCTTACGAAATCTATTCCACATTCCTTTAGATATTCCAGTGATCTTCCTGAAAGAATGCATATATCACTAACGTAAACTGAGACTTATAACTCAACGTTTGAAAAGTGTAGACTACGCTGACAGCCCTATTTACCGTATTGAGGTTTCTACAGGTGGACAATAGTACGAAGAGCTAATATATATCGTATAGAGCGTGAAGTTAATGAAAACGAGAACGTTACAATGTTCCCGTTTTTACTTATAGGATTGCTAGAAACAACCCAGTATTCACAATTTACGTTCCATTACTGGCAACGCGCAATCAATCGTTCGGGCATCGTTGCGACTCCACCCATCCAGCAAAAGCTGTTTTGCTGCGGATGTTAAAGACCCGACTGATGTCAAGCTAACTATTCAGAGTCGGTGAAATGGCCCAATGCGTAACGATTGTTATGAATAGCGGACCTCAGAAAGTTGAACCTTTCAAGAACGATGACAGCTGGCCTACATAGATAAGATCAACACTTGTCTGCTTGTTAACACCCATGCCTCATTTAAGATGTGATTTTAGTTAAACCTAGTCTATAACGCTTAAGCACTGCAGCGGAAACTCTTAGCTGATCCGAACTTGGTACAGGCCCTTCCCTATCAATATATATATATATATATATATATATATATATATATATATATAGACATTGCATTAAAGGAACGAAATAGTTGATAATAGTAATAATAATGAATTGGCATACAAGTATTACATGTATGTTATCAGTCCAATTAATCGCTTGCATCAAGTGTGTGACACATGCCTTTAAGGTCGAGTGTCGATTTTAATACAACTAATTTATATCTGTATGTATGAGGTGACCCGATTTGGGTCGTAATTAATTCTGACACTGTCTCTAAACAAGAACAGATATCTGAGCGAAATTGCGAAGATATGGTTCTTGATGGTCATCTTTATTCTACACAAGTTCCGATCGCATCGATGGCCGCTTCAATATGAAGTCTAAACCTCTTATACGTCTGTTTCAAGCTATTATTTTTTTCAACACGCAGACTAATTAGGGGGTTAACATCGTGCTGACCTGTTGAAGCACTATACAAAGATTTGGTCGAATTATATATAGTCCCTAAAAAATATGAGTTTAAAATCAAAATAGGGCCAAAAAATCTGGCACGAACTAAAAACTTGGAAGAAACTCGGCCGTGGTTACCTATCTGAACTTCATCGATAATAGCCATTTTTTGATTGAGAATTCACAATTATCAAAAACTGATTCTTGCATCACTTTGATAAACCTCAACTGTTTAAATTTAAACTTCAATAATGGCTTTCCGCTGGGCCTCATGAACATTTTTCTTTCTGATAATAAAGAATATCGTCGACTTCGGACCAGAAGTAAGCTGATGAATTTTGTCCCGTTTGCCGAGTTTAGGTAATAATTGAAGTCATAAAAACAACACAAGGTTTTTCACTGACCAGATTGCATTTTGTCTTGTTTAGTATTAGAAGTAACGTATAAGTCGGCGTTGATTGTACCGAATAGCCCGACAAACGTTATCCGGTGGAAGTTGCATGGCTATGAGATTGAGTACGTATTCGTCACGATCTCCGTACTTTTTACCGCAAAGACCTCGGAGTCGAAAATTAAGAAGCACTCTGGGTCGAGGGTCCGCTTAGCAAAGGGCTAAGCGAATATAGGAAGAGCACCGTGTATCTAGTTAGTTTATTGTGAGTATAATCTACGTATATTGCTATCAATGGAATTATGGGGCCCTAAATTGCTCGTTCCTGTCAGTCAACCATAAAGCCAAGCTGATCCACTTTATTTAGTCGATCAGATCGAGCCCGAGTTCATATAGCGGTGCAACAAATTAATTAAAAAGGACGTTGACTATGAAATAAGGGCATTCCGCCGGATTGTCCTGACCGGAACAAAATCGTATTAAATGACCCTTTCAAATGATTACTGATAGACATCAAATGGCTATAAAAGCGAAACGCGGGTCGGTGCAAAGTGTTTGCTTCTGACAGAGAAAACCAAATCATGCCAGCCTGCTACTTAGTAATTAGACAGCCAATGATGGAAACTGACGATCGAAGACAATTCGGCGATAGGTATCATATCATATGTACTATAGTACGGATTGAACAGGACTTTCGACAAAAGTAGAAAGCAGATATAACATTTGCCTTTAAGTCTCTATCGTTTTTCAGTGAGCTAATTACACGCGTTTCTTTCCAGCTTAGGATATAGTTTCTAGAATCGAAAGCGGCACGAAATAGCGGTGCATTTATGCGGAGTCGCCGAAATTCAAACAGTGAGAACTGCTCAAACAGATTTAGCTCGCCCGAAACGAGTACGTCCTGCGCCATGAAGTAAAACGATAAGTCGTCTGCCAAAACACAGTCGCTGTTAGGCATTATTTGAAAACATGCTATGGAAGCCTAAAATATCATAGTAATATATCTCGACTACGGCAGAGTAATTAGCTCGTTGGTTAGAATCAACGGAAGCTCAATGTGCACATTTGATTTTGATGGTGTATAAGATGTGGGCCTTTATAGGTCAAAAAAACCTACTTACATTTATGTGACCGTAGCACATGCAGTTCGGGAATATGCTTCAAAGTCGTTTTGCCTAAACATAACGTTCTCTGATAAAAGAGAACTAGAAAGCGATATTTTATATCGCAGATCGTTTGCAAAGCAAGCCTTGCTCGCTTCTTATCACATTATTAATTTATTTGAAAAATGACCGTGGTGCCAAAGCAACGAATGAGGCGTGTGAGTGAATGTATTACCGCAATCCTTAACCATATGTAAACCGGCGCACTGGGAGCCATTAATGATATAATATGTAATATATATATATATATGTATGAAGTGAAGTCCTGTTAGTAGCTGCGCATCGTCCCTGCTATCCTTCGTCTTCGTACAGATATACGAGCAGAACTCTCTTTCTGCATGTAGCATGTAAGGACTCCAGGACAAACAGCGTTAGACGCAGTGGTCTTTTGTGAACTGGAGGTGGTCGCCGTTAATATAACTGAGCCATGTATACCCTGGTCATCTAAACAGAGCAGTCTAATATAACAACGACGTAACGATCGGCGATAGTCAGCGCCCTGTTTCCACTAAAGGATAGCCTAGACAGAAGCTATGGCCTCACAGACTAATGTGGTGAATTAATTAACCAAGGCATGTGCGATTCGGGGGGTTCGTCGCCGAATGGTAACAGCTCAGAGACAATTATGCTGTAGTACACGCCAACAAACACGATTATGAAACAACGAATATACGCAGTGCACACAAAAACAGGATAACCACTCTGAACTCCTGTAAATTCCCGGCAAATAGAGGAACGAGCGCAAAGGGAATCAGCTCTGGGGTTCTGGTCTAAAGTTTATCGTGGTCTTGGCCTAAGATTCTGTAGGACAAACGACTGGGATAGTCGGACGAGGGAACTACGTACGGCAAATGTCCAAGACGCGTAAAGGCGGACATCCCTTGAGACCTTCTGAATGTATCACAAAAACGACGGTAATGCGAGCGCACCCCGTGCCACTCAAAGATGGAGCTTACTGTATGCAGCGTTTCGTGTAATTGCAAGTATTAAGGACAGATGTCGCACGTAATACCATTTACAAACATAGAATACAACTCCTATCATTTCTTCGAGGCCTAGTATAGTAGGGCATAATAAGTTTTATTATCGTACACTTGTTGCTCTTAGTAGTACTGGTGACGAAAGTTAAACGGCATGAGCTTCGGCATATCTGAATGCTTCCCAATCGGAACTTAAATTAGGTCCAAGCCATATCATATACTTAATTCATGAAAGAGGAATAAAAGTAAAAGCCATGAAGTAAAAATGTGAAGATATGAAACTTCAGATCGTGTTATTTACAGGCAGCTGTTACGAACATGTTGAAAAAAGGTCCTAAACTACATTAAAATAAGCATGTGAAGCATATTAGGTCAATTTATTTTATTCAAAAGCAAGATTTCAGGGTACCGTCGAATTAGCCGCTACAAAAAAAACCCTCTCGCCATCTCTGAAAATAGAAGCTGTATGCCTCAAAAATATTGCCTCTAGATAAGCCATAAATACAAACGTATTTGTCGCATCCCATGTTATTTATCACTCGTACAGCGACCCCTATGAAAACAGGTAATTTTCCGGAAGCCCTACTGAACATCGTCGATATAACGTGCCTAATTCTAGGTAGCTACTTCTATCAAGTAAATACCATGGTGGCTAGGCTTTTCCCTAGAAACATAGAGAGACTTGGTTGGAACGTCCGTCATTTTTCTGCAAGTATTCCAAATTCTTAGTAAGCTAGCACGATTAACAGGGCCGTACGGACACGCATTTCGAGTGATTACAATAGAACTACATTTCCATCAATCATTTACTGAATTGGTTACTTTCGCAACCCTTAAAGGCGTTACGGCGTCTGAGTTTTGCTAGAGTGCTTTTAATATTACAATTTTTTCAACTTGCGAATCTTTTAAATGGATCTTTAGATTTATTCATGTACATCTAAACCTGTATATGTCCAGCATCTTGGATAAGAAAACTAGAAACAGATATACAATATGCCACTTATAAAAAGAAAGCTAACCCTGCGGAGTCAAAAAGTAGTTATGTTTTCTTGAGAACGATCAAAAGCGGTCAACCGTTCAAAAAAGAGGAAAAAGGTACCGCAAATTTCCAAAATGTCAAATAAGCCAGTTAACTATTGGGCAATAAGACAGACGAAGTACATAAAGCTCTGGCAGCTTTCGATTACCAAGAACCGCCGGAGGGCGGGTAGGTAAAGCAAAGCGGCATGTCCTAGTTTATGGGTCTCCGGAGGGCTCTGCTAGATGAGATAATAAGGCCATAACGGATAGAAACAAGCTGGAAAGTCGAACAACATCTAATTATAGCGAAGCGAAGAAGAACATCCGTGTGTGGAAATGCTGTGAGGAGACCCGGATAAGAGGGGGGGGAGGGGGTTAGAAGCTAGTTACCGCGTAATCGATGCCCATAAGAACCTCCACTAGCCTCCAGGTGTCGCCTACACCTAGACCCTTACAATCGTTTGCTGTTGTTCGAAAGCTGCTACTTGATAATCGACTTGCGCGAGCTAACTATGACGCACCGCTAATCAAAGCCGATCTGTTTCAGCCAGCCCAGTACTGGACACTTCGCTTTTATGATACGTACCTATACAAGCACCACACCTTGGCCAGGAGCCATTAGTGAGAAGTCGACACTACATAAGGTCGCTTTCTAGTGTCCTGCTTACGGCCTTTCTGTTGACCTTAAACACGGTTAAAACATGCACTAAGTATGCTTAGAACTGCTTAAGCAAGAACAGCGTAATTATTATATCGTACAATAGACTAACTTGTGAATTAACCAACTGGTGAGTACGCCGTTTTTTGACACTTAGATTAGACCCATTGATTGTTCTACCTAGATAGCATTAATATTGATGTCTTATCAGTAAGGTAATCGTATCACCACGGAACATCTGACAGTAATAGATTTCAGAAATTTAGCGTAGAATTAGAATCCGTGTGTTTGTTACTTGCATATTATCATATATTAGTCAAATGCCTCAATATAATTTACTCTTGACAAAAATTAGGCGCTCTAACAATAAAAAGAATGAAGTTAATATATGCCGTGGGTAGTAACATAGCACGTTTTTTTTCTGGAGGACTTTGCCTGTGACGTTAACTTCTTGAACGCCTGTATAAAACTAGTAAGGATACAAATCTTGCTTTTCCCATTCTGAAGTTTTCCTTCTTCCTAATTGTTTGGTGTACGTTTCATAATTAACATCGACAAGTGGTATGACCGAGGGAGTGATTTCGGGTTCGCGGCGTTGAGTTTACGTCGAATACAGATGCTAGCTATAGACGCCATCGGTGGTCCAACCGTTCCGTTGCAGGTGCTTATTCGCGATGCTTCATGCTAAGAACCTTGCTGTGACTAAAGAGGACACTAACAGCTGTCGGCAACTTTTGGGGCCTGATGAGGATGTGTTTGAAGGCTAGTTAAGCCACTGTACAGAAGGCGAACGTGAGCCGCAAACAGACGAACTTTGTTCTGCCCTCATCATCCCATCTTATCGTCAGCAATATAAACAACAAACAAGGGGCAACGTCGTGAACTAACACGCTGCACCATTGTTGGTAGCTGATAGTTGGTGGCGGCAAAACTGGGACAGCAACATAAATGACCTCATGGACTTTGAATCTAGTAAAGAGAGAAACATCCTAAATTGATTCAGTCTCTTGTAACACCCATTTGGTAGTTCGACGTTCGCGCTCTTGTCGGGAGCAAGTACAGGGAAACAGGCTGCCTGCAAAGTTAGCATCTGAGTGGTAAAATAATACGTAAAAACTTATTAATGCAAAATATATATATCCAGTTAGTCATACGTAATAACGTCATATATAATTTAGATTAGAAGAAAACACTCCCTAGAGCTATGTATTTTGTGACATTCGTGCACCTCATTAAAGCGCTAAAACATGTTGCGGGTCTAGATAAAGCCCCATGGGACTTAAATAATTCAAGCTTCTTTATGCAGCAGAGTCAAATTTTCGCACTCAAATATATGTGTCATGAAGTTTGTTCGTATTATTAATCTACGTCGAAACGTACCGATAGTATTTTGGTAGAAATACGTGGGTGGGGTAGGCGAAGGGCAGCTGCTCCGAAAGCGATTCTCAAGGGGTAGATCGCTCTGGGTGATGTACTTATTCAACATCGGCTTAAGCGGTATACAAATCCAGGAGGGTTAGTAAATCCCCCTAATAATTATCGACTGGATCCCGAATTATTGCCGTCCTAAGCGTTTCCTTTACCATTAACTGCTTTTACTGCTGGAGCTGGTCTCACAAACGCAAATACCGCAGTCACCAATTACGTCGTGCGAACATTATCAATGTCTCCCGCGTAGAATGACTTGTTGCTCAATTTAATACAGATGCGAAAGATGTGCTACATTCATACTGGCACACGTTCACGAGTAGAAGAGCAGATCTGTGCACGGCTTGTCTGGATGTCTAACGATTTCGGTTCGATCTACTAAGCCCGTAGCCGAAAGCGAGCTCGCTATGTTTTGAATATTCATAAAAAATAAATCGATAGGGTAATTCTTTTAGAATTACCTTGTATCCAACTAGCAGCACTAGGAGAGCACTAGGTTACTCTTACAAGTTCAGTAAGTTACGCAACGTTAATTTGATTGAAGGCGTATTAAGTTCATTGAAAGTAAGTACAAAGTTCTTTACGGAACAATAGCTATACATACGAAAGCTTTTTGACTGGACCTGTTTTATGTTGGGTGTACGGTGCGAAGCCTACGTTTAATAGTAGACGGACATATACTTTATTCAGCTACCGCAGCGGAGATCACTGTTCACGCAAGATGTGTGCATCGTCTGCTAAGGAATTTAAATGACTATCCTGAATTTATTTAACACTTAGGCAAATTTATTGTGCAACTAATTTTATAATAACGATAGCAGCAGTAAATTCATGATAGAAGCTTCAATAAATACTACAGTCCGATCGGCTTTGAAATGTTAATAAGCTTAGCCAACCACGTGCCCATTGGGTGTCACAGCTATAGCGTGAAGGTGGACAAGGTGCGTTGATTCAGCTATGCTGGAACAAATAAAGGAAATTTTAAACTTAAAATGTAGCAGAAGATTAATTTGCAAATTTAGTATGGGCTCACGGCAAATTCTTTCTTCACTCCTTAATGGCGCAGTTGTAGGACAGCGGCACGTCTTCTTACAAATCTTTTCAGAATTTCCGGAGATAGCGCTCGTTTCAACGGTGCCATAGAGGAATGTCCACAGGACTATTACTAAGTGTAGTCTTCATTATTGCACCGACTTCCGCTGTTGCCCTTGCGGACGTCTATTGACGTCTGGCGTGCAGTGAAGTTTTCCGTCCGGGATGTTCTGTTTTGAGGCCCAGCCAGTGTCTGCGATTAAATAACGGATTGCTGGTAAAAACATCATTCTTGCTTTCTGCTGGTTAGATAATGAGCCCCAACGAACAAACGAAACTTCTAATGCCAGCGGCAAACTTTTCTAGTTTCCAACCTTTTTATCCATACATGCAGTGGTGAGAACCTGCTAGCTCGTGCGGTACGCCGGTATGACCCGCATAGGTAACAGCTAAACCGGGTAATATTCGTTTTAATTACACTTCATAACTACTCAAATTGTTCTAGTATTATTCCATGCATACGATTATTTAGTCTGGGGAGAGTAGGAGGTAATTGTTGGCGTCAGACTTTGACGGCTACTGGAATTGCGTGGCCGCGAAACGGAGCCACACTGTCAGAAGGGTGGGGCCAATTGTAAGCCAACTATACGTCATGCGTCACACAAGGAGCAATAACTATTGCGAGCGCCATATTAATCACTATCCGAAAAGGACGACAACGAGCCTATAGTAGACCTAATTTAAACGGTAATCATAATGGACCATGTATAAAATTCAATACAAATACAGGAATATAAAGATAATATAAATAGAAGCTACAAGAAACCTGTGAAAATCAACACAAAAATAAAAATCACCTTCACGTCTATAAAACCTCTCGGATGCAAGCGCTAGCTGCACAAGTTATAAAAGTTAGTGTTATGCTAGAGTCAGCGTTTGAGGTAGCGCCAGCAGTAAGTTATATAATGGACCATTTTTTAATATGGACCTTTATTATGGGAGCTTATATGCAAGGTGTCTGTTAATCGAGTCACACGTCTAACCTATACTGATGCAACCCTGAAAATGAATCTTGGCTTGAGTTCCAATCGATTGACTAGCTTCAGTGACTCTTGAACATCGGCTCAAGGAGCCAATTAAAGGCAATACTAGAAGCACAATAGCATCAAAGGGTGTTGGCCAACAGGACAAAAGCTTTTTGGTTTACTGTTTTCGTATCTATCGTAAATATTCGTGTATCGGTGCTTTTCAACGCTAGGGAATACAGTTCGATTTTGAAGAATGCTGCATTGTTGGAAAAAACGTCTTTTGAAAACTTCTCAATACTCGTAGAAGTAAAATATCGTCTCGCTGGTAAATGCATATCTTCATGAAGACTATTTATAGATCTAAGTAGAACTAGAGAATCATATTATTCCGCGTATGATGTGTTTGTCATGTAGTTCATAGGGGGCTTTCAAAGGCGTGCGTTCGTGGCGTAGCCGTATAATCGCTTGGGCATCTCAATAGCGGAACATCTATTTATTGTATTAGAATTGTATGTAATAAGTACTGTACATAGGACGCAGGGCAACGAATTGGCTTTGGCGTAGTCCTTCTTCGGCTCAACGTGGCAGCAGGCACTTAAACGTGTCGATCCTCAACCGGTCAACCGGCTAAAGCTTACTCTGTCACCTTGCAATACCCAGTTAGCAATTCATCAATGATTTTCTCTCTTCTGTTTGTTGTTAACACCGCCAGTGTTTGCAAGGAATAATCGAAGCAAGACAAAGCAGAATCGAAGTACCGAGCTGAATTGCTTGAAAATGACACAACGATTTTCAGGCGTTCCGTTCGCTGTCTTCTTTTCAATGCATAACTAAAATCATTATGGGAAACCCGGGCGGGCGACTCGACAACTTTAGCCTTATCAGTTCAAATTAACTTGATTCCAACACTGAGGCCTTGAGACTGCATCGGTTTTAAAAGACTGAGATCAAACAACAATCACATCAGTCTCGTTTGACATTACTGGCACCTACCAGCAGCGAAAACAGCATCGAGGCCAAATACTGCAAGCGAGGTCAGATAAGTCTCTTTACTTTGCTGCTGTTAGTGCAAGAGATACATGGTTGTAGAAATTTCTATACATACCCGTGTTGATAATTCGAGAAATTTATTACGTGGTTTTTGCGCTCAGTCGACTAAGTTAATCTTAAGAAGATATCTAGAAGACCGGCGGTGATCGAAATGAGGCAGTTATCAGAAATGGACGCGTACGTTGATTGATGCATCACACAGCAGACTCAGAATGTATGTAAGTGTGGAACAGCGAGAATTATTTGTGCGTTGAAAAAATAAACGACCGTCAAAAGTGGTTAAGCCTAAAGGTAGTCCGAATGGCATTACGTTGGATCGTTGGTATTACATTTAAATTCTGAGAGAACGCGTCGTCCCAAGCCGCACCAGCGGATGCAACTATCGGGGGAAACCTCTAACTCGAAGGCCAGGTAGTACAGCGATGGAAACTTAGTATTTATTTTGGACATGATTAGTGCAGTCTAATCGTTGTCCAGCCAAAGTATCCTGTGGACGAGCTTAATTGAACGACTCAAGGTTCACTGAGTTGCTTGGCATGTTGATCAGATACTGAGGAACCTTTAAGGGGACAGGTTCCCTTCTAAAAATGTTTACACAAAGCCACAAATGTCTACCAGTTTTAATGTGAAGAAGCGCTACATTCTTCGTACGTGCACCCTATGTAGATTTAAATGCAAGGATCGCTTAAGCAATGGCTTCGGATCCCCAAGACTGATCTCAGCCGGGTATGTTAGTGGCTCCCAGTTACTTTTACCGCTGTCCAGCCGTTGCTAGCTTGTTGTCAGTGACGAGCAGTAGCAGACTGCTTGGCGTTGCTGTACGATTTGCGGCATGCCATCAAATAGCATGTCCTGCTACTGCTGCCGCGCCTGCCGCAGATCGGTAAAAGGAGAGGCGGTCAGGCAAACCGTTAAAAACCAGTTGGGTCACCCGTAGTAGCTGACACTCAAAATGACATCGAGGCACGCGATGAGTGCACGACCATTGCTCGGATCGATGTTGATAGGCTAACGTTGTTCTGTATTGTATGAACCAATTGGATGACAACCTTGAGACAAGGTCGTCGTCCTTTGAATGCTATTACTAGCAATAGTAGCAGGTGTACAGCCCAACAAAGATGACTGGAGACCCATTGTCATGTTCACGGGTAGGTTGGCATACTGTTGATATGACGGTGAAGATGAATGAAATCTGTGTCAACTGTAACCCAAAATACCTGTCTTACAGGACATACCAAGAAACTGATCCTGGATAAGCGAGTTAGTTCGTATTTGCACAACGCAAAATTATCTAGTGGCTATGTAATAGTAGTAAACGTCAGTAACTCGTTTATTATTACAAATTTCAAAAGGTTATATATTGATGCCGTGGTCTTGATAACGTTGCCTGCCTTAAATCAACAATCAACGAGATTAAACAGTGATAACCTTCCCAATGGGGATACGTGTCTGTTCATATTGACGTTACGGTCAGAAGCCGATTGGTACGGTAGGAAAGGCAAAGCGTACGTTGGTCTCGAGCAGATGTTCAATAGAAGGTACGGACATTCTGACGCTTCTTGCGCAGACTGAGCTACGGAACCGTGTATCTTGGAGCGTCAGACTGATCCGTTGTTGTCAATGGTTTCTATGACAGTGAGAAGCAGCACAGGACGGGAAGCCCGATACGTCGGGGGCTTCTATAGCTAATAATTTTGTTTGGAGATAGATTGCTGCAATAGTATAGTTCTGTATTATTTCATTGGCCATAGTCAAACTAGGATTTGCATTGTTATTACATTGACTCTTCTTCTGCCCATTCTCGGAAGCCAAACAGGCAACAATGACAACTGCATTAAGTTAACTAGAGGAAGCAGCCATAATAACTTTACAAAAAGTGACAAGCAATAATCGTAGTTTGGAACTGTCAAAACGTTTAACGGACCGATGACAGGCCAAAATCAGCGACAAACCTATGAAGAACCAGAGAAGTCACAATGAAAGGAGACAAACTTTAGGAGCTGTCTTTTTTTAAAGAGGAAGAGTAAAAAAGAAAGCGATACCGCAAATAGCATCTCAACCAGTATTTTCATCACCGTATGAATCTGTTCTTATGACAACACAAGATACTTCCAAATAGAGACGCATTACTACAGACTATCCTAAAAATAAATCGCGACAAACTGAGGGTAAATAGCCAAAATTGCTTTGTTAATTTAAACTCAGTTTGGAAGCATTGCGGTGTCCAACGGCTTGCATGCAGACCGAGCATTATATGGCAGCATTATCAGTATTTCATATGCAAAAAGTTCTAGCTCTATATACGTGTCTATCTATGGTTCGAGTTGTACTTAACGCCCACACATGACGGATAAGGATAATTACTTGACACGGCACGACAAGACTCTTGCGTTAGTCAGGAAATGACCGACTGGTGAAATCGCGCTTTTCCTGAAAGGGTACTATTAGTGACTGTACGGTTTGCCCTTTCGGTGATGCGCTCGGATCGGATGCTTATGAAACGGCTTGAATTTAGTTCGCCATTGTATTGCCTCGAGCTATTTACAGCGACTGAATAGAAAGGTAAAGGCTGCAAATTACGAAATCAACAGGAGTGAAAATCATGAACTACAAGGCCATCGAGCCTTTCCCTCACGAGGTCAATTTAAGATTGCGCATTCCACAAAGGCTAACGCTAGAGCAACATTGTTGTTAGCTCATCTTGTGACTTTCAACTTCTCCCTTCCGACTGCTTCTTACGTTTTCGATAATATATCTATATGCGCATTAAATATTTACTTATTATTATTACTATTATCTTATATGCTGATTGAACGGTAGAGCGTAGACAAATCAGCTCTTCAATAAAGTCTCTGTTAAAAAATTATCCGTCCATAGATCTATCCACTTTATGAAGCACGAACAGTATCAGATCCTTACCTTCAATGCACTCTCTTTTTCACTTAAAGGCGTTTCGTAAAGCTCTTCAGCTGTTTACGTGATGACATTGAATTAAACACAGGCAGCATGCCAGCTACTGTGCTTGAAGCAGCTTGTATACATATCGCATATGTCAGCAGAATGCAGTTGGCCGTACTCTCAAAGGTGCTATTGAGAACATGTGAATGCCCCCCCAGAATGTAGGATGCGAGGGGCATTCGCAATACATAAGATAGCAAATAGCGTGAGCGGATATACACAACGAGAAGACGTCAGGAGACCTGTCGAGTGCGAGATTTGTAGGTGTTCTTTTTACGAAGTTATCGAAAATCGTCAAGCGTACTTTGCTTTGCAGACTCAAACCGTTTTGTCGCGGCTGCAGGCAATACCTAAATGATGCAACTGAGCGAAACAGTTGAATGAACTGTCAAAGGTTTCGACTGTCAAAACAAAAATAGGTTGTCTACCTTGAATCGGTGCGTTGAACGTTGTAGTACGATACCGACTATCCCGTTGAATAGCTCTGAATCACGTACAGCTTTTCTGTTATTGAACGCAGAGACCTACAAAAATGAAAATAGCACAAAAATTGTTTTTGCATTGTATCTCAAGGGCGAAATTTTAATGCTAGCCGTGATTCCTCCGCGCAGTCTACGCTCTGGTTCATGTTTGACAGGTTCTATATTCTACGTGCACGCTATGTCTAGCCGTAACGTTAATTTGATTGACAACGTCACCTATAGTTAGCTTGCGTACACCATAATCGCCCAAAGAAAACAAGTTAATGCATAAATGCAGGTATAATGTATCGGAAAAGTAACTTTTTGAGATATTCTCTTAGTAAGTGTTACGGATTTTCAAAGAAGCATTCAAGTGGAAACATTTCATACTTGCTTTGCTTCCAGGCTCGATGCAATGTACGCTTCCATAAGTAGAAAATTGATTTCCTCATATTCTACCATGGTATCGAATGGGATCTTGTGTGTAGTTAGGTTAGGTTAGGTTAGGTTGAGAGTTTCTAAAAATATCGGTATTGCCACGATGCTTACTCGATCGGCTCCTCAAGAAGCCTCGTATTTGCGTCACATTCTTTAAAATTTAGTCTTCGCTCTGAAATAAACGTAACAGTGTAACAGGTTAGTGGCAGTACAACAATGGCCCTGTGACAATGGGAGCACGCAATAGCAAAGGCAGACGTGGCACGACGATCGTGTTCGGACATGATAGTCGAATACTTGGGCAACGATCGAAAAAAGATAACGGGATCATTCAAGCTATATCGTTAAAGGATGGAAATGGAACAACATAACTGAATTAGTTTAACGAACCTGCACGATAGAAGTACCCACGTACAAAACTGGAATTAAGCGATAAGTTTGACAGTAGCGAGGTTATGGTGAGGGGTTACAGGGCGCACAGAGTGCTAGGACAACTGCCACTAATGTGGTTCAGGCTGTACAGGTCTAAATCTACTTTAGGTTAGATTTAGATTAGGTTAGATTAGGCCAAATAGTTTTGAGTATGTTTAGTACGGATCACGCGTAAGGCAGGGATGAATAAATCCTCAGCGCTCGATATTCATAAGTGAAAATAATAGATGGTTGCTTTATGGTTTATGTGACGCTGCTGGTTACCACACAGGTCGAATGGCTGTCGTCACTCGGCCCTTACACTACGTAAGTATATTGTTTGCGAATCTCTTCGTCTAGCCTCGTGTTCCTTTGTCTCCTACTATTTTATCGTTTCGAAAGTTTCGACGTTTCATTTAAGGAAACGCAGCGACGAGTCGAGAAGCCCTACTTGGCTTTCTCGTTAGTTGCTTACATTGTCGCTATCGGTGCCAGCACTCGTAGCGCCATTTCCAAGCTCAAGCGTTCCCTCGAACAGCGCTGGTGTGAGCTTGTTGCAGTTGCGGATGACGCAGATCCCCTAATCGTCTCATCTTAATCAAAAATAACACCCCGAAACTGGCCAGGTCGCTGGCGCGCAGCGCCGCAAGTCGGTTCTTCCGCTGCTTGTTTACTTGTTTAGCGTAGCAGCAGGTTACGGAAATACCCTTCTGCAATTCATCCCCGGCTCATCCTGCAGGACAATCTGCTTCTTGGCTCCTTTTTGGTCGTTTTGCGTTCGTTGCCTGCTTCCTTCTCAGCTGGGCGCTGCGTTAGTCCAGCACTCGTCTGCCAATATGCCAGTCGGCAACAGCAGGGGTATCAGAAAGAAGTTGGACCCGCTATGTAGCCAGCAGTCGTGCTAAGCTTTGATGTTGCAAAATTCGCTTAACCCAGGCTAGTGCCAACTCACATCTGCCGCGCTTGTTTATGCCCGGAGCGTCAAAGTCAGCAGAGAACAGAACGCTGGAAGACAACGAAGTCCCGGGGTTGCAAGGTGCTTTATTTCGACGCGTCGATGGATGACACACCACGAGCCTATCTCATCAATTCCGTCAGGCCACCATTCTGCTTCGCAGCAGTGGAGGTTTTGTGTGCCCCTTAATTTCTGTGTCCGCATTAACTTCCGTATTACAGCAAACCATCATAGGCCCCAACACTGCTGCATGGCGCTCTCTTTTTAACTCGCCTTGTCTCTTTCACACTGTATAATCTCACTAGTCTATATGTAATCAAGCGAGACTAGTCTCTAGAGAGACACTTGTATTTCGCCCCAGGCTTTGCCTCTTATTGGCAGGCCACAAACAGCAAGAGGGCCTGTTGAACAGCTAGAATTTCTCAACAGCTCGCCGTCGTCTTCGTGTGTATGTCTCATCATCGCCTGCAGTAGATTCAAGCACTCCATTCCTCTACAGGCACCCTAACGCGTCCTGTTTTGGCGTTTGGAGCATCAAAATGAACACCGGCTAAGAGCTTTAAAAATCATTGTTCGTCGACCCCGCCTATGAAATATGAATGAACAGATATGCCATGTTTTGAATATTGCATACCGTATCTCATAAGGCTGTTCAGGGCAGAAATCATGTCGGTTCTGTACTTTTCATTTTATGATCGCTAATGAAGTATGGAGCAAGGCGATGTCGCTTCATATCCTTTAGATATGTTTAAATGCTCTGCGTTATCTCCGTTACTTGTTCTAATGATAGGTAATGAGCCTCATTGATTCAGTTGATTCCAGTGGCGGCGGTAGTCACAAAAACCGATCGCCGTCGTCTGTACGCAAGTGGGCAAATAATTATTTTGTTAGCCCACACAGATCTTTGTACATGTTCAGTAATTCGCCCCGCCAAGGAAAACGGGTATTCAACAGCGTACCCCATGTCATGACAAAGAATAGCGTTAACCAATCAGACCTGCAGAGCCTTTAGAGTGAATTATAGTATTTAATAGGGATTCAAGTCAAAGTTAAGCCGCAGTAAACCATTTTGGTTATTGCGACCATTCAAACACATCGCTTACTTGTCCACTGCGTAATACCTAACCAAAAGCACTATTTAACATTACACAATCACAATTAATTTTATATTACTATATATAATGCTAGCAAATTATCTTGTCGTCTAATTATTGGGTAGGGAATATTATGGACCCACAGATATGTTATTTGCGAAAATCGCTTCGCTTAGAAAGCGATACTACGAATTGCTCGAGATCGTGGCTTTAAGTGGAACGTGGGGTACTTGTCTTGCTCGGATCACTCATTTATATCAATGTGATTTAGCGCAAAAGTAATATTCAGATAGTTACGGAATGTTACATTGACCAAAGTCATCTTCGATGCCAGTTACATATGTGTGTCATATTGGCTATAGCATGAGTAAGTTTATTATGACAGTGGAATGACTGCGGCGGTAGAAGATATCCTTTGGCGGCACAAACGAAATATGTCTGCTCAACGCGCATGCGCAAACTATATCTATATTTGCAACTGAATATTTAATGGCATACATTTTCACCATCAACTATGATGACAATGATCTGTTTCGAACAAAAATAAGTGAAGATTAGTGCCTCAAAAATAGGCTCGGATTTCATCCAGTGTCGTTGTCTAGATTTTTTTCGTTTCATACCGCGATCGGTATAGTTACCACTCAGATCAGATCAGATCAGATCAGATCAAATCAATATAACTTCGAACGAGTGAGTGGGCATCATTTATTAATTAAAGTAAGCAGCTAATATAAAAAAAAAAAAGTTTTTTCTTCTTGTCTTTTCGCTTCTGGCCCGTCGGGCTGGCTCGATCCCCGCTTTATTGTAAAATATCGATGGTACAGGAGTATATGTTTGCTATATAGTTCCTCTTATTCTCTCATTCGGATACTATTATCTACGCGAAGTAGCTATCGTGCGGAATAGTGTTCAGCGATTCTACCAGGAAATGCGTGAACGGTGGTTACCTGTTAAGCAAACAGTACTTAATTTAGACCTTGCGCGGAAAGGAGTTCACACAACACTAATCCTTTATCACTGTCTTTTTTCTCGTACATGCTCACTCATCCGCAGCGTTTCCGGCTGTATCGTTCGGCTGGGCTGGCAGGTTAGCAGGAAGTCGAAACGCTGTTAAATTTAAAAATTCTGCCCTAGAAGAACTCGATTTATCGGGCGCTTGTGGGGCATGTGGGTTAGTCGAAGCGAATAGCATATTCTGAACGACTCACACCGGTCAAAGCCGTACGGGCTTGTGGATAAGCCGCCGGACGTGGACCAGGGCTACATAACGGTGGAACTCGCCCTGTTAGAGAAACTGAGAGGTGCACAATATGTTGCGATATAACGATAGCAACAACTGTAGCTTGTCCGTTCAGCTTGGCTGCTGTGTGTATGACAGCATCTCCGACCAACTTTATAGCCTAGGACCCTGAATGGACTTAAGGTAAGGTAAGAACCGAGCGAAGTTGTCCTAGTGTACTAGTGAGGAGGCTCAGGCGCCTTGGCTTTTTTGATGCTGTTTTTTGAGGAACTAGATTCACTGCTTTGCTTTTTCCGTCAGTTTTTTTTTTTTTTTTTAACAGGTTTCTAAGTTCTCAAACGCTTCATTAGACGATGGCAAGATTAAAGTCTCACCGAAATGCGTCCATGAGCAGGGTTCCCCTTTGAATGAATCATGTATTGTTTACTAGTTTATCGTTTCTGCTGAAATCAAAATATAATCGCCGTACTTTTTAAAATTTGCTTATCAGTACTACACTTGAGGCAATCCTTATATAGCACCTACTTATATTATCTCATTATATTATCAAAGATGCTTCTTCAGAGACAAACGTAACATTATTACGCTCTTGTTAGCGTGGCTATAATAAGTAACGTATTAACCTGTGTTGCGTACGTATGAACTTTCACTCGCTTATGGCGGCAGTCATTTTTCTTGTTCTTAGCACTTCGGAGCGAATATCGGTCCGAGCTTCGCAAAACCTTCGTCGAGTGGATTTTTCGAAATCAGTATGCCTAGGCCAACAAGCTTCGATTTGTTCAGTCCGTTCCTCTGGACACATGGGCGCGTTGAGAATTTCCATTTCTTGAAAGCCTTAATAATATGGTGTATATATATATATATATGGTGCAGGGACCGGCAAACATTGAGACATACTGCACATGTTCGTCTAACCGTACAAATCGTAACATCTTTCTAACGGACGGCTACAATGAAGCGAAAAAAAGATGGCCGGCAAGAGAATAACAGGCGTATTACAGTGTCATTGCTGAATGAGATACACAGCTGCTTGTAAAGGATTCACACGTTCAGCTTAGCAGCCAGTAGTTCTTTGCCTTCTAACAGTTGATTAGTTTGTACATATACCGATATTCTACGATTTGAAATGAAAAACCGTCCGCTCAAGAGCAGCAAAAATCCTTTCGCTCTCAGACAATAGGAGAATAGAAGAACGCGTTAGCCTATGCAGAAAAGGCTCCCCTTGCACCTTTAGGACAGTTCTTGCTAAAGATTGTTAGCTTGTTGTGTGATATTGTAAAAAATACGTGGTTTAGTTGGTTGAGCTCACTCTGATGACAGAAAATAAATAGCACGCTAAGCTGTATAGTATAATAAAGGATAACACTTGATGTAACGCAGATGGCTCACACTGCGTTTTATCAGAGGTATACTAAAGCATTCTATACGACGCTTAGCGCGCTTTTGGACCTATAATATTCAAATTTTACCTTTAGAACCGTCTTAAAATGGGATTACGTTCGGACGAGGTCTTTCCATTTCTTTTTCCTATCCAGTCCAGCTGCAAAGGACAGATCCCGTTAATGTGGGGCTGTTAGCATGGCCTTAATTAATGATTTGACACGCAGGACCGGAAATTTACGGTGCAAATAGTCAGCTGACGTTCATACCATTTAACTACTCAACACGAATTTCTCGTGAATGATTTTCGCGTTGAGTTTTCGTTCTATTATAGCATTTTTCAATGTTCAAAAGCTTTTTAGTTGAAGTTACTTAGTTAAAAAACTGAATATCGTCTCATCAATTATTACAGCCTTTTTATGAACGGTTACCATGGACTTGGTAAACAGTTGCGCTAGCATAGAAAACGATCATTTTTTATTTGGCGGTCACTTCAAAAATCGAATGTCCTTGGTTGGAAAATTACTTTGAACTAATAAGGAAGCTGGATTTATCGTACCACGTATAGTACCACACCTAATAGAATACATATTTCAAATGATCATTATATGTTTCTGTATACTTTTCAATTTGCTATCGTCCGTTTAGGAACAAGCAAGCTTTTCTGAACGTAGAGATAAAACGTATATCGTCGATTAGTATGAATAACTGAAGTTATATAGAAACCAAGCAAAATTTCGATCTTATCTCTGGCTAAACTTAAAATTAACGTTATTCGTGCTAACGATGGAAGAGCCTTACACCTTCGGGTTACCTGCTTTAAATCGGTGACTAATATAGGAAAGGAGTGCTTTTCATATGTCTAGAATATTTACAAGTAAACTATGACCTTGGATAATTATATGTGCGGTGCCCAAGGCGCTCCTACGCAACAATCAGCATTAGCTAGATATTATATTCTAGAATTGTGAGTTAGTTTGAAAAAAAACCACCTTGAATGGATATGCCTACCTAAAGACGACTTATCTCGCTAGAAGTCTTGGGAAAATCATATCAATTAGGCGTGTAACTGTCAACTTTTACTCAGTATGTTTTTAAAGTGGGATATAATTGTCTACATCGGATTTGATTGCTCTTTCAAATGCACTTAACTTCGAGTTATTTAAGATACTTTGTTACCACACCATTTTGATATATATATATATATATATATATATGCTACTGTTGTCAGAAACAACAAGCGAACGTTGTAATGCTAAATCCAAATATGGGTTAACTGGAAACGCTTGAGAGAAAAATCTCTAAAAATATCAACGTGTCTTGTGGTGATCGGCTTCAGTGATCCTATTATCTTCACTTACCAGAAAGCAAGACATCTTCGATGACCAGACTGCCGCTGTGCGGGGTTTGTGGGGAACTGTGTGAGCCCTGAAGACTGTGTTGGTGTGGTTTGACTTACGAGAAAAAAAGCCTTCGAAACAGAAGTTGGTTTCTGCGTAAAGCTTAGAAAGGGTACCATATGTCTCCAACGAAGCGGATCGGTTTATTCTAGCGAGAACAGTGGCTACAGGACTACGTCGATAAAGGTCGACTGTCTATAAACTATCGGAGAACGATGCCTTCTTTTTTGGAAGCCAACAGCGCCAGTAAAGTTACACTCAACGAGCAGTGCCAAACGGGAAGGCCAGTGAGTATTTGCCTGTCAGCTGGAGTTGCGTTAACCCTTTACAACATACATATCCTGACGGAAGGCCATCCAGATTTTGCTATACCGAGTATTTTGTCAGTGTCATTAAATATATGCATCACACAGAAACGTACATCTAAACAAAGCAACCATTATATGGTGTTAGGCGTGAAACGTTGTACTTCTTACTTGTTATGATGGAAAAATAGATGAAAGCGAAAATCTACTATTATGTATTTATTTTTCAAATGTAAGCCAGTTTTGTCTTTCTTTATTTGATAGTAAACCTCGCTTTTGACAATGTACTTTACCGACTATCCTGATAGAGAGGTAGCAGCAGTACAGTAGGATTAGGTCAGGAAGGCGCTGGATTAGGGTGAGGTAGATAGAGTGGTATATTACAGTTTTAAGTTAAACTTATTTACTAGGTTTTAAGTTAAATTTATTCAGATCTAAGGTAAACTACCGCCTTCGAAGGGCGGGAAATAGCAATATACCGAAAGTCAAAAATTTCTCTTTGCATTACCACTGTTGTTTTTTAAAAAGGGTATGAGATCCCACATTGAAGGACGGTCCTTCAATTGCATTATCATTTGGCAATAGTATTGTATTATAGTTAAAGGAGACGATATATTGCACAGTTGGATCATTGGAGCCGCTTGCTATCCTCGTGGCTTTCAGGATTTCTAAAAGGAAAAATCCTTCGGAGAATATCACAAAAGGAAGCAGAAAGAAAGACCGTTTTGTTCTTTCTAAAAGCTTTTTACAGAACCGTACAGCATGTCTATAGTAGAAATAGAGGTGCGATTTATAACATCAAAAATATCTGTTTCATTTTAAGAGATCATCTGTAAATCAAGTGAGCGCATTGCAGCAACAGCAGCAATCGCCTTAGGCTATAATAGATCATGCTACTTTCCACATAAAGAAGCCACCTATGAGCCTATAGAGGATCCTTAAGCTAAAATGAATAGAATGAATGATTAAAACAACCGGATTAGCCAAAGAAATACAGCCAAGCAAAAAAAAAATCCTTTTACCTTTTAAACACTTATCCGAAGACAACGGTTTGGAGAAATGGGCTACAACGCTTCCCAACAGTTTCTACTTCTATTTTAATCATTACAGCATACTACTATCCCTACTCTGAAGAAAATATAGAAAACAAAACCGATGTACAGAAAGCTAAATCTGTGTTGGCCTTATTCACGACTATGCCACAATCGATTCCACTGCGGATCGAAATGTAGATAAAGAAGCCACACGGACGCTGTCTTTTTAACGACAAGAACCTGGCTAACTGGCATGAGGAGTGGGTCGATCATCATACGCGTCTCAAACGTGGCCTTCGTCTGCGCTGCGCATACTTGTTCAATCCTTTGTTTGCAGTCTTACCTGATTAGACGGACTCCTGAATCCAGCCAATTTGTAGAAGTCTGCCCTTAACCTATGCAGTGTAATGGTCGTATAGTACTACAGGATGGCTTTGATAAATCTGGACAACGAGACGCATGCGTATGGACGATAAAAAGGATCTAAACGATGGTTACATCTAGAATGTTTAGAGCACATTGCCATGTGTCGGCTCGTGACATATCGCTTTACGAACTCCATGTAATCTCATTGTTCGTGAGTTTCTTTCGAATTTGTGCTGTCTGCACAGCAGACAGCCCTTCTGCTTTAAATGCTAAGTAAAGCGTAGAACCTGTTTTTGCAAATGTTGGGGTTATTTAACACTTAGCATTACGTCTGCTACTGATAATATTAGCGGTTCTATAGGCAATTTAATTGATATTAAACATCAACTTCGTATACGCTGAGTGAAGCTATCGCAAAGTCAAAATCATTGTCAAGTGACATTATTTCTTTACACATAAAAATGCCTAATACTATATTAAGATTCTTGTTCTAGGCAGGAGCAATAGATCTGGTTTCACGATTTTCAACGACATTTATTACGCATGTAATAATACGCGGCGCCTATTTGTTTCTTGTTGCTTTCCCTATGTAGAAAGTTTTAAGCTTGACATTGGCTTGTCCTTACTGGCTCTGCTTTCACTATTGGCTTTCATGCCATTATGCATAGGGCGTGTTTCGTAGGAGCTAACTATATTTTCTTGTTCCGTGCTTCGTTTTCATTGTCGATATTATGGGGGCTGTTGAAGAAGTAACTGAAATTAGCAAGATAACAGGAAACACCAAAAAAAAAAACTTATTTGTTTAAACAGTTCCCCACTTTTTTTTTCTTCTTTTTTCCGTAGGCGGGCGGGCTAGAAAGCGAGTGCTGGCCCATTGTGAACGATGGTGACGCAAACGTGTCTGCCCGCCGACCTAATCGCCTTAGGTTGTACACAGCTCTCTGCTATCAAGTCGTTTTCATTAACCACGTCTATTACGGAAGCGCCGACATAAAATCACTTTAGTCTATATATCGTTGCTTGGGAGTAGAGTGAAAGGACAAACGCAATGCGTTGAGACACGGGCAGATTAGCTATAGGCTTCGAAGCAGGAAAAGCGTCGAAGCTCGTACGTACGAAGCGACATCTATACGTGTACATATTGTCTTTCAATATACATGTAGAATAAATAAGTTTTTGCAGCCGCTTCCGTCTGCATTGTTGAACATAATGCTTTTGGATAATTATATTGCTAATATCAATCGGACCGATACATACTGAACGGTTCGTTGCTTGGTCGATCCTCGGTGCACGTGTATATTCTTTGAGAAAAAAAAGCGGAAGGTATCAGTACGAGCTTTATGAACGGTACGAATCCTCCTAATATTTTTAAATGCGTTAGTTGTTTGGTTTATGATCGACTGACTACTACTTTCAATGGAATAGGAACTCTCTACGACGAGACGATAGTTAAATTACTATTCTTTTAAAATACAGAGCTGATCCAGTGGCATATAAACAGTAGTCACTTCTAAGAACATGGCCGATAAGATTCCTTACCTGTCGGGGCCTAAGGTTCAATGGCTACGCATCTGGAGAACGGAAATAAACTTCGGTTTAACTCTTATGAGGAAAAAGCATCGTTTTTAAGTACGTTTTGGCGCGTTTAATTTTTTAGTTTTTACTCTTTTCGATACGATTTTTCCATATCCTAGGTCACCATTTTCATATTACATAGTAGCAGCCTTTATTAAACAGAGCACAATGAGCAAGCAACTAGCTTATAATTGTTATATATGAAACTTAAGCTTATAAAATGCAATAGAAGAACGGCTAGCATATGCCAGTTAAGCATAAGCTCCATAGCTCTGAAACTTTCCCCTACGGATTAGTAGCCTTAAGAATTTCATAACCAATAAACAGCTGCTTACCTTATTTGATATTCCTGTGTCAAGTTGGCCGCTGGATAACGTCGAATGCATTATTACCGATTTCCCTTTACCATAGATAAATGGATTTGTCCTACATGGTTAGCACTGAATGCGCGACACAACCACTAGAGTTCAATCAACCGCCAGTGTTTCTCGCTGAGCTTTTATCCTCGTTGTGGCCACTGCAGTCACTGTGGTCTTTGAAAGAGTGAGACGACAAGGAGTGGAAGAGAGCGCTCGGAAGAGAACGTTAGCAAGCGAGATAGAGCTTTAAGAACCGAGACGGTTACATCGTTTAGCGCACCTTCACCTTCGTCAAACTCCAAAGGCTGCAGAACAACCTGTATTGCTGTTATCAACTCTGCAGTAGCAGCGATAGAAGGGACCAACCAACCGGCCGATATCTGAACAGAACCATGGTGTGGGAAGGTTCGCAGGAATAATGGAAAGGGAAAGGGGTGAGAAAAATCGATTGACGTCAGCGTCGCCTCTCCGTTCATTGTGTCGATGGTGTTGGTTGTGCAGCCTGGCGCGCAAACGACCCCAGATCAGCGGGGAAATTGAAATCGACGGCACAGGCTGCCGCGGCTAAGGTTGTGGTGGGGGGCAGCAACAGCTGTAGGCCTACGCCTGGGGGATAAGAAATGGGAACTATTCTATTGGGAGACGGGAAGGGGTGCCGGTTCTGTGGTCGCTGGTAACCTTAGGCTCAATCGGGTAGGGTTACCCGGGTTGTGGGAATGAGGCAAGCCCCGATCCTAATCGATTATCGAGTGCATTTGGTTGGCTGGCTAGTCGGTCGATCAGTTAGCTATCCCACGTCGGAGGTAGAGGGGATGGGAATTTTCAGGAAGCCGGCTGTAACAGCAATGGCCCATCTCATTGACTAGCTTGACACAACGACTCTTCAGGCAATCGACAGTCAAACTGCGTGCGTACCCTTACAGCAACCGTTTTCCTCCCGTCTTTTTGCCGCCTGCCTCACGCTTATAAATAAAATTCTATAGAATCAGGGATGAAGGCAGATCCTGTTATCGTCGTGTTTTCTAAGGTTAGCTCCTCGTGCTAGGTAGCAATAGTCTGTCTTCCTCCGTAAGGCCAGACAGTTCTCATGGCAGAATATACTGCCGTTATTTCCGCTTACCCTCCACTTCTTATTGCTACTTCAACAAACAATAAACTTTGAAGAGACATCACGAGTCTATTTCTGCTGGTAGTCTGTACAAGTAGCGAACCTAATATTCTTTCACCCTGATATCACCACTAACCGACAAGGTTAACAGCTTTCGGGAATTTCCCTGATAAACGTCTTTGTGCTTCCGATAACCCGTTCTGTCTAGCTCCGAGAATCGCACAGTTGGGGGTAGCCATGAGAAGTGAGCGCAGATAGTGAAAAACGTCGATGCAGAAAAACAAACTCAACGTAAAAGGAGGAAAAAGCAGAACAGCGACATCGATAGCAACAACAACAACAGCGATGACAGCGAAAGACAACAACAAGTACAAACTATATCAACAACAAAAATAAATGCTCGAGTACGAATAGCGCATGACCACGGATGTACGACGGGGTTCATTTTTGACAAAAAGATCGGCATAAGCGCGTGGCTCATCAGATGCCAAATTGGTCGAGCTAATCGTGACTGTCTCGTTGCAAACTTCCGAACGATTATAGTCGCACAAAAAGGACAGCGTAAGAAAGCTGGGAACGCTGAAGGATGGAACGATTC
This sequence comes from Varroa jacobsoni, assembly GCF_002532875.2. Taxonomy (NCBI): domain Eukaryota; kingdom Metazoa; phylum Arthropoda; class Arachnida; order Mesostigmata; family Varroidae; genus Varroa; species Varroa jacobsoni. Next base: position 94,244 of record NW_019212941.1, on the reverse strand, counting down.
AGATATTAATACAGGGCGTCAGCATCAATGGCAATTGTTTCTATCGGTAGACCTCAACTATATACTATTAAACGAGTGGTATGTATTCGGTAAGTCTTTCACAAGCTCTATATAAAAAAAGAGTGAGCCCGATTTGCTTTCTCAGGAACACGCTTGCGCTTTACGATTTCGATGAGAACAAGATGTCTTTTAACAAGAATAAAATATTGAATTAATATATCTAGTAATACAACGCGGATTTAAAAAATCATTTACGTTATGTGAGCGAAAGAGAAATGGACAAACCATCGGCCTGACTAAGATTTTCATTGGGAGCAAGCAGACCTTTAAGCAACGCAGTGCAGCGTGGCAAAACCGGTGCTATTTAGATTATAAGTATTTTCTATACCTTGATAGGTTTACATACATACTAGAACGGTCCGCAAATTCTATCTGTTTGACTTGACTAAAAAAACGTATTTCTGTGAATACAGGTTCGGAATGGGAGATTTCCGCCGATCTACCGCTGAGCGAGTTTAAGGAAATTTAAGTCAATTAGAAAAAACCTTAGATGCAGATTCAGTAGAAGTAAAAACGTGGTAAAATTTTTCGACCATTTTTGCTGTATACCCTTCTTTCACAAACGCGTCGCAATTTTAGTGGGTTTAGGTCATATGTATGCGTTGGTTATCGACGGTCAGATACGAGGTGAATTTGTTTCCCTCATGCTAGCACGATAGAATATTTTAAAAAGAGATGTGTTTTTCTACAACTAATATAACATGGCTATATTTGTATTGGGCATAATGTTATTATAATTGGGGTTGTTTCGTGTCGGAAAGAGCTTTTAAGTGTTGTTTCAGGCCTTTCTAAAATAAAACAAATTGCACCACTCAGTAATAGATGAAATACTTTTCGACATTTCAAACAGAATCCATTTCCAAAAATATAGTACTTATTGTCTGCTGCACGTACAACCATACAGCCAGCTTTAGTGGAACGAACCTAATTAGGCCTTTTTTTGGTGCAACGTTGTTTCGCGCAATGTCAGATAGATTCAGTCCGACAAGACGCGGATATAATAAAATAGGCATTCAGCCTTTACGGCAGATATGTTTCCCAATGCAGAGACTTCGAGATGGACGTCTCGGATTTAGCAAGCCGTCTCGAGCGCGCTGTGCTTTCAATGGGTTCAGTGTCGTAAAGGGCAGGCCGTTACATTTCTTCCTGGGCGAATTGTCGGGTAGTTGGGGAAGTAACGGCTGGATGGCGTTCTGAAAAGGTCTACAGGACGATAATATTCCGCGCCTCAAACACGCGCGTGTAGCTAAGGCGTAGCCATTGCGTCTTTCCAGGTAGCAGAGAAATATGAACACGAATCATACGTAGTTTTGTTCACGGTTGTCTTTTCAATAGAATTGCATAATACCTGTCTGTTTGCTCTTTTAACATGAACCATTTTCATTAAAAAGGAAAGGATGGCCTAGTGAAAACTCTATGTCAATATCAGCCGCAGTAGCTTGCACGTGTCATGCAGACAGCGTCAACGAGATATAATCCCCGAAAAGAAAATAGATTGGACCGCCTTTTTCGTTGGAAGAAATTATAGAAGGTACGCAATGGCAGTGCATAAGGAAATACTATATTTTCGTGAATCTTTCGATAAAGTCGTATCAGTTAATAATCTTGTGTTAAAATTTGTATTTGTAGATTCGGAATAGATATGCTTATTTGCAATATATAGAGACCTGCTTATTTGCAATGGAAACGTAGAGACATCAATAGTATCTCGGGCAAGAAGTCATATAGCATTTATGTTCCGCGATTTTACGTACTGTATCGCGGTACGTACGTCCATATAACGTTTTGTATTTGTTGCCCCTTGAGTAGTAGAGATTTTAAACAGATGTATCTCCTGTGAGTGTTGTTTTTAAGAGAATCGTTAGGTACTACTAATTCAAAAACATTGTTTTCATTCCTAATGAGACAGATATATATTTTCTGATTCGTATGCAGTGTTCGCACGCCATCTTAGTTAGGACGGGTGCTAGATAATAAGAGAACTAGGCTGCGACAGGACTACATACATCACGTGGTTAGCCTTTAATACAGGTAGGGAAGATCATTTCAGTAACGGAGTGCCGAGATAAAACAAAGAAAATACAGCTTGTCTATAATGCAACGGCGGCAGAGTCTATAGCACAAGGATACTGCTGGCATGTTTGCATGGCTGTCGATACCGTGCGTATTGTCGTATAGCCTTTGCCTTTGATGTGGCATGTCTACCAAGGTATGCTCGCTGGTGGTAATGGCGACCAACTGCACGCAAGGCCCATGACGTAGCGACGAAACAGTTCAACGACTTAGGAAAGTGTGCAAGCCAGAGAAATTTGCGGCCGATGAAGTCTAGTCACGCGAGTGGTAGGGTAACCGAGCGCGCGTTCTCCTCATCCGTTTAACCTTCGATCCCCTTATACCCCCAACCTTTCGTTAACCTGCTGCCCATCAAATTCGAAGGTGTCCTCCCGTCGTTTGTTTTGTTTGCGCTGTCTTTCTCGACCCTCTTTCTCTCGTTTTCGACAACCAGTGACTGAGCACTATAACCAAGTGCTGTCTGCCGAACGATACACACGTATGGCCGCGCGGTTGCGCCAGTCTATGTGCACGTCGCAAGTAAAAATAGTAACAATGGGAACATGCTGTCATCAGTGATACCGCGCAGCTTACTCTCTCAAGTAGCGCAGGAACGCAGAACATAACGAAGCAAAAGGCTGCCTTTGAGACGATTTGAGAGAGAGAGAGAGAGAGAGAGAGAGAGAGAGATGTCAACAACCACATAGGTTAACAAATAACGCAAACGGCTCCGTAAGCGACTTAATTATAATGAAAAATGTAAGTTCAAATATTAATCGAATGATACTTAATTGCTAGATGAACGTCGACGAAACTGGAAACCAGTTTGGAATAATTTTGCTTCTCGACTGGCTTATTCTCACGTTGTTGTTAGTAAAGAAAGTGTTATGGGAGGTTGCAGGATGCCAACGGAACCCCATTATAATGGTTAACGAATGCTCAGCGAGCGATTCAATGTGTGAATAGCGTACGCGTCCAAACAGAATTGCCCGGACATTGACACTCATGGTTTCACTAATGACAAAAAGTTCTAAATCATGTCTTATATTTGACTTATCGATGGTTGTTATTATATATGTACATCGGAGAATTAGGTGGAATCGACAGTCGACCTCGGGGTACGATTGAAATGCGCTGAGCAATGAAGAGCTGCAAAGAAAAATGAAGTTAGCGTTTTTGTTTATTTTATAGTCCGTGCCCCTTGCTTTCGATTTGCGAAGCGCATGTAACCAATGTATGAGATGAAATCTTTCGTGCAGAATTTGCGGCTCTATAATATCGCGCATGGGCTGGTACGCACGCTCTGCATTTTTTCTGATGGCAGTCGTACGCAGTGTGTTCATAATTATTTACATTGAATGACCCTTCCGTATGGACAGGTCTGTTGACTAATGTACGTAAGAAGAAAGCATCCCAGAAAACTCTAGAGCTTGGGACTCTTTGTTTTGTCACGTAGTTACAGATATGTTTCTGGCATAGCTGCTTTCACTGGCTTTTCAGAGTGAAGAAAATTCTGAAGCGTATCGTTTTGCAGAGGAACTTAAACAGTTTATTTTATAAATACGAGAAGTAATTGATAGTTTTTTTGGGTTGCCGGCGTTTTAGAATCTCAATGCAGCTGGATTACCGCAATTCGGAAAGCCAGCTGAAAGCCACCGACAAATGCGACTCACAAAAATCACAAATTAAACAACAGCGAACATTCGAATATATTTGGTGTGCGTTTCTTCTTGGATTGTTACTTAATATTTCCCCCATATACTATCTAAAGGCTAAGATGCAGTGTTAATCACCGAAGTTAGGCATACTACAACAACTTCAGGGATAGATTGTCTTGCACGCACACCTATTATTACCTCAGGGGAAAACCCTAAAAGCGTTCGCGTGGCGCTATCGTAAGCTTGATATCGTTCTTGGCAGAACAATGCCTGACAGCGAGTCTAACACGGTGTGCAGAAGAAAGGAATGCGTTTAATATACAGACGCTATATACTATAATCGTTGGTGTGACGCACGAGAGCAGGCGGGCGATGAAGCGAGGCCGTAGGCTGTATAATCTCGACAGGAGTTGCGAGATCGACTGGAGTAAGGGGATAAGCGAAGCGGGTGTGGAGTTCCCCGAATAAGAGATTCGCAACTTGTAAAGGAGCTTACAAAGTTGGCACCTCTCTTTACCAAAGGTCGTGGTGTTCTCATAGAGGTATGCACGTCCCAAGGTGCCGCGCACGTGCGGTTGCTAGCTCTCTCTTGTCTCGAGGGTCTCTTTGGGTTCGCCTGCCGCCTGAACGCACAAACTCAGTATATGGCAGCCAGCCGTTGTGGTACTTGCGAGAAGAGATGGTATCTCTATAGCAACGTCTCCTTTCCCACTGCGTGGGCTTCGTACGCCGTCTGCGTTCGATCGTTAATTGGTTGATGTAAGTTCGTTAGCCGGGGTCCCGTTCCTTAAACTTGTGCCTTCTTGTTCTGCGCGATTAAGCATTTCCTTGTAAAGATTCAGTGACGAATAAAATCTTCGCCGCTTCTCGTGCTAGCAACTAAAACCATTTCCTAGCGGGCTTCGATTTCATGTAAACTATGATTTTGGTCCAAACGGTCCAGACGTACCATACATTTTATAGAACCTGCATGGGGAATCATCAATGGCAGGGGAAGTTTAACAATAAAATGCGGACTGTTCGTTTGTCCAAAGTGCACGATTTCAAGATACCAGAACATATGAGAAACATTCCCCTGGATACCTTCTGCCGAAGCAACAAATGCTCTCGTAACATCTTCTAGGCCATTATTAATTCTGATAATTCCTCTGCTTTGCACCTTGTCGAGCTGAAAGAAAAGAACGCGTTACCTGTAAATAACACTGCCCTAGAATGTCATCGTTAACGAAAAATAAACTATCGTTAATACACAGAATGGAACAAGGCTTTGGCGCAGAGCCTTGAGGAACACCTATCGACGTGTAAGACTTCCAAAACAATGAGACCTTCTATACATACCTGCGTATTTCTATTACACAGATAAGATAAAAACCAGCTATTGAGTTTACCAAGTGTAAATCGTATAATGCAATTTTGCGACAAATGAAACGGCTAGGAAAAGGTCAGTGACCAGCATTATTGTTTTTTTACTCCACAATAAATAAAGTCCGTTATGTAAGTGAGTGCAGTGTTTAGTAAACCGAGATGACAAAATCCGTACTGGCTGCCTGGGGGGAAGGCAAACCTTTGCGTGTAAACTGAAGCACCTTTTTGAGACATCTTTCAAAAAAGTTCCATCATAAAGTTTGTACGGACTATACGTCAATAATTTCTTGCAGCTGATCTCGCCTTTTTGCAGGGGGATTACCTAGGACAATGAAATCAGCCGGAAGATTCGAAGGGTTAACTTTGAATGTTAAACGTATAATAGTTACAGAAACGACAAACTGTATAATCTTTAACGGGAGCTTCTTATTTAGAAAGAATCGACTTTCATGAATCTGGTTTCGTCACCAGTATCGCCGGATCAACTACCCGCCATTGTTCTATTCTTCTCCTATATTTTCTTTTTAGGATAGATAAAAGTAATACTTCTGCATTGATATGAGGTCGTCCATTTGTAGGTTTCTCATATATATAGACAGGATTCAAATGTTTATTATTCCGACAAAATTATATGAGCGTCATTATTAACTCTCACATTCATGGCAGATATTGATTAGTTGTTCCTAATTATAAATATCCTATTTTATATAAATAGGAGCAGTTGTTTCAAATGTAGCAGGCTGCTAATGAGCACCGCCTGTGGTATTTGCAAGGATATAGAAAATGTAAAATCAAGCTCCGTGAGCCATTCTATGGTAATCCGCATATCAGACCATAGATTTTAGCTTTGTCAAATGCAACTCGAAGTAACGAAACTTGGCTTGCCGAGTTAAAGCCATGATACTTCTACAAACACACGAGACATTGGTAATCCAGTTATAATTAAGGTATGCTTTGTTTTAGCGTTTCTAATTGCCACCATTATGCAAGCTTATTCGCATCATGCGGATCTACCGCTGATCTGGGAGCTGCCTCAATACTGCTGCTACTGCCCTGTCAAACCATATTCGGACTCAGGTCACCCCATTAGCGTCCGAAACGGTTGGACCGCCCGGTTGATTTTCAGATCCCAGAAAAAGAGAAAATTACCGTCGGTCTTCCAGTTGTCAGCCGCCTGGTTAAAGCCACTGGAAATTACTTGAAAAAATTGAGAATTTATAGCATTCATTCTGACCTGATACACATATTCCCACGGGCAGTCTGACGAAGGCTTCGAGATGCTCACAAAGCGACCTGCATACGATAGTGGCCTCCGCTACTACAATTCCGTATTGTTCCTCAACATGGTAGTAAATTTATTTATGTCGGAAGGAAAATGTGAATAGAGGGTGAAAATACAAGGTCTCGCATCCGCTTCCGGTCGACCTGTTTTCTTCGTACATTCTTAATCGCGGATATTACGCCAGACTAAAAGCGGTGCCAAAGTAAGAAGACCGGCCTGCAGGCTGTGCAGTTACAATTAACTATTCGTAAATCGCAAAGCATACACTACTATATCATCTTCATGATTGACTACCTTTTAAGCACACAAATGTCACGGTATACTGTTTTCGGTTACCTATCATATTTGTATAACTCGGTCGCCTGTAATTAATTACTTATTGCGATCTTATATAATGAAGGTAATAGGATAATAACGGTAATGAAGACTCATGATTCAATATCAACCTTGCTATAAATGTATAGACAGGTATAGTATTTTTCTTTGTCAAACAAATTATGTTTCCCCATTCACAGCGACTTAAATTAAGCAGTGCTTTGCTTAAACTGAAAGCTCTGGCGACGGACGGCAACTATTTGTCTTTTGTATTGCAACGTTCATAAAAGTTCGCAGTCCCAAAAGGGTAGCGAATCATCTTGACTCTTTAACCAGTCGACGCACGTATATGTCACGTGACGATAAGTACATCGATTCTTATATCTGTACAAACCAGAAATCTGTCTCTTGTATGGGGGGAAAGAAAAGTTGCCCTAAGGGAACGACGAGTTAGATCTGTGCTATCGCTGTACGAACAATTCGTTCATAATAATACCTTGGCTATGGGAACCCTCTTGTTGTCGATGGCGAAATAATATTGTTGCAAGATATTGTCGAAATACTATCTTAGATAATTTTTTAGCAGTTTCATCGAAACAAAACTGCAGGACTCAAGAGCTGCCACTGGATAAGCAACGCTTTAAGTCGCTACTAGTTGATGAAATTGCTTTCGTTTTCAGCCATAGAGGTCGCTGCGTGTACGTTCCAAGTCATGGACAAGTTGAACATAAAGAAATATGGCTAACTTTTATATTTAGGAGACTTTTTTCCATTATCAGCGCGATCGACGTTCGTATTCGCGAGTGTTTTTTCTCGCAGTAAGACAAGGTACTGCAGCTCATGTAAAAACCTTGTCTTTCTCTACATATCTCTCATGTAGATACATTGAATATGTATTTCGAGTTTAATACGGTGCGTATTGCCATTGCTACAGTAGCGTTAGGGTAATGTCAGCTAGAGTATTAACATAGAATGATTATTAGCACGAAGGTTGTATCTATACATTAGAGATTGTAAGGCTAGCTTTGTCCAGCCTATGTCATCGATCTAACAAGCATTTTTTTTTTTCTACTTATGTACGTAAAACCATAACAAATTTCCTCCCCATATTCAGTCAAGTGTCTTACTATTCAGCTTGTACTAAATATTTTGATCTTCAGAGACACTTTGCCTATCGTTGTTACGGAACACCTCATAACCGCGCTGTTGTGCGACATCTTTCCGTATACACTTCATGTTAGCATTATTTTGTAAACTTCGTCGCTGCTGCAACGTTTTTCCCGCTGCCACGCTAGCCAACATGACCTGCAGGATCCCGCACAATACTCAAGTCCCCAGTCACCCCTCCAAGGCGGCTGTGCTGATCCTAGCAGCGATCTCTGCTTGGGTCAATCCGACGGACGGTCCATTGTGCGGCCGCTTCACTGGCGAAACACCCCATAGTTGTCTACAATGGCACCTCCTGCGCGATTTACCGTTGCAACGGTGTCAAAGTGAAAGTAGTAATAGGCGTTGGTTGCAGAAGGGATACAGCCACCAAAATGTCAACAATGGCAGCGGAAGCGCTGACGTTAACCTTTGCATAGAAACTTTTCCTCGTTCCTGCCTCACCTTATGGATCCCAAAGAGCGTCGCTATCATAATTGCGGCGGCCGAACACCGCAGTAATGGTAGCTAGGCTGAGGCAAATGGCGGCGGTTCCAGCCGCTGCAATAAATAAGCGCACAGAGAATTAAAGACAGTTTTTGGCTTTTCATTCATGGTTTACCGGTATGGGCACCATACAAAAGGGTATTCAGACCCTAACACTCACATGCAGAATACAGCGAAAACCTAGAAGGTACACCCTGGCTCCCATACGAGAATGGCATTGAATTAAAGGCTGCGAAATGGAAAGCAATATGTGTAAAAATGCGCGCAAGTGGGTTTGCACATATACAAATGTTATAAATCTCTTTCATGTTATTACAATTTTATACAGCCATAAACCCTATGTGGGTTAAATTTGCACATCGTAACCGCGCACAAGACACCAGCACATACAAGCAATAGATATATTCGTCTCTAGGCACATACAACATTGAACGTTGGACGATATATATGTGCTGTGACGAAATACAGTTACCCTAAATCTCGAGCTATATGGATGCATATGTCAGAGACTAGCCTTTACTGGTTGTCCAAATGGGAAAATTAGCTTTTGATTCGCTCCTCTGTAAGTTGATGGGAACTTATTTGATGACTTTGTGATCGCCTACATTTCAAATGTGTTCACAGCGCCCAGCACAATGACGTCCGCAGATCAGGTATGAAGTTAAAAAATTATGGACTACTAAGCGTCAATGAGACGTTGCGTGCAACTACAGCACCGCCCTCACAATCACGTTTAATGGCGTGTCAATACTAGCGTAGAAAATGACCAGACGTTTTTTACGTTATGTGATACTAAGGCCCACATATAGCTTGATTACCTATATGTTTAGAGATATTTACAACAAGGTAACCCTTAACATTTGCATGCGTCAAAGATTCGTTAACTTGTTGCTTATATAATCGCCAAAATATGGTTATCAATATTTTACAGTTGATGTGAAGGTTCACCTGTGTCTAGGCTAAATTATTCACGAGACAACATTACTTAACAGAATTCCACAAATTATCTATAATGCTGTCATACTTCAACATAGCGAGGCGCTTTTGGCCATGGTATGCCTTAAGGATAGATGCCAGCAGTCCGTCTTCCGTTGTTCACAAGCTGTAACTGTTTCAACCTACTACAAGTCTACCCCAGAACATCTTGGTGCATAATTCCACTTTGTGGACCCCTGCAATCTCGGCGTGAATGTGACATTGGTAGACAGATGTATCACTCTTGTATACCCCGCAACGACAAACCCAATATGGTAAAATGCCCACCACCATGGCGGCCGACCAATGCGGTATGTCCAGTTATTTTCGCAAGAATATACAGTTCGAAAATTCAGAGACAACGTACTGATAACAATAAGTAACCAGCTATATACAGCGTATACACTATGAGCGACGAGAGATCGTAGACGCAAATGCTGTCATAGACGTGGATGACGAACCAGTCAGTCCCTTAATCAAAGGTATACCGTCGTCTCGAGCGCTGTCAGTGATCCTGAACTAGCAATGAATACTGCATGAAACATAATATCAGGCCCACACAGTGAAATGACGTCCTATGTTGTATGTTACGCTAATCGCTCGTAAGTTGGTAGGGGCTATCATTGTGGCTAGTGTGCAGCGATATTGACCTAATTTGAGTTAATATTTTAAAGCTGGTACGGCGCGGAAGAAGGGCTTAATGAAGCAGATATAGTATTGTGGTCATGTTTAGAATCACTGGTGGACAGTAAGAAGATTATGAGGCAAATCGTAGGCGCAGCCATGGCCAAGAATTATGCGATGCAAAGCCTGCATATTTGCGCATTTAGCCCTGTAAAGGAGAGAGACGCCGTTAGCTAGTTGTAAGTTGTTGGTATATTTCCGTTGGGTCACTTGTCGCGCTAGCATTAAAACTTTTGCCGGCTACTGCAATTCGCCCAGCTGTTTCACCCGCTTAGAGGCGAAAAAAGTCGATTCGACTTCACGACGAAGTGGGGGAAAAGCGTCTCCTGGATCTTCGTCTCCCACCGAACTCAAATGAGAAGAGAGAACCATTCGGTTTCACGACCAAACGCAACCTATCATGTCGGACGCGTCGTTGACGGTTGGTTATGAGTGGGGGAGGCTCAAATGATACTACTACTATGTCTGTCAACCGCACTTAGTTATGTATAGTATGATGAAACCAAGCTGTGGTTGCAACGCGGCCGGCAATCCGACTTTAACTTTGAGACCTTTCCTCCAGCAACACTGTAACAGCTGTAATGCAGTTCGTGGCTGACATCCGCACCTTCAGTAGAAGCAGAGGCATTAAGGCTCAGCTTGCAATGCTCGCCACGAGCCTATCCTTTAGTGCTTTGAGGCTCGGCATCTCGTTCCACTCTGAAGTCTTATACTTCGCTCCCCAATGTAGTCGCTACTGACTACTAGTGCAATGACGTACAAAAAGGCTTGCGTTATGCTCTAGCTCACCCGTTGTGCACGCCGTAAAAATGGAGGTCGACGACGATGATAACAGAGCTCACCGTAGCCACTCTGCGAAAGGGAAATGCGTAAGCAACGGTAGAGTGACCTCAGTTGCGATGTGCCAGCCTCGCCTCGAGTTGTGTTAGTATATACGAATAGCGGCGTATACACGAATATATGCAGTTCTATGCTATACGATGACCCCGTGTATCACTACATAATTCGAGTCAGACGAGTTGTTCCGATGGCAGCCGCAGTAGCAACACTGGCAACTTTATCCGCTCTTCTCCATCTTGTATATGATACCACGAACAGGACGAGCCAGTCGGCCATCTGCGTGGAGACAATGACTGCATGTAAAAATAGCTTTATTTTAAGGCAGCCTTCGGCCCCGGCCCAATTCATAGCCTACGACCCTTGTGGTAGCCAGTGGTCCCGAAATGGAAAAAATCCATAAGGATTCCTTTCTTATTGTCGGGAAAAAAAATGATTAGAGAATCTGAAGGACCAGTGCGGTAAAGTGTGGAGCTAAGGATACGGGTAAGATAGGATCAGATAAAATAGGGTAACACATGAGCAGCAAGAGGATTTTGGAAGGATGTGGTAAGGCTCAAGAAGAATTCGGAATAAAGTGGGAGATATCTCGATGCGCGAAGCGAGAAAATGCAGCAGCGACGGTAAATTTTCAAGAGGTCCTGTACCACTTGTGACTCATTTTTGCCGTTGTAGCGCTTGTCATATGATTGGTTATTTCAGCAACGTCTGCTCGCACAAAATAAAGCAGTAGTGATCGCAGACGGCAGTAGCAGAAGGAACTCTCTTTCTGGCATCGGTAGTGCTCAGGCAGCCGTTGCTTACGACGGAAGGGCGCTTGGCTGTTTCTTCAAGTGGATGGTTACTTTGAAGCCATGGAAACAGCGTAGTCGTAATCAGTAGGGAAGTAGGCAAGTAAAAAAGAAAACTAGAGATCGGCAGTCACAGGTACCGTCGGCACCATCCGTTGCACCCTCGCTGTGGCTTGCTACAAAGTAGCCTACTGTGCCGACGTGGGCACTGCTGCCGCCAACGCAGCAAAGTCAGCGACGACGTGCGCTTCTGACACCTTTAAGTAAATGAGTCAGACGTAAACCGTGGGGGGACCAACGACGCTGTACGGACAAGGACGCCGCCTAGATACATGTGCCTAGCATGTGTTAAAGACCAGAACAGGCCGGAACGACCGGGGCTACGTTTGTACAGCGAGGCCAACACAACGGACCCCATATCAACATAATGCGCCACTATATATCGCTTAAAGAAGCAAGAGCAAGAAATGGCAAAACGCATATGATACTGGGGCTAGAGAGGCTAAAGTTCACGACAGAAACGCCTGCACATTCTCAAATACTTGGTTTCATAACGGAGAAGTGTATCATGTTATTATTGTGGTAGGTTCGGTGCAGTATTAAAATATGCTCATGTTGGATGCGCTTTGCATTGCAATTGCATCGACTGACTGTATATATTACTGGTAAAAATAACTGACTTCTAAATAGCTCTTGCGTCGTCGTAATTTTCTCTTAGTTTACAAAAATAGAGAATAACGTAGGGTATACTGATCGCGTGTTAGCTTATCTTAATGGCAGTCGCTCTCATATCATAATTTTACAACTATACATACACAGATATCGAAGGTCGGCAAAAAAATCAATGCCCGTTTTAAAATTCAGTCTTTTAAAACGACATTTTTGATATTATGTTTTCAACGGGATCATGGATCAACAGGTTTTTGGGTGGAGCGGGATTTCAGACGATGACTAAGATGTCAACGACGACGATTGGACACCTGTTGAGTACCGCTTTAAGCACAAGTGCCGTATGTGCGCGGGCGCTGTGAGCCACTATTGTCTTGTCAATCAATTATCTCAATAGGGCAATTTAGGTCAATTCTAGAGAAGCTATTTGTTACGCAATGCTAAATGAAGGGCGATTCATCTGACTGTAACAGGAAATATAAGCTCAACGTTGCACCCGTTAAAAGGAAGCGCAATAGCACTTATCATATAGATATATGTCTGTTGGGTTGTTTAAGATAACTGTTCCCAGTGTGTCGAACGCGTACCCAAATACGGTGCTTTTATAGTACACAGACTTTATGTTGAAAATTAGTTAACACACGTGGCTAAAGATGAGAAATTAATCATTCAACTTCACATAGACATTTGATAAATGAAATATGTATTCGTATCAACCCCGAATGTATGCACGGTCATTTATTATTATTATGAAGTTTTTTCATAGAGCCTGCTTTATGCCTATGATAAGATTGAGCTTACAGGCCTATCATCACAAAAACAATTTTAGAAGATAAGTTAATACTGGGCAAGTAACAACGCTAGTTGAAGATACGATTGCATTCTGATTTGTTTTAATTGTATGATTATTACAATACTGAAAGTTTCAAATGAGAACCTCCTTTCAAATGAGAAGTTCGTACGTTAACTATACGACGTGAATAACACCTCATCGATCAGACACTCGTCAAATAATAGAACAATGAATGGTCGTCAGTTTTCGCCTCGTTGACATTAATAGTGTCTTCAAGCGGAGTCGTTGAAACTATAAGAAAGATATTCGCTCGAGTGTCTAACGCCAGTAGCAATGCCTTAGTAGGGTACCTAAGGGGCAACCTTAAGATTTCACCCTAACATGAACACGATTCGTCGGCAGCTTGTAACGGCAACTCACAATTTCTAGACGCGTCAACTGCTCCATGCGATTACGGTTCAGATCGCTGTGGGCATCATCTGTGTACCTCTCTGTCGGTAAATATGGATGCGCTAGAATTGTATGAACGTGCTTTCTTCCCGAAGTTGAGTAGTGTGCCTGCGTGCATGCACGGTTTGTTTAGGAAGTCAATACTTGCTCCCCAGGGTACCTATCATCTCCGATTGCGGTCCCCCCTGTCTCCCGCCTCCGCCGTTCGCCCTGCCACGGTCGCCCTAACCAATTAAAGCTGTCTCAAACTACGCGGTTAGGCTTATATAGCAGTTTGCAGGCTGGAGTGTCTTTGTTAAATAGTTCACCGGCTCCCAGTCCTCTGTTTGTGCGTTTTGGCCGGATTCGTCGGACACATCGTTCCACTTAATAGTTAGGCCAATGCAGCTGATGATAAAAAGGCAAGATTCGATGACGAAGGAGCAGACGAAACAGGGCGCTTGCCTTCAGAACAAAGGTTTGGCAGTCTCTTTCCGTGCGATTGGTATTCGACTGCTCGTCCGAAATGTGTTATATCACAGGATTGCTTCAGTGACCCGCTGGCGATTTGCTACACCGGTCAGTCGAGCGGGAAGAAGGTATGCTCCGAAGACGCCAACTGTCCGACCACGTGCTTTAGGCCAACACGCTGATAGACGATAATGATGGGAATAACGACATAGACGAAACATGTTGATATAAAATGCTACTTCGCGCCTTCAGGTCCACCCTTGTCGATTCGGACGGCCCATTCTGAATATCAGCTTATTATTATTGACTATTATGCAGCACCAGTGCAGCTGCGCGTTGAAGCTCGTAGCTTTCTGGAATTATATTTTAGAGTGGCATAAATGGTCAATCCTGAAATCGATTGTTAACCGTTATGGGATCAAATCAGATGGAGGAAAGCAGTCAATTGCTAGTAGAGTTGTGCTTCAAGTCAAGTATTTTTAGGCCTGAGATTTACGACCACTTGTCGTAATTTGCTTGCAAGGTTCAGATAAAAAATAACAGCATAACAACTACAGACGATGAAAGCGGTTTCTCTTTGATTACCGGTACAGGAAACTTGCGCTCTAGACTTGTCCAGAGCGGTCAACTGGAGACACAGTGCTTGCCGGCTTATAATAAGGGCCTTCGTCTCGAAGGAACGCACGCCACTTGATTAGTGTAGGACAGCCGATCTTTGAAGTGATTCATTTGCTAAAAGATTGATTGCCCGCTCTGAGAGGAAAATGTCATCTTCATTCTAGAATTTCCGAGAATTTATTTTATGTTTAGTAATTTTTTGTTCGTTTATGTTTATTTGATTCATTTTTTTTTATAATGTTTAATGATAACAGGATAATAAGTAACTATAAAGTACACTTGCTATCGACTTGATTTCTTTAATTGTAAGTACTGATTTTGAAAAAATAGACTCATGAAAGTTAAATTGATTAGTTATTAGATCACTGCATTGTTTTCCTTCCGTAGCGCAATATGTACACTTTTGGAATGAACGAACGAAAAGACCGATTTTGTAGCAAACAAATT
This sequence comes from Varroa jacobsoni, assembly GCF_002532875.2. Lineage (NCBI taxonomy): Eukaryota > Metazoa > Arthropoda > Arachnida > Mesostigmata > Varroidae > Varroa > Varroa jacobsoni. Next base: position 79,145 of record NW_019212941.1, on the reverse strand, counting down.
GTTATTATCGACAATTGTTAACGGAGTTTCTGAAAGTTGTCAGATATGTGTCAAGTCTTCTGGCACGGATCTCAGCCGAATGGATCTTGATAAACTGAAAGTATAAATAGAAGACGTATAGAATGTACCCAAACAAATAGTAGAACATTGTAAATAATCTTAGATTGCGCAAAGGTAGCAAAAGGCGTTAAAAAGCAAATCAGTACTTCATTCTCATGACGACCGCCCCGCTGTTTAAGCCAGTAATTTTATAAGTTTAGTTAAATAAATTTAAAAAATAAAGATGTGCGTTGTATTTGTCAGAAGGCAAATGGCGTTTAAATAATTCCAGTACTGTTTTCAACGTAATTGATTTTTCTCTAGTGTTAAATTCGCGAAATAATAATTCAATATATTAATAATTATGGAATATACTCATTTGAAATGTTTATGGATCTATACTAAAATACTTACCGCTATTCTGAGACATACGTATGGCGGCATCCGAAACGCGTTCGAAGGCGCGCCGACGGCGTACGCGCCCAATATCCACCAATATCACTTATTCCGGCGATAAGAAAGTAAATTTCGCCGCTAAGCTCCTGTATGTCCTTAGACGGCTTTGTTCTCACTGCTATATCAGCAAATACCCTGCACTAATGACGATGTATGTGATTTTTTCATGGTTGACGTTAAGGGAGAGGCTACAATTGTCTCAAGTACGACACCGTATTATATTATTAGCCCCAATAATAACCGCGCAAAAACTTCCGAAGCAGATAACAGCGCATCAGTAATAGGAGCGAGACATGGTAATATGGTGGTCGATAGTTACACATTTATACATACGCAACAAAACGATCGAGGTAGACATCTTACGCCTGCGATTTCGATTGCTCCGCCCAGTCCAGAGTAGACGGTATAGCGGCCGTCGAAAAATGGCTACACTTCAAATTAATAAATATACTACGCTCATCGATTACTAGCGCTCTAAATATGGCCATATGGACCAGGCTAGATAGATACCTTTAGCGACATGTAGACAATTAAATGTCTATATCAGGGACACCCAGTTGTTTCCTCAAACTGTATCAACTTTCCCTCTGGCGAGCTATTCTATCCATGTTTTAGCATCGTGTAAACGAAAGCGTCATGTTGTTTGCGAAAGACTACTGGGCGTCCCTGCGTGTGAAGTTAACCTTTAGCGGATTACATCTCGCATAAGGTACGGCTTACGCCACCTAACAACCTGCTACTACCCAATAACCAGAAATTATTCTGCGAACCTCATGCCGTGTAGGGGGCCCAGTTTCGAAGGACAACACAGCAGGACGCTGAACAGACGACAGCGTTGCTTGTCGCCCTTATTGGTGACTGGAAGATCTCTGCTGTACTTTCTCTCGACAAGACGCCGACGCAGTTACTCTTTTTTCTTTTCAATAAATTGATATGGAAACTGCGTTTATGAGCACTGGTATCACTTTCTATTGCATTCTAAGTATCTGCAATGGAGATAAGGGGCTACAAGCAATGTCTTTAACTGGATCAGTCGTTATCCTCTATACGTACTTCTCTAGATACTACGTCAACTACAAAGGCGAATTCTTCCTTCGTTCATTACACTCTGAGGCAGATGCAGTCCGTGTCTTCTTCAGTAAGATGGAATTAATACGACTCTCTAGCATCTCCAAGCCGGACCACCTAGAAAGCTAGTCTCAGATAACTTAGTCTGGTAGTAAAAAAGGCATATTTTTACTGGATTTCATGTGTTACTTTACACTGGTACTCGGGCATTGATGCATCAAAATGGGAACGTACACCCTTTGTAATTCTATTATTTAAATACATTTTGAAAGGGGATGAGATATAGCTTATATGCGCGTATACACCATTCACAATATAACGAAACCATCACCAAGGTTTTGGGGTTCTAAGGTCTGTTGCGGCCTTGGCTATGACATGTAGAAATAAGTGAACAATTACGTTGGGTCTTCGGGAATGTCCTCATTCGGTGGCGTTCATTCTGGACAGAACATTTTTTCGAACTGTGAGGCTTTTTTTCCTCTGTTCCTAGTTTTCTTTCCTTTAGCACAGCTTCTTCCATCACAGGTTGGCTGTTCACCGTTGGCTGTGTCTGTGTTTCACCATTCATATGATTTGTGCAAAGTTCTTTCTTCTAATCTTCCCAGTTTCTCATCAAAGCTAGGTGCTTTACTGATCGTGCTGTGTTTTCGTTATTATTGTAAGGCCGTCTGTCTGCTGCGAAAAAAATATCAAGGTGCTTCATTCAAAGCAGCCTCGAAAATTCTAAAATGAGATTTTTAAAGGCGTTTGACCTCGTCAGACGGCTCGTTCATCCTCGGCTAGCGCCACTGCCTATGGAGAGGAGAGTGTGGTGCGAAACTGTGAAAGAGCAAACCGCGGAAGCGACACTCGAGCTGTTCAGATAAAGCTGAAGCTGTTGCATCTGTCAGCGAAAAAACTACTGGCAAAGCCAGGAAAATCATTTCTCCCTTCACGGATCGCAGCGCTTGCAACAACCGGGCCGGCCACAAGAGCAATAGAGTGGGTCCTGGCATGGTGCGTTTTTTTGGAGCCAGCGTCTTTTGCCGAATTGGCTTCGGATGTCACCGAAGGGCCTAGCCGACAAAGCCGTGACTCCTTTGACTCAAAAAGCTGAAGCTACGATTTGAAGCATCAGCTAGAATAGAAGTTCTATTATTCTATTGTTCAATGGCCATTTATGGGCCATCGTCCTCATATTCAATTTGACCCACTGCCACAGTTGTAGTTGAGGGTTGGAAGAAACAGAATGAAGGACGTCTAAAGAAGTTCTACGCTCTATCCTAAGTGGCAAATTGTGCACCAGAATGAATTTAGAGAAGATGTCATCTGAAATAAAACTTTGCTTTGTATAACGAGGTTGATTTGGCGTAGTATTCTATACATTGTTGTTTCAATAAAACAAAATCCATTAGGTACCATAACGCGTATATACTGCTTTGCCCTTATCCATAAGATATTATAACCGAGAGATTGATAAATCGGAAAGAAGCCTATTCCTTGTTTTTGCTAAATGCATTATCTATCGCCAAGTAACTTTCACCGATCCTTCATTTTATATTGTTCCTCTCAGTATATATAATATCCATAATAGCTTCCAAGATCAGCGCCTTTGTAGAAAAATTGTACACAAGAAAATCTATTAGTTTTCTCGCGGTGCGGCTCAATAAATCGAAGCAACAAGTGTTGGCTTGTGGCCAATGGCAAGTGTTTCTAATTCTCATGCCGTAGTTATAAAGTGCCATTCTTCCTTTAGCATCAGTATAGGCGAATGTGGTTTTTAACAGATGTTACATAAAGAATAAGAGGTTAGGAATTTGATTCGAAAACGTCAAGCTTTGGCCCAGTATAATACGAGTCACTGACACAGTTGGTTCTGCTCAACATAGACTAACTGTTGCCTCACAGGCTTAGGTTAAATCTATGAAGGGCAACGGAATTTATGTACTTGGTTGAATCAGTTTATGCTTGAACCACAGCAGCACTGCGATCTTTGCCCGACGTAATAAGCTAGCCCTGAAGTCTGACTGGGTAGAAGTTATGTACCGGAGACTTCGCGGTTTTCGTCTATGACATCTAAACGATACCCGAGGGAAATCATCGATAGCCTCAGTTAGGATTGTATATACCCTACATTGCCACATTCCCAGCTATCGTATAAGCTACGTGCCGGTCCGTACCGCTTCGTGGAACAAGTCGCGCGGTATAAGCCAACGTGTTACAACTCTTGAAAAAGATCTCAGAGGGCGGTACTTTTGAATGAGTTCACACCCAGTCACACGTGTAAACTCACATTCAAAAACGATGTACCTCGCTTTGCCATTTCTAATTGTAACTTATCATGTATTTATCGAGCCCATACAAATGTGCGACTGTTTGAACTTCAAATACGACTAAAATTGGCAAAATTAACGTCTAACGTCCAACTTGCTATATGCGATGTATATCTCTCTCTGCAGCTTGAAAAGCAGTTCCAAGACATTTTTATAACAGAAGGAATTTTATATACATTTAACAGATCCTGAAATGATTCATTTCTGACCAAAGCAATTGTTCACCCCGGTAGAGACGCTTCGGATATGTACGAGTTCGACTAATAACTTTGTATGGTATCGCTTAGCAGTTTAAACACAGATTTGCGTTTCAAGTATGTTTATCTGCCTACTTCAAGATAACTGGACCTTCACTACGTAAAGAAAACCTCTACCGATAGACCGGAAGTTATAGAAATACAGTCTTTCCTTCATCGCGATCAGACTAGATTCATAGAGCAGATGAGAGAAAAATTAAACTATACAGTAATCATTTAACTATATTTTTGCACACTATAGAGTTGTGTAATGGCTGAGAGGTTTTAGTCATTACAAAAGAAGGAATAATACAGATAATACCAAAGCTAACAATAATAAAAAAAAAAAAAAATATCATTCGTCTTAACCTTAATAGCAACGGCCACAGGTAAGTACGTACTGGATCTGCTTACGAGGTTTATGGAACTATACGGTGAAATCAATGTTTTCTTATATCGTTCACTGCGCAAGTGCTGGCCACTAATAGAATGCCCACAGTGTAGGTTTGCTTTCCAGTGAGTTTACATAAGTGTATGTAGATTTTGACCTTAGAGACGCACGCATATATGTACGTATAGGTCGCAACTTAGCTGGTCAGCATAGAAGCAGCCGCTGCTTAAATATATTAGTGCTATCTGGTGGCGCACGCACTCTTAGTCATAATAGCAGACAACATAGTTCGTTGATGATCTATAATTCATGTCAAAACTACTGCGTATGATCGAGGACCAATCGAGGATGACGAAATTGGCGTCGCACAAAGACAAAGGCGAAACTTCATTACACTCTTTGTATAGTCCCTTCGAACGCTGAACCACCTGATCAGCGCAGTTATATTTATGAATTATTGCTGGCCTTTGCCAGTCTGTCGTCTTAGTAAATAAATTAGCTTTTTGGGCAGTTTTTGAAATTGTTCGATCGAAGCCATCTTTATCTAGACCTGTGGTCGTCCAGAGTATCATAATTGTACGGTGTATATAATATCTACTTTTACGATAAACTTTCGTCACACAGTTGTTATTGTATTGCCATGTAACGCGTCACGAACGAACTTGAAATCAAAAAGTGCTAAGCAGTTAGCTACTCTAGCAGTTTTGTTAGAATATACGGGGCCTTTAATATAGTAAAACTAAATGAGACAGGAAGTAACCTGTCTGTTGATAAAATCAAGGCAGAACACAAACGTCCAATGCTGTTCCTTCAGTGTCGCAATCTGCTTGTCGTGTAATCGGTCATGTGGTCCAAAGCCAGCAAAAATGACAGCCAAGGTACCAGCTCGGTAATCGAAAATGATCTTGCAGTTGCGCCTACAGCAGAAGTCTCGGACCGCCGACTACGGCGTGCTAACCGCCGTACTGTAGTACATAGTCTTTTTGCAGCCCGTTGAGCTTTCCTTCTTCGAGAAAAACGGGCGCTAGACGTGTGACAGAGCGATTCAAATGACCAGCAGGGGTTCGATGGTCGCAAAAACAAGCAAAGCCACGCGGGGAGCTCATGTGAGTTTCCGCCCTACTGTCGTGTAACGTCGCAGCAGGTCTTCCTCTCCCATCCTTACCTATGAAAGTGCCGACGGAGGGCACCTACAGGCAGTGGTGCACTTTTTAGGGACAGATATTGCTTGTCGATGGTACGTACACGTGTTTGTCTCCATATCGTTTAGTTGATATTGTAGATGTGAAACTCGACACAATGTCCTTCGACTTATTATGTCGCTTGTCACTTTTCCTGTTTTCGTTGCATAATATAAATACACAAAATTACTGATTTTTTATGCCGTATATAAGATGCGACTAGGACTGGGTTTGATTGTTCCTTGCAAAAACAAGTTGCACGATAGAGCCATTCACGCTACATATATTCTCACAGAAAAAAGAAACTTTTGATTTTCTTTCATTATGTCTGGGCATAAATTAAGGACTACCACCGGCACCTCTATATGACAAATGCTAATTCTAGTTAGCTTTCATATACATCGAAAGCTTTTTCTCTACCTAATTTATTCCATAGTTCTCCATTCCGTCACTTTGCATCTAGACTGTTCCAGGCGCCGACTGATCGGTCCTTCGGAAAGGACTTTTACAAGTTCTTACTACCAAGCCGCGGTTCATCGTTGACGACCTTGACGACTTTCGATTGCGCTGCTTGAATGTTCTCCCGTGAAGCGAGTGATACTGTAAAGAATTCTGTACTAGATATCTTCGCCTTCACGTGTTCATATATATATATATATATATATATATATATATATATATATATATGTATGGTTGTTACCGGATGAGATATGGCTGTCGAGCAACCCTGTTGCGCTGGTCGCGGACAAGTTCGAGTAGCAAGTGTGGTCTGGTACGCTCGAGAACCTCCACTACCATTACTTGCAACTACTATTTCAATGACGAGCACTGGAGCCGCCGCGGCCAATAAGCGATGGAAGGGGAGATTTACTGATTGTAGTTGTAAGTGAACGAGTAAGCGGATACCTGGAGAGGCGCCAGACGCGATCTTTTAGTGCAGTGCTGCTTACGTAGCTGTGTCCCCTATACTATCTGCGTCTGATCGCTACACCCCTGCGCCGGACACGTGTTTCTGCGTCCTTCTACGTTCTACTTTTCCTGCTTGCAGCCGTTCGGACCCTCAACTCGTGCCTAATTGTAATCCGTCCTCTTAGCTCCACACACACGGTTAGAGAAACACATGCAGACACGTATCCGTCTTCTTACCCAGTGCTATTACCTCGACTGCCGCTAATGTTGTCCTGATCGGCCCGTCGATTTTCTCTATCCCAAAGGGGAAACGAAGCGCACAGTCACGTCAGAAAGATCACGCCTGCTAGAAACACAACGCGGTACTATCTCTGTGGTTTAGCAATAATATAGACGGAGACGGGATTGTGCAATATCGCAACAACTCAACGCGAAATAACTCCCACCAGGAAGCAGTAACCCCACCCAACGTTAGTTAGAAACGCGCTATACGCTACAGCAAGGGCCACAGCCTATTTTCTCTCTATCGAGCTCTTTGTCTGTCCGCTTTATCTATCAAAGTCGCTTTCTTGCGTCTCGACTTTTACCTGCCAGTTCTCTTCGCCAATTCCTATGTCGTCTGGCAACAACGGTGGAACAACTAGCCTCGATGAAACTTCTCGTCAAATATCTGGTGCTAAACAAGTGCAAAAGGACGGCACTAGGACATCTGCGGCTGAGCTGAAACCGCCGTATGCACCATAGGACATAGAATTTCGAATAAGTAATAACAATCTGCTGTTATGGTGCATATCGCCACGGTACCCACATAGCGACCAAATCACTTCACTCTTAATTGGCTCAAATCGCGTTTTTTATGCGGGTGAAGTTGAAGTAATTGAACGTTTTTTCCATATTCATATGGACTAAGTGCAATCCATGAATTTCCAAAGATGTAGCATATGCGTATGAAGGACCATAAGAACCTATATTACAATCTGACTATATTTTGTTTATATATTTTTAGTAATATATATGGATAACGTAATGCGGATGGAACGTTCGGCAAAATGGTCCTAACAGATACGATACTGTTGTGTGCGATTCTCCCGAGTGTTCTGTATATTATGTATGTGAATCAGATAATACAGACAAACTGAAGCAATGCACAAAGTAATGTTTATTAGAAATATCTGCAAATGCGGGCTCCATTCATAGTTCGGCTTTCGGCATCTTATATTAGCAAATGGCCCTGATACCCATTGTATGTACAATCAATCGAAGTCGGAAGTTACTCGACACTGCCACCTGATTTCTTCTCAAGATGATGCCACTCTGTCATATACTACCTTATCGGCTGGCGGTGGAGACTGAGCCATTCCTCGTTCATGTAGATCGCATACTCCAAGCGTGTTGTCTGTTGATTAGAATTTTGAAAGCTGTACGTGGAACAGATTGCACGCATTTCCAAGTGGTCTGGAGTCAACTAGCAGAAGACTCATCTCCTACTCAGTTTCATCATTTTTACAGTATTTCGATCATGATTCTATAACACGTAACATGTGAAATGCTAGTTTTAACCGGCAAAGCCGTGTTACACTTTAAACCTTGCTTCGACGAAAACTATCGACGATTGCCGCGATGCGGTCTTGCCCTTCGGGCCTCTGTATGTGGTCACTTCTTCGCTGATCTTCGACACTTCAATTTCCGTCCTTGCACTATTCACGTACTGTGCTCAAGCTTAAGACTTTTTTTGTCTACGGATTTCTGCAGCGCTATAGCCTTTGCGGAAGGAAAGCTCGACCATCGGGCGTTGATTCTCCAATCTAAAATACAATTTTCCTTTCGGGTTTATTTTTCCTGGGCTAAGTTTAACCGGTTCTAGAAGGCCGAAGCATTTACCAGCTAAATTACACTGGCGCCGCCTAGTTAAAAATGATTCACTTTTGAAGTCCACCATATTCTCTGTTAACAACCTGATACAAATAGCGCAAAGGATTATTAGCATAGTATAGGGTCACATCAAGGAATATATATCCCTGGCAAATAGATTAAATCATATGTATTTTGCAAAAAGTACGAACGAATGCTCCTCTATTATCTAAAGTTAGTTAGAAATTTCCTGTTGTGACTAAGATGGTTGCTATGAGCACCTATCATCGATGTTCTTTTCCTGCTCGAATTTATTGCGGCTTCGAGAACAAGACCCCTGTTGCTTTGACGGAATCAATATAATCGTTTTACGATCGTCCTGACATTTGCTTTTTATGAGTTGCCTATGACATCTGACTGTTGATAGCGGGTGTATGCGTTTGACAGGTTGCTTCTCATTTTTCTCTGAGTGTTAAATACGGACGCGACACCTTACAGCAACCGCTGTATGGTCTGTACTGTCTCTCTTGGCGGTCGTACTGTCCCAGTTACCTGGCCACTCGACGTGCCGCACGTGTCGCCCGAACACGAAGAGGGTTAATCAGACGGTGGTCAGAAGGCAGTCAGCGGGCAATACCAACGGCAGTACGTAATATAACCTCTAGCCAACTTGGCTGACCAAATATAATCCCGCTGGCAAATGACCAAGCGGTTTACTTGCGTGTTTTAATGCGTCACATCTGCTCTTTACATATATAATAGACTACACCACTACATAGACACGCTGGATATAGTGGAAATATTGCCATGTTGTTTCCCGTTCCTTTCGATGTGCATCGGCAGGCTGTGGGCCACAATCCTTAGCCTGTCAAGCGTGACTCAGGGAAATATACTGCAAATAAGAAATGAAGCTGTTTTCAGCAATTACGAACAGATCCCGTTTAAAAACAAAGTGAAGCATAATTAATTAGAACCCATAGAATGTATCTCTAAAATTGTGTTGATAATAGTACTTAGGAAACGTGCGAGCATACTGATAAGATACTGTTTTTGGCAATTACTACAGCCTATCGAAACAAAAATGCACGTGTACGTGATTATAATAAGGAAATTCGAATTGCTAGCAATAGACACTTGTATGTTTCCAAAAATTGCATAAAAAATTAATATTTTCTCCGATGTGATACATTAGCTCATGAATGTATATCTAATGAATATGTACCTAATGAAATATCTTTTTTTTACGTCTGGTAAAAACTGAAGAATTAAGGTAACGGGGTCTGTGACACAAGGTAATAATTTGACCGGACTAAAAAAGATAGTTCCTCTAACTCGAAGCGCGCTGAAATTCGTAAAGAGTATGTCGATGTAAGAGTTGGTTGTCGGATATATGGGACTTAGAAAGCAATGGTAGAGCATTTTGACGTTTCAACGAGAGACCGGTAATAAATATAGAACTGAAGTAAGAGGTTGGAATAAGACTTCGAACTGAATTCACATGAAAGCCGATGACTCACTTTGGGACACTGGACCACTGAAACACCTCAAAAATGGGATTTCTGCAACAGCAGTACTGTACAGTAGCAATACTCGGGTGTATCAAGATCACGAAGTGACTGAAACAATATCGACTGAGGCGGAAAAATTCAATCACTCTAAACAAGAAAGACAATGGGCCTAGTACAGTGACTATATTGGAGAACTCTAGTCAGACAACTATCAGTGTGTGGTTCTATAATCTAATCTATAATTTATGGTAAACTCAATGTAGAGAAATTTGTTAATAATGAAGAAGTTATTCGAAAAACAAATAAATATAAACAGTGAAAACGAGCTTAAAGCAACAGAATAAGGTCTAAGCTATAGTTCATGTTGGGCTGGGTATGACGACGACGACGATCAGGCTAATAAAATCGGAGAAAAAGACGCCTACAATCAAGTTCATAGATCAGTTTAGCTATCATAATAACGTTTATCATTAGAGCCTTATAGATTTAATTCTTGTATCAGGTCAGGCAATTCGGCCGCAATAGCTCTTTCGTATCGATGGGTAACAATGGGTGTATTTGCTTGCTCTCATTATGAAAATAGGAATTTGTAGAACCTAAGAAGTGGCCTTAGTGCATTGAGTAATTATAGAAATAGCTACACGTATGGAGTAATTTGATTACTCAATCAAGAATCTTCTATGACTCTGCGGGCGGAACTAGTGAGGTCCAAATCAGATCTAAGGTTAGAACATGAAAAATGTCCTTTCAATAGACTTTGCCGTAAATTGCCCGATGCCACGCAAGCTGACCAATCGGGAGAAGCGTGCGCAGATTTCAATGGCCGTTAATTATGCTTATCCTTGCGATAGCTTTTTGGCGATTATAGGTCTGATTAGCGTTGTAGAGAAGACCCATGAAATAAAAGGAAATTTTGCATTGCAATCAGTTCTATCACACAGAAAGTATTTTTGCAAAAAAAAAAATATTTGACCTGAGTGAAGGGCTATAGAGTCTGTCAAATACGAAAAAAAAACGCTATATTTGTTAGCTTGTTATGTAGTGCTGAGCACAGGACAAGGTTGCTGGGTTTACGAACAACCATTTTCATTTTACTACTTTTAGTGACTTACAGCGTTATTTTCAGCTGTTTTCAGATTTTTTCTGGTGAAACGTAAGAAGGGGGGGCAGAAAACATGTGGCGGTGCCTCTACTTTCCTAAAATATAATTTTCATGTATGTACAGCTCGTAAGGTTGTCCTCCTGGCTCAGAAGCCACTTGATATCGTGACCGACCTGGCTCGCTTGCCTGTACAGTGCCCACTGACCTTATGCCTTGGTCCAAACCACCCATCACTGGGCAGTGCGATCCTTCTTTCCTTTCCGCATGGTATGCGATATTTTGCGGTACAGCCCTTTCTATAACGACAGCATATGATAGCGACGCTTGTTAAAACTCACCGATAGAAGCCTATAACGCTGGAGCGCGTTAGTAGTTGCTCGCGCCTCTTGTTATATAACTACAATAGCGTTCCAATGAAATCGGTATTGATTACGAATGATACGTATACGGTAATACGCATATTAATAAACACGTGAGATATGGTACAAGAAAAGACATCTTCCGTGATTTTTCAAAAGCCCAAAATTCAGTTGTAGACCAATGAGATCAGTTGTTCTAATGGATCTCGATTTGGTTGGCACGTTTCTGAGTGGACCATAATTTACCCTGACTTCGGAAGTTGCTTGGCACGAAACACTTATTTCAAGTCGAGTGTCGTGATTAATGGCGTCATGACATCAGGTCTCGTCGAAGCGCAAGGTCGGGGATGGGTCTGAAGCGGAATATCGGGGTATCAGCCGCTACGGGTTGCCTTCGGTAGCGGCAATCCTAGTAGAAAGGCTGTGCTTGCCTCAGTGCGTAAACACATGCAGAGGATTAGGTCGGCTAAGGTATGAGAGAGAGTAATTTCATCAACAAAGCAGCAGCTGGCAAATGAATACACCTACAAGATGTGATCTGTTAATAACAGAAACATACTGAAAATTTAGCTTAGTTCAAAAGGTGCGCAAACTGCGAAGAATATTTGGAAGGAACAGATCGACGACACTGGCAAAATGGAACTTTTTAGCGTTTTGTCGGTGCTTTGATTATGTCTATGAGATCGCAGCCGACTTGAGCACCTCTGAAGCACTCATCGAGGCTACTTATTTTTCGCTTCAATAGGCACTGCGTGGAGAAGCGATTGTCAAGTAGCTAAGACGCAATTTAAGCACATAATACTTCGCTGTTAAGGTCATTTCACACATTACACCATCTTACTGCTTAATATATAAATAAGCGTTATCGTAAATATAGTAACACTCAAGTCAAGTTCGCAACTACGCGCTCCTATAAACTCATACCTATGAAGGAACTGTTAAACCAAATAGACCTATACATTTTCGAGTTAACGACTGTTATGTATGTATATTTCCGGGTTTGAATGAGTTGCTAGCGACTGCCAAAAGGGCCAAGCGTTCTACGATACTGTTCCTTCTGCGTTTTCGACAGTGCAACATTTTTTGCTCCATCGTTCCCTTAAGGTCGCCCCTGTCGGAATTCTATTTAGCCGGTTCGAAGGGTCAGCACTAAAAGGCTTGCTGTTCTGAACGCGGTTGGGTAATAAACAGCAAAAACGCCAAATGTCGGGATGTTGCCACTGTCGCCGACAAATCTATTCATTAAACCTATTTATAGTTGCGACGCCGCTGACTCTCCTGTGGTACTCTGTGTGGGGGCTTAAATTCAGAGTCAACGGAAATAAAAGACCATTAAATCGTTAGAAATACAAAGCAATAATAGATGGGTTTTGTCGACGGCACAGGGAAAACCTCCTGCGTTTTTTTCTTCTTCGGGATGGGCTGATGAAGTATGCATCCGTATTCAAATTATGAATAAACCCTAAATAGCTTTACGCAATTATGATTTAGGAACAACGTAATCATTTATGTTACAAATATCATTGCCGCTGTTGATAATGTACTTACGAAATATGTAGTATGAATAGCAGGTAACTATTTCAGATGAAATTCACGCCTCAGACTGTTACGGTCTTTTCTCACTGATACTATTACTGCACACACAGTAACTGTGAGGAAACGCTCGTTCTAGCTTTGTCTGAGTAATCAGGTTGCAGTCTCAGGTGTTGGTTCAGTTGTCGCCCCATTTCGTTGTCGTTCTAGCGAACATGGGCATTGGGACATTGGGTTGGTCGTTTGTCGTTCCTGCTAATGAGTAATGATGCAGCGTAGGCAATAACATTCGAATCGTCCACTGGCTCACGTTTGTTAGTTAGCTGGCAACGCAGGTCGTTGACGACGACGACGACGACGGCGGCGGCGGCGGGGACGTTACGGTGGCGTATTCGGTCGTTAGTTCGAAGTTGATGGGTTGAAACTTCCCGTGCACGTTTCCTTCTAGAAGAGAGAAACGCTGCCTGTGCACTGCACGATCTGGCTGTGTGTGGGGCATGTTTGAGTGAACCTCGCCATGTGTGAGGCAAACGCAGAAGCTGGGTCCAAGCCGAAAAAGTTGAAAGTGAGCGCCAAGCCGTAGAAATTAATTCTGCCTTTGAGCCTTTGCTGGGAATTGCTTGTCTAGAACGAAATAAACTTCGTTCTTTAAGAGGCTAACGCGACAGCTTGCAAGAGATCTGCTATTTTTATATTGTTAGCCGCAGTGAAAATAGCCGAGAGCGACGTCACACGAACCCCCGCTAAGTACGTTAGTTATCCTACTATCGCGATACAACACTTTTGTGACAATGACAAAGTAACACCGAAGGATCATTTAGAACGAAAATTACACTTATAACGTTATAACACTATTCAGCTTAAATAGCGAACCAAAGGTGGTTAAAAAGATAGAAGACATACCCAATTTCTTACAAAATAACAAAGCTTTGTGGGCGTGGCAAGTGTGTCAGCAGTCCTCTGACTTGGAATACCAATATCAATACTGTCTTCCTTCATGAACTTCCATATTAACACAATATCTACTAGTAGAGGTTATTGCTATTATGACGTGCCGTGAATGAAAAGCAGACGTAGACACACAAAGATGAACTGGAAACAGATGCAAATCATAGAGATCAACAATTAATTCTTATACATTGTCCAGAGTATTCCATGAAGTCATTGTACATATATCGCACTGATAAACCGAATTTCACCAATACTTCCGACTCTCTGCCACTGTTCCTTTGAACACTCAACGGCATTAACGACTTCAAACCTCTTAATTTCACAAAATGAATCGATTACGGACTAAATTCATCTTTCGAATACGACTAAATAGGTGCATAGTTATATATTTATCAGCAGATTCTTCGAATTACCGACCATGAATGACTAGTCTCGATTGGCAACGACCACATTGGAAATTGACTTTATGACGTGCGGTCAGGTGGTATAAAGTTACTTTACCGTTACATATCCGTTCCCTTCATAGCATTTGTCGTCGTAGCTTGGCTAAAGACTCTCCATTTTACTGCAGGCTAGCCCGACCCGGCACCTCATTCGCTCTCGTCGTGTCGTCCTGACACGATCTACTAGAACATGCGGTGTGTGCGCAAATGCTGTGAGCCCAACCTGCTAGTCCTGTTTGATGCGTAACCGGCCGCTAAACGACTGCGTACTTTAAAGGTGGAAAACGGTCTCTATGGGGATGGCAGGACGGCAAAACCAAGCCGCAGTGTAACGACATGAGCGGAGACAGCGAAGAGCCCTTGGATCCCAAAGTTGGCCTACATCATCAGAAGGCCTGAAAGCCCTATCTGATCAAGATACGCGGGCCTCACAGTAAGCCGCTACCCACTGCGTGTTCCCATCAAGCCTTCGTTGAACAAAGCAAAGGAAAGGTCCGACGTTCTGCCCGATCACAAAGAACCCTCGCTGTCATGAAGGCAGACGCCGGCATTGTTGCAGAAAATGGCATCTACTTTCTTGTTTGTCCACCGCTATGTCGTTGTCGCTGCCGTAGCGGTCAGTAGCGTTCTTGCTGCAGCTTCTCTTTTTTTCTTCGTCCTGCTCATCCTTTCACCGCATTCTGTCTCCGTTCGGCGTCGCCGCTGTCGTAGGAACGGCGCTAGTCAGTGGGCCGAGGGCAGTAACGGCCACACCTTTAAATTCAATTTTTTTTCTTCTGAAGGCACCGACAAGCACCATCACAATGTCGTCCTCGTTGTATAAAAAGACCACCCTATCCACTACTTCTGCTCCGCTACGGTCGGCCAAACGAGCCCACTTCCTTCCTCCGACGGGAGTGGCCATGCGGTGGAAAGCGATGGAGCTTTCCGAGATGGGACGGCCACCCAGCGCCGCTAACGATTAGCTCACTGACTACCGGCTCCACTTTTTAAACGCGTCCTCTAACTTCCCATACGTGGCAGTAACAATTAGCTGGACATTCCGTCACGATCGTACTATAACAGCCTGAATAGAGCAGGAACACGATCGAAGACAAAAGGGCATAAGAAAGAGAGCAATCAACAAGGCAACAGCAGCGGACAAACCTAACCATAAACATTTATTATCGTAAGCTTAGGTCTTATCCGACAAGGGTCTCAGCTATTGCTGTCACAATGATATGGTGGGTAGCAGTGCCTAATTACTGGCCTCGAAGGTTAAGTATGTCTCAAAACAAGGAGGGACCCAAATCGCTTATTTGTGCAACATGCATTAAATAGAGGTGTAGCAACTGATAGTAGCAAAAGATATTTTACTTCACTTGAAGATGGGGTTTCGCGCTCGATCTTACTGATGGGTACCGAAACGACGTGTTTCAGAATTTAGTATAATATGCCTTTTATAACAGAAGAAATGTAATAATAATCTCTCTGTCGATTAACCGACATTGCCAAAATCAGTCGTGTTTTCCGGCATGCGGAGACCTTTCCGTACCAACATGTTGTACGCGCGTGGCGAGGAAAATCGCGTCCCTCTGTCTAATGCTGAACGCCTATAAGATTGTAGGTTGGATGACACAATAAACGGTGGACCCCATACCTTAGAATGGGCCTAAGGAACTTGAAAAATGGCACCAACACTTTCCAGCCGTTCCGGGTTGTCAATGGTGCGCAACAATATCGAGTTGTCCATTTGACATGGCCATTCGATTTTACATTCTTGGCCCACTTTTTGGAATATTCCACTATACATTTATAATAGATCATTGTTTTCTGCTAAATCAGGATCGTGACATTTTTGCGGTCTTAACCCAAAGAACAATCCTAATCAGACCATTATTGCTTTTTCGCTACAATTGAAGGTAAAGAACGACAGCCTTCCTTTTAAAAGTTAAAGATTGGTGTTTAACGCTTGTACGAGATGTATGTGTCCAGTGATACCTTTGGGTAAGTCCCAGATATACATGGCTCGTATTCACTAAGATGCCCCAAATAAAATGCACCAGTAGAAAAAACGTGAATAATCTGCGTAGGCTCAGATGGGCATTTCTTCATAGATGTTGAAGGCAAAAACTTCACTGTTCATAGCGGTAATTTAGTTTCGCAGGAACTTCGGACTCCGAGTGTATAAGCTTTGATTCGGAACCAATTCAAATATTGCCGTCTCTGTGATAGTGCAGTGGGTACGTATCTACTCGAAAAGTGAAAGGTATAGAATGCTTGAATTTCGAAGCGTAATCCTAACCTAAAAGTAATACATGATATAAATTAACGCTTTTAGTTCTATGAACAATCGTGCCGCCGTTAACCGTCGTTTCAGATGAGCCACCAAATTTAGACTGGCAAAACAACAGGCAAACGAGACCGAGCCAGTTAAGTTTGAGCTGAATAATAAACTCAAACAAGCATATTGAGCACGTCAACGCATAAGCATTTACTCGTTGGATCGAAAAGTCTACCTTAGATATTATTATTATACCTTAAGTTATTGTTCGTGCCAATTAGTTACAGTAGCCCAAACACTTCATCATCAAACGTGAATTTATCAATTCAATACCTCACCCTTCCTATACATAAAAACTTCTAATTTCATCTAGACGTATGAAGGCAATCTGTTTCGTACTTATATGTCACACATAAGATCTCATCTTGAAGTTCTTGTAGCAAGAGCATTGGTGTAACTTCTTACCCCACAACGCTTCGCGTCGACCAAAAATCTCGGCCTCATTTAATCATTGCTTTTCCGCCTGTGGGTTCTTCAAGTGAAATATTATGGGAACCGGTGAGGGCATCATGGGGCTGCATCAAGCACTTCTACCCTTGAACAAAGAAGTTGCTTAAAGAAGTTGATTCCACTTAACCCTATAACTTGAATTCAAATCACTATTCTATTGCAAACAGTAAAAATTCCAGCGTTAACCTCTATGGGTCCTTATATATGTCATTGAGCAATTCGAGGAGCTACATAACGAATAGGGTAATTTGGTTTTTATGTATCAGGGAACTAATTGTGTTTATTGTCGATAGAGCAACGTATACTTGCTAGAAATTATCACATTAGGGCCGTTGCAGCTGGACGGCGACAGTTTCAGTTCCATCCAAATAGTTCCAAAGTGTTTTATGTTTAACAATAGAGGAGCAGTGAGTATCAATGGCACAAGCGATAAAATAAATAACTAAGTACGCAATGTATCCAATACGAGAAAAATATCGCCTACTCAAATGAAATTTGTAATAAACTGCTAAATCATTTTGGCGGACGAGAGAGAGAAAACCCTCAACGGCAGGAAACCACTCAGATGGACTACCAATTGTCAATGATGTCTAGAGGTGCTAGTCGCAGGAGGCCTATTGCAGCTCCAGCGAGTGCCACGCCCAGGTGGAGTAGGCAGTAGGCGTAGTAACGGCAGCATTCAGTGGTGGCCTTTCGTTGTCTGAGATACGGACAGAGCGAGAAGGTCTTACATTGGTGACCCGTAGAGGATTCCTTAGCATTGATCACCAGCTTGAATCGTATGTGTTGTCTACCAGGTAACGGTTCTCTATTGGACAAATTTATTCTTTCAGAAAGGATTACAATTATTTAATGTACCGCCTTCTTGGTTTGATTCTTTTGCTTCTTGTCTTATCGGGAGTGTGCAATGGACGTAATTGTTTTTTCCATTCCGACTTTGTAAAGGTATGGAATCATTTGGCCGTAAGCTCACTTAAAAGTCACTGTTTTCTTTGAAATTGGATAAATACAATATTGCTTGAACATTCAAAGGGCTGGCAGAGGTACGCCAGTCTTGTCATGCAGTATGGTCACTTGGTGCTAAATGTTTATACAATTGCTTTTTCTTTTTGACCCCCCTAAGGAAGTAGCCTCGCCAACTCATACAGAAATTCGCGGGATACCTACGATTTTTCGAGTTTCAGCTTCGGTACTGCTGCTAAGCATTGCCCCAAGCGGTTGGCCGCAAGGTGTATCTACGCTCGTTTTTCAATCTAAGCCCTTTTGCATGTTATTCAGTTTAGTAGACAAATTCGGTACCACTGCACTACTGAATATCTACCATTGCTTTCATATTCACCTCACAGCTGTTAAATGTTTTTAGCACGCACAAGTCATAACCTTTAGGTTAGGTCCTCACAACATCTGCTTGCGTCACACAACAGAAACATATTCAAGGTCAAACCACCTTCGACAATGTAACTGGAGTGTGGTCATTCATGTATACGTGCTGTCCATGCGGTAATGATGAGCCGAGTAAATATTGAGTCGTATTAACAATTATGCCCGGATGTGCCGTTGGAAAATGCAAGCATTACCACTATGACATTTAAACGCGTGCCCCATCTACGCTCGATAGAACAGCAACATCCTTTGTTTCCACGCAAGAAAAAAGGGGGACGTCTAATAAATTGCCGGGTTCCCTAGAATATGAAAATAGCACCGTTTGTTCTTATGTTATAGCGTTCTACACAAATGTAGTTACGCACAGGAGGATTTCAAATGGATACCTTACCACCATGAATGATTGTTACCATTATATCACTTCCGCGCACTGATGGACGTTGAGGCGACGTCTGAGCTTTCTGAACCACTGGCTAATGCCGCACCTTCATCGTGAGGGTGTGTATAAGGAAACTATCTGTCTGGCCAATGCTAGTCCTTGAGTAGCGGTTGACATGCTACGTAATAGGCCGTAATCGTTACGTATATACATAGCCTATTATATTACTGAGATATAAGCGAATGCTAGCCTTCGTATCTACTGAAAATAAAGAAGAAAGACCTTACAGAGAAGCTCGTGTATTATAAACACGATTATATTGTAGTTTGTTCCCCATACATTTTGCATCATTCCGGCTCTTTATCTATGGATTTACTGTTTACCGATTTATTTAACGGTAACTTCTAAATCCCTCCCATATATTTTATCGTTATTATTCCAATATTGTATTCACAAAGTCACAAGATAAACAAACGTAGATCACACTTGCATACTTGGGGCAATTTTTTCGAGTGATAAATAAGGAATAACATAGACTTTGGGGCAACACTTAATTGACATAACGTTCAGTGGAGCAGGCTAACTCGCGGCTTAAATAAGAAGGATTCTTTTTTATTGGGTTCAAAAGCTCATTAACGGATTTAGACTTAAAGCGCCCAGAAATGTATTTCTTGGATAGAAAAACAGCATGTAAATAACCGCTTATTTATTTACTTCACAGCGGAGCATTTAAACGCTATAATATATACGCTATAACCCGTTCTAATATACCCTTTGCCACGCACGGTTCGACGAAAATCTATTTGGACATACTGTGTTATGCAGAGAGTAGAGAATATAAGCTTTTGGTCAACGCTACCGAACATTGTGCCTATACGACAATGTGCTTATTACCATAGCATTTCGACCCGAAATCAAATTTAGATATGGTTCCACAGCAGAGATAAGCAGATCGTATCGACTATCGTTCCATTGCTAACGGTAAAAAACATCCTTTCGTACTTTTAGGTGCGGAGATGCATGTTATTGAAAGCGACAGACTGCAATATGACTAGCGAATAGCTTCCTATTCTAAGCCTTATTTTCTGCGTTTGACTTTATTCCTTCGATCGTAACAGAGAAGACTGCTACGGCCGGAGTGAGGTCTACCTGTTCAATGATCAATGTTGTATGTAGAGCCTTCTTTGTCCCTAACAGTGTCATTATAGAGTCTCCATCCATCTTCGTTGCCCAAGCGACCAGCACAAAGAGTCTAGCTAAACTCACTCAGTCGTAATATACGATAAACAGCGGCAGCACGCAGTGTTAGGACGATAGCCGCCAGACATGCCTGTACTACATGAGCGGCCTGACTAACCCTGAGTTGACTCGTATTCGTTAAGCTCTTGGCTATTGTAATGCGGGGGCCTAGTTAACTTTTGCATCAGGTACCCTCTGACAGCTGCTCAAGTGTATAGAAAAGGGTATACATAGTCGATGTGTGGACATGTATAAATTATTCATTGTCATTTACATACTTCTTATTTACGGAACGTAATATATATATCGAACACGGAAAATAATATATGTTATTTGTGTGTAACATGTGTTATTAATTACTGTCTGAACTTGAAATGTGGGTCGTGCGATAGAATATTCGATCTTACAACCGCGATTCGGTGAAACCCATCAAAAGCTGCTGCCAGTGTTCAACATCAGCTAACTAGAACGGCTTTCGCGTTACCTATACAGCACATCATTACGCCGTTATGTGATTATGATATGTCATGGACGAAAGAAAAGATCAACAATGCTTTATTCAATACGACTACACTGTTTTCTGTGCTTTGTGAGCTTGGTCCCGTTTTGTCCTGCAGGACAGCATGTGAGCCAAAGGCTTCACGGTGTGATCAATCCCTGCATTAGACTTATGCGTTTCGAGTCATCGCTTTAAATATCTTTCTTTCTCGTATGCGCCAGGCGCCCGATATCTTTCGTCTAGGCTAAAAAAAAAAAAAAGGCTAGGCTAAAAAGAGGTCTACTGATGTAACCTGCACATCTTAATCTAGACCTGATTCGAATACAACTGTTGCCTGTTAACTCATCAATTCTCCTATTTAGGTTGAAGGTATCGATGGCAACTTTTCTCTATATCTCGCGCTCCAAAGCTCGAGTATGCTATGGGAATTGGGTGTAGTTCTACGTTGTTAAGCAATTTGCGTTCAGTTACGCATTTCTGGAGCCCTGGAGATCAAAGGACCAAAAACCCTTGTGCAAAGGAGGAAAGCTTGTTTGAAAGAAAGGAAAGATTTGTAGTGGCAACATTAAAGTCTGCATAATACTCACGTTAGCAGAAAATGACGCCTAACGCAAGCTTAATAAAGCACATCGAGTTTTGTATATTCAACTTCAGGCTTTTTACATTTGCCACAACAGGCCGCCTGTCTCAGCGTAAAAAGATGATTAGAAAAGCAAATAGCTAACATTGTTTCCTGTCAAGTGAGTTGTGAATGAACCATGTTAGCCATACGTCTAATAAATCAAATATAGATATATATTTGACGAATGGTGTTTTGATAAAGGAATAAACTGTTCAACTATTTATTCAACTAAGAAATACCTAACAGGCCAAACGAAAAATATATACGTGATAAGATAAGTTAATGCATGACAGATGGTGGTTTGAATAATCGCATGTTATGTTAGAAAAAGGCCGAGATCATTTTAATCGAACTGAGTCGAGGATGACTCTGCCTGACATATTTGAGACCTAGGCTATAACAATTGTTTCTACTCGCCTTGTTCCTTTTAGGCATTAGAATTGACCACCGTTCTCTCTGTCTCGTTATTTCTACCTCGTTTAGCGCAATGAGGAAAAAACATCCAGAAAAAAAATCGAAAGGAAGTTTGAAATGGTTCCGCGTCGGTAGATATTGTACTGGACGCTAGCGGGATCGAATGTTCGTTTATCGTGTTCGCGTTATTCACCCGCTTAGCGATTGGTGTCGCAAGCAGCTAGTTGGCTTCATTTTTTCTCGTTCTCTTGTTCCTTGCTCGTCATCTCTCCTCAATCCTATTTTCGGGATAGCCATGGTTAACGCCGGCGCCACTCGTCCGGACAGCGAGACAGGCTGCCATCGTGGCGGCATGATAACCGCTAAAATAGCAGCGAACTGGACCAAAATCGTCGGCCATTTACATCCCGCTCCGCCTCATTTCCAGGTTAAAGGGAAAAAACAGCAACGCGAAATAGAGGATAGAGGAAATTACGATACGAAAAGTGAGCAATGGGTGGACGGGCCGCGCGACACAGTCACGAATATAGAAATTTGGCCCTGGACTACGAAGAAAAGACAAACAAAGAAAGATCAAACGATACAAGAAACGTTTGAAGAGGTGCAGGTGATACGAAAGGAACAGGCAGGAGCCTACTGTGTGAAGTGAACTATTCGACTGATCGATCGATCTCGCAATTAGTCGATCGACTTGACTTTGACAAATGTTATGAAGAGATCGCGCAACTAACGAGCGCCGACTTTTCTCTAGCCTTTCTGTTTCTTTCAAATTCACTTATGAGTTCATTTAAAAGAGTATAATAATACAAATGGTAAACGGACTGTGTCATATGATTTCGTCATCGATCAACAGCTCAAGTGCGTTGTACTCCATAGTTTTTATCGTGGACATGAATCTGCTAGAACTGAACTGATGTCTTCAAACGTTCAGATAGAAGAAAATGCTTATAAGAGAAAATTTACTCTAGATAATAGGTATTAGTCGATGCGAAATTACATTGGCACGAAAAAATTAGAGGTAGCATTCAAGCAGAGGAAAACGCCACAACATGCATCCTTCTGGGAAGCGTTTGCATTGTTGGTGGGTGTCGAAGAAGACCTGGTCTTCTTCACTTTATCGTTCCTTTGTCTTTGATTATTTGTTCAGTCCGCGATAAATTCGTACGGGAACACTTGATTCTGACGGGCGAGCGCTCGAAGTCTGCAAGACTTAGGCGATGAGTAATTGCCTCATCCCTGTTCTTCTTTTCCGCATTGCTCATCATATATAGAACGGTTACACTTTGAGAAGGGACTCGCACGAAACAAACTTACTCATGGCATAGGCCCGACGGTGAGCTCTGAGCGGAGAGATGCGCCGACTGCCATTAGAGAAAACTGCGATACTAACGGGCGACAATAGACCAGGGGCTACCATAAAAAGCGTTTACTAAAGAGGTAGCAGTTAGCATGCCGATAGCGATGAACGTGTTTCATAAGGCTATGCTCAGTCTAAATTGATCGAGAAGTGTTATTCATACCTAATCCGGAAATATCAATTTTGCGATAGAGACAACAATAAGCTCATACTATTGAAGAGAGAAATAGCCATGAATTCGATAATTAGAACGATTCCGTTCCTATTTTGCTTTACCAATGGTAAACCATGTTTCCTTAGATGTATCGGTCAATTTCTCATATGAACTAGAAGCTATACAAATGAGTATCTATCACGAGAAACTAATCGTCAGTAATCGTCAAGAAACAAATCTTAGGTAAACGTATCTTTGTGCATCACTTGGGACAACAACAAGAAGGTATACAAATGAATGCGTACAAGGATCGAAGGGTTCAAGCGGGCGCGGCATACCTTTTTTTTAGTGCCTTTAATGCAGCGAACAAAAATATTTCAATGTTTGTCACCAGATGGAGGGCGTCAGGAGTGAAATACAGAGTGCAAGGCATGGAGAAAGCGAAAGATCGGATGTACGGCTCGCTGAATACGCTTATCTTACACTGGGAACATTCATCTATACATCCACAATTATGTACCTTACCGTAGATTCAGACGAAAACTCAATACAAGTAAGAAACAAGCATCTTGCTACATAATTAGCTGCAACTGTTCTGCGTTCGGCACCTGTCCTCTGGATATTTGATGGCTCACATAAAGCTTCCCTGTTGTATTGTTGACGTTGAAGTAAAAAGCGCGTGTTCTTGAGCCGTGGTGGCAAGTGACGACAGTGAGGCAAGGCACGATGGAGATGCCCTTTTACTCAGTTAATTAAAAAGTTAGAATTCATAGAGCGCTCACTGCACGACAAGTATTCTTTCCTCATGAGTGCTAATTTTGTGCTTTTTTACATAGTGATGTGATTAACTCTGTCACAAATGACAGTAGTTAAAAGAACTGGTATAGAACTTTAGCTCATCAGTAAGAAAATAGTGATTTGAATATTTGCCTGAAACAAGAAGGCTCCTCGTGGCTGAAGTGCGGCAGAAAATATAGTCTTAGCGTGTAGCGAATACAAAATAGTTCCACAGAGAAAATTAATTTCCGGTTGGTTTCCTCTTTGTGGCCAGACCAACTGAAGTGACTATTGATAAATCTTTGCGTTACGCTACTGTCATGTCTTTAGCTAGCTTTAGTCTGTCCAATAAAATCTGAGAGGCAAGTCGGCCCGACGCCCCTCTCAATTTGATGTTATTCATGATGAGGCAAATCAAAATGCTGCGAGAGATTTAAGGCGAGAATCAAATATGCCGAATGCCTCTCGCTCCTTAACACAGTTTCCTTCCTGCACGTATTACCCCCTTTAGTGAAAGTTTTCCAACCTGCTTCCTCAGTTTCGCCCGCTATCTTCCTCTCCCTTCCCCTAAAACAAGTTAATCAGGTGGAAGGACTACAAAGGGTTTCCGTGTATATTAGAATACGACCGTGGCTAAGCGCCAGAGCAGTGTCGGAGGCTTGCGTCGAGGTGGCCTTCTGCTCTCGAATCTCGTAGTTTCTGCGTAGCGAGATGTTATGCGCCAGAATGTTGCCAGACGCCACTACAATGAAATACTATCTCCCAAATGTTTTCAACGCAAGTCGAGAGCAACACCCAAATATTCCTGAATGAGCCCCTGCAACTTCATGATGCAGCCTAACGGTCCTTCCCTGCGATATAGACGCAATTCTGGCACGGATGACGGACACCCTGCTATTAAGTCGGATTTACGAGAGTCAACCAAAACCGCATTTAAACCCAGAACACTTTCTCAGGTTGACGACCCTTACCTCAGCATCATGTATTCCATTTGACTTATACCGAAGGTAATGAATGAACGCTGGCGATCCCTATAGAGGAGACGAAATTACCTTAATTGTAAAGGAAACGAGAAAACCTCTCACTAACATTTGCTCGTGGACGAGCGTTCGATTTTCGTACGAATCATTTCTCTATCGCACAATTCCTCGACAGTCTCCGATTCTGTGAAGACGACGACTGGGTCGTGACGCATCAAATACGCTAGAAAAGCGCAGTTAAACGATTAGAATAGTGGAAATCGTGCGAGGAATGTTTTCGGCAGAGAGATGAACTAAAGTTATGGAGTAATTGATCGATGCGACCAAATTCACCAATAGCATCCTTTACTGCCTCTATATGCAACACACGTCTGAAACGATGACAATAATCAAAGACCCAAGAAGTTTTCACATGATATATCCTTAACTATGGGTTTATATTGTGCGATCTCATTATTCAAATGTCGAACAGTAATTAGATGGATGCAAATTTTAGGGTCAACGAGCTTTTCAAATCCGCCCGAAAGTAGAGTACAAGGCTGTTGCAAAACGCTCAACATCATAACGGCAAAATGCATCATCAACAGAAGATTAAACTGACCCATCTGTTTACCGAATGTTGCCTTTGTCGGAACCAGCGTTTTGCTATTGGCTTGGGTCTGAAAATTACAGCTACCAAATGGTACGTTGGTGATCAAGGAGGCCATGCTCATATATCTATTCGCGTACAATACGAGAAACGTACACTAGACTAGACCCAACGAGTTCCGCCACGCAATATTTAACTAGTTACATTTGCGATTAGCTTCTTCTCGTTTGTTAGACGCTTTGACAAAAAATTTATAGATATTTATTCCGAAATGAGGCAAATAAGTTTCTCACAAAAAAAACCTATTTAGCCTATTCCATATTAATAATGCCAAGTTATTGGCCATAGTTTGTCGCAAGACTTTGTACTTCGATCGCTCGACCGACTAAACTCAGAATCACGCCGTAGGATTAATTTCCACGTTGTTCATACCGTTAGGCGACATTCGTTTGTCTTTCAATGAAATTAAGTATCGAGCTTTATTTTTATAAGCTAATCCGTAGATTTATATGCTTCGAACTATTAATAGTGGGTTATAATAAACTGCTATCCTTTCAGGTAAGTGACGGTGACCTGAATACCATTGACTCTCAGGCGCAGAGCCTCACGCCCTACTCTTTCGGTGTTTTTGTCGCAATTTTCAGTCTGGTAGTCAAACTACATAGATCAAAAATGACCGCCACCTATGCTACTGTTATTTTTTACCCAACATGAAATTGTCAGTTTGTATCTTTATTTTTATATGCGTACAAATAACGCTACGAAGGTAGACATTCTTGTGATTACTAAAATGGAGGTCCAGCTAAATGGCACAGTATGTTCGGCTTCATTAGCGATAAAACAGAGGGTATTTATTTATTTCCACAGAAAATGTTTGCGGCAACTACCATGTGAATTCTGTTAGGAAGTAGACTCCAACTATTCAGATCATTGAGAACCACAATCAGATGGTGCCTTTTTATAGAAGATCTGTACGTACGTACTTGCTAGTAACGGAACCTGACAGTTAAGCATATAACATTTTTCACAAACCCCCTAGAGCTCGAGATTTGTTAGGCTATTTTGTAAAAGACCTGATATACAATTGTTCGTTCGCATAGAGGCTTGCGTTGAAAGGTACGCGGCAACCCTGTAGTCATTCACAAAAGAGGTAATGTTTTCAAATTGACCGTTGGTTGTAATCAGCATACGTTTCAAAGCTGAGACTACGCTTGAAATTTATTTCAGCCTCACAATCAACATCTATACAATAAACCCGTTCTATTCGTTGACGAATTTTATACTTGCAGGGAACTTTGCAGGATTAAAACTCGATCATTAGAAGGCTTACCTTCCGTGAGTTGGGCGTCAACACATACGCCTTATATTTGCATCTGTAGGAAACGTCTTCTTTAAGCACCGTTTAATATCTCCTCGTCGAAACCTCGTGTAAATTTGGCTGCACTACAAAGCACATACGATAGAATATTTCTAACTTGTGTATAGGCAATTCTTCACTTTCAAATAATGCATAAAATTTTCTTTTTAAATATTTTCCAAAGGTATTATTTCAATACAACAAAGTGCATGCGTATGTTTGATGTGCAGTGTGTGCCTTTTCAATTTTTTTTGCGCTACCGTTTTTCAAACGTTTCAGAGCTCTGCCTTTGTGCCGCACACTGTAAAGCACAGTTTAAACATACTTGTTTGCATTTAATGCCATCAAATATGTCACCTGATAATTCGTAATAGTCAATAGTAGGCGTTAGACAGGCCGGCGGTGGATGTAGGCTCTTACAAACGATCCTTTCTTAGCTACGTGGTCCAAAGTTTTCCACACTTTCCACATCAAGAACTGAATTCGGGTAAAACGGGCAGCCGTAACGATCCACTGAGCCCTCTCTAAGCGCTAAATATAAAGGGACGTTCGTTAAGAGTGCTCTGCACATTGTGATTTATCATAAATGTGTATTGCTCGACTGTACAAACGACACAGGTCTTCTTCAGGTCCGGTTTCCTTTTGTATATAGTTACGTGTTGGCATATATTCGATGCTGATACGACGCAGGACACTGCCGTTCGTTTTGTGACGGAAACAAAACGGGTTAACCGATATTTATCATATTATGGATATTGAGTCACTGAAAATTACATGACGTTCAAATATGTCTGCGCGATTCAATAAGGACTGAGGTACAGCTAGGCCTGTTTAATCTGCTGTAATCCTTGAGACTTATCCGCTCGCTCTTTTACTGTGTCAAACTAAACCATGATAGGATCATGCTAGCGATAAAATAACGCATCGCTTCTTTCCTAGATGTGATTGGAACCTCCATAAAGAAAACAACTATATTTCGACTATTGTTGAAATGATTCTGTGTCGGTCGATCGATACGTCCCTGTACGACAAACCGCGTGGCAGCCTCGCTAGAGAATAACGGCAATCCTTGCATCAAAAAACATGTAAAACGTCTGACAAACAAGCATATCAGCTTTGGCGAGGCGCGTGGCGTACCACCAATCTGCTCGGTTAATGTGGCGTGATGCGTTAAGAGATAGCGCCATTTTGTCACAGCAAGACGCCTTTGAAAACCCGTCATCGCCGTCTGTCCACCTTGCTCTGAGACATTAGATCACGCTGAGTCCATGAAATGTAAGCAATCTAGCGTTGACGGGAAACCAGCTCAACCAGAGTTATCAACGGTCATTTTAATGTCCGTAGAACCGCGGTTCCGGCGACGACGTTCGCAGACCGCTTAGATTGTCATCGTCATCGTCATCGTCAACATAGGGCTATTCGAATTGTTTTTATGCTTTCAATATGAACCTTTTCTTCATCTCTTCAAAAGCACCTATAAAGTTATAGCAAAAATCTTACCTTACACTTGTGACGAAAATATATTGCTAGCACACGGCTGCCTGTTGATCTATTTGTCAAGATAGGCAGCTTTCAAAAGCGATCTTAAAATCTCCACGGATGCAGTTGATAGTGCGTTCGCATTGTTTCACAGGTTACAGGTGAGTATGCAGAACCATGTCTTGTACCTAAAAAGGTGTGAAAGTTTAAATGACGACGAGCCTAGAAAACGGTTAATGTACACATTTTGCTATCAAATGGTCTGGTCGAACATGTGCTTTAAGACAAATGAATGCAGTGCCCCTTTTGGATAAACGTTATTGCAATGAGATGTTTTCCATAAGAGCTCCAATATGCCATGTATTGTGTTGCAAACCTCCCTAGCACTGTTGTCTGAAATCGGGTTACTTTCCGTACGAAGAATACTGATACGATAGGAAAAAGACACAGCACCCGTAACACCAGCCGTGATAGGGAGGTTAAGCTGCTGCTGGTAGTAACTCCCACCGCAAGTGGACAAGTTCATTTGCTTATCTGTGACCCTGTTAATATTCTGCAGGCTCAATCATGTTAATGAAGCTTCTAAAAAGAATGAATGGGGACAGACGTTCGAAGTAATTCCGTATTGGACCAATACAGTCAGTGATTGCAGCTACCTTCGCTCCGGCAAACTAACCCTGTCAGCTGGCCCCCGTCATAGCTCTCGCTGCCACTGTTGCAGCTGCTATCACCACTGTCGCATTTGTCGATTACGCGTATTGTTGTAGTTGGCGAAACTTCCAGATAGACAAGAGCACGCGGTCACTTTTTCTTTCGCTGGCTAAATTGCGTAATGACAAAAGGCATAGGAGAAGGAAAATACCCTTGTCCAATGACTTGAACGGTCACGCGCAGTCCCTCAAACTCACAGCGAGCGAGCTTATTTAATTTCGTTGCCGTAGATAAAGAATTATAGACATCTGGAAGCAAGAAACTGAGCCCTCTTTGCGGTCTTCTTTTCGTATACAATATACGTGTTAGTGTGTGTTTGTGCTAACAGAAGCACCAGTTACGATTGGTTGTCTCAAGCTAGCGTTTAAGGTTAATAAAACCTCGTAGAAAAACAGCGCCTTTTTTTTCTTGGCAATGGAAATGTCGTAAAGCAATACAGGTGATGTTTTGTATACCTGCGTAATGGTAGAGTAAGCAAACCATCTAGATCATTACTACTATATGCCTTTCAAACATGTCAGCCATGTATATAAGAAAAGATAAGGGACAAAAATTCAAGAAGGCTCTAGACAAGAGGAAAAACAACGTCGCTCGCCCAAGTTACACACTGAAGAATACGCATGGAAGAAAGAGCGCAAGTAAGCTTGCGAGATGTTTCTATATCATAGTATGATAACTTCAAAAATATATTTTTTTCTCTAAGAAGGATTTGATAACCGCAACTGAAAAACAGGTCTGCGTGGTATTATTAAATAAACCTGTAATGCGCTTATGGCGAATGAAGCAAAAACATCATCTATCGTTGGTGACTTTGCTCACAGGCGTTTCTACTAATGCTATAAAAGATAATAATATGTTAAAAATAATAAGTTGATGTAGTGGCGCCATACAGTACATACATAGGACACGACGGTTTGTGTTAGTGCAAACTTTTCTAAGCTAATTCCTTGTCTAATCTACTGAAACTGAAATATCTAGTCTGGTAAAGGAATATATGGAAACGAAATATTGGAAAAGATCGAGATGCCATAGAGATGCTGTCCTCGTGGAATCGAAGGTTTGAGAATTTTCACCTTTGACAGTTTCGACACGCTTCGTAGAACTAACTGTAGGAAATTCAACGACAGTCCTATAACAGATTTATTTATAGCACGAGGCTCCGTTTTTGATACGTACTAAGGCATATGCCTATGGAGTAGATGAAAGAGAACACCAACTTCGGTTAATTTCGAGGAACCAAATACACATCTTTACATACTCAATATAAGTCGGCCTATGACGTATATCAGCGAGAGTAGCTAATTTTCTTAAGTTCAGAGCTTCTTGAATCGTTTTTTGCGACGAATGAATATCGCCGCTAGAGGTCAATTACCCACGGAACGATAATAACCGTTCTGAACAAATTACTTGCAGAAAAACATCAGTTACATTTACTTTATTTCAATGTATTTAGACGTTAAACCGCCATTACGAACTCAAGTAATTTATAGTTTACCTTAACCAAAGATAGGAATAACAATCCCGAATTTTATTTATAAAATGATACATTCTTTAATAATAATAATGAGGGAAAAACATATAATCAAATTTAGTGCCATTGTACACTAAGGTTTCTGCTTTTGTTGAGACCATTAAGAAACTGCGACCTTGTAATACGTGGCTACATAATAAATCTAACGGTGCAACGACTGCCAATATACCACACACGAAGCACAACCCAGACCACCTATATGCCTCAGTTGATATCTGGCCCTGTGTTAATCCAATCTGTATAAAGAAAGTTTAATTCTGCAAAAGTTTTCCCACTTGAAAAGTTACTCTGTGCAGTAAATAGGCTTCAACAGACAAGATGTCGACTATTAATGAATGTGCCATAAAAGGCACTTTTTCTTTTGACACAGGAACGCACCTCAGCTGTTGACATTTGAAAATGAAATATATCGAAAATCATCAATTTGAATAGTGCGACATACACGAAGAATAGTTCGATCTCTCTGTGCGACGTAAAGTTATGCGAAAAATTTCTTAATTTAAAGAGATTTCAGAGAACATTGATCAGAACTATGGCTCGGGACGGTTGGACCTCTTGCTGTTACGCGTTACTTCTTGCTGACTGTGATGGCAGCCGACAATTCCGTGTGTACGCTAATATCTGTTCGACGGGTCTGTATCTTGCGAAACGTGTGCATATCGAACATTTGTATATTACTGCGGGCATATCCAAACCGCATGCTCTCGGTTTTAAGCCCTGTTCGAACATTACATTCCCCCTATCTTTCCATTCCAAAACACTTACAGTGTTATACCCCTGTGCTATCTTGAATCATGTGAGCGAAACTAGCTGAGTAAACAATCCTGTCCATTAGTCGCTTCTCTGTCGTGTCCGCTCCACTCAATGTTTTGTATGTCTACTAGTGTGCGTGATTTGTCCTGCGGCTCATGCAGGACAAATCTGCAGGCTGTGGT
Organism: Varroa jacobsoni; assembly: GCF_002532875.2. NCBI lineage: Eukaryota > Metazoa > Arthropoda > Arachnida > Mesostigmata > Varroidae > Varroa > Varroa jacobsoni. The sequence continues at coordinate 47,627 of NW_019212941.1, read as the reverse complement.
GGCCAGCGGCACTGGTACTGCCAGCCCTGCGACCATCGCCACTATGGTTCTACAAATGCGACCGAATGGCACATGGTACTCAACAAAAAGCCGAGGCAACGAATGGCTTCTTTAGTGCATAGAAAGCATGCCTCCCCCTGTAGGTCATACATCCGCCTGCCGACATTCGGGCGTCTGCATGAGACAACTGATGGATGACTGGCTACCCCGCATAGCAATGGCGACAATAGCGTCTCCCTTCTAAGTCTCGAAAACAAACGGCAAAAAGGTTCTCACAGAATGCAGCTCTGGATTCAGCTTTGTCTCGGCTTATTGTCAAATGATCATGAGTGTTCTTTTGTCGTTTTGGATAAGTCATAGACATTTTTTGTTATGCGCAACTACGAATCTCCGGCTTTCAACACGGGTAATGAATGGCAATACATATTGAAGATTTATAACGATATAATTAGAAAACTGTATTTTTCAAGATACCAATGGTTCTGTTGTGCTTAGGGAACACTAAATCGCACAGGTACACTTGAAGAGTTATGTTAAGGTTGTGGGTTTTTTTTCGCACATTTTATAAATGTTATGTTCTGCTTTACGTGATGGAGTTTGTTTCTATAGAGATTAGCGAATGTGGTCACGAAATGTGTCAAGAAACGTTATGAGGCTTCCTTTTAGAAAAGTTAAATCACAACATCTATCAACGCAAATCACGTTATAACAGACAATTCCTTCTCAATCGAATACTGCCGAGCGTTCCGTGGGATTTGGCAGGTTAAGTTTTGTACGTGTCGCTCTGAGAAGCCGTCTCATTACAGTTAACAGCATCATGGATGAATGCCCGCTTGATATTCAAAACTCGTTTCAAGGGAATAGCGTTTTTATTTATTGCTTGTACAGTTCCGGGAAAACGCGAAAAGCACAGAAGAGGTATATCCTTGTCACCACCGGACGAGAACTTGATCGGACGAAAAGAAAAAGGAAAGGTTGAGGGCACTTAAACTTGACCAGAAGCAAGTTGGATAGTAACATAGCTGGCTTATTGAGGCGCTGAAGTTGTCGGGGCAAGGAGAATGGACGAGGGGTTTACGAAAAATCGAAGGCGCGGGGGTGATGGTGGAGGTAATCTAAGAGGATGAGGTGGCGGCTTTACTTCGAGCCCCAGACTTTTTCGTCCAATGGGGAGCGGGCAGTACGGGCTTCCTCGAATGTAAATTTTCTCTGACGGCTGAGGAAATAATAGGATTTTTTTCGTGATGGGAGCTATCGGCCATCGTCATTTGATAAAGCAATCAAGCTCAGCAGCAAAAAAGAAGGCGGGATGAGAGGAGAATGGGGGATAGATAGCGTGAGGCTGTGCATCCTACGCTGGTCCTCTGTCCTTCTAGAGGGTATCTCATAGCGTCCTAATTTTTGTATTGAGCTCTTTCCTCTTGTCCTAGCGAAATATTATACGAATTTTAATATGGGACCCAGCTAAGCGCAATTCGAATATCCGACGATTCAGCTTTCCTTGAGCCCGCTTACCGCTGAAGGAGCTTTAAACCGCGTTATACTAACGTTATCCAATGTAGGACAGGCTACTGAGAAGGACACTATTTGTCCAGGCGAAGGCACTTCCTTTCACTAAACATTTTACCTCGCCACTGAGCGCTCGCTCCATCGCTTGAGGCTTTGCAAATATTTCGGATTTGCATATCTCATATTGTGGACACATCTGCTTATTGTATTGATCGTTACTTAAGGTTGGCATTGGACTACGTCAGACCATTGTGATATACCATGCACAGCAAAAGTAGATTGGATAACAAACTATATGGAGCGTAAGTATGAATCAATTATTTCTGATACAGAAACGGCGATTAATTGCTAAAGTATAACGGTAAAATAGAACCGTGTTCACAAAGAGGCATGGCACTTCAAATATTCGTCCACTGTGGCGCCATTCCGGTTAGCTGCTATTGTGTAAAATTGTGCCGACTAATCGATCACATTTGCTTCGTTCAATTAAACTGAATCCGTAAAATTTTTAGGAACAGATACTTAATTACTAAATAAATAAGCGTTTTAAATCTCATGTCCAATTTAGCTATTGTTAAGCACTACTTTCGACGGGTGCCTGCCGGCACGAAACAAAGTGTGATTATGCCAGATTTCAAACTTCATTACATTATATTACTCGACGTTTCTTTTAGTTTAATAGGCAAACACTGGCTGCCATTACGCCATCACGTGGACGGTCGCTGATTACCGATTTACGTTGTGCGATACAGCGCTTCTAGTTTGCTGAGGGAAATACCGCAAAGGGAATCATCGTACATCATCAATGCTACTGTGTCGTATAAGAGGACTATCAGGTTAACTAAAGTTGTCCAGGTCGGTTACGGCTATTTTCTAGTTTCAGGAAGAGGGAACTGCGCCTGCTAATCTCATCGTAAAAACGTGATTATCTAACAGTTCTTTCTGCCATTAAAAATTAAAGGACAACGGGGACTAGGGCAGGACGAAATCAGCCCTAGTTAGCTAGGACAATTCACTTTTTTTTTTGACAAAATATTGCAGTTCAATCAATAATTCATAGTTTTGATAAATAGTAATTTACCCTCAAGAAAGCCACATTATTTTGTGACATCCGACCTAAGAACAGGTACAGCGGTTAGTGGTGACATCTTGTGATCGAGTGCCAGAAATTTGTAAACAAATTAAAATAATATCCTAATTTTAATAATATACCAGCTAAAAGTATAGATCCTGTATTAGATGGTTGTAGATGAGCCTCGAGTAACCATGAATGGCAATCGTGCGATGCACTGCAACAAACAGGATAGTCAATTTGAGTTATACTTTGACAACTGATCGAAGCCGACGGTAATTCTTGCTAAGGGCATATAACATTATCTCGAGATAATTATCAAGTATATTCGAAAGAAAAACGAAAACGGTGAAAAATACCTAGAGAAATAATAGCCAGAAGAATTACAACAACAATAGCAGTCAGTTGGTTTTGGTGTGAAAATGGTCAAAACTATAGGACACTTGAAGGTGGTTTGGTTACTTCTTTACATATAAGCACATATCTACCGTCTTTCAGATTTCTCTGTCTGATTCGTGTTTCTCTCAGTGAAGCCAAATGATAATTGATATTCCGAAGCTGTTATGTTAGATATTAGTGAACTGCGAGGAATTCATTTACGCACCCAGTTAGTACCAAATACACAGTGCAGAACTCGGCTGTAACGATGGCGTAAATGGGTCCTCAAGCGCAAACTTCGTTCCTAATCGTTCGTATCTAACTTTCAAAGTTATCCATAACTTCCGTACATGAAGTTGTCCTACAACAGAATCTATTTACACGATAGTACATTTCTTTTGCACAACGAACTGCTATCGCGTGCTCTAAATAAGCTCTATACTCAAACAGATTCTGTGCAACACTCCTCTGTGCTATATATGGCACAGATGATATATATATATATATCTCTGACCCTTGTAAGTGTTGAGCAAACCTGAACGTACTCTACAATGGTAGCACCTCTACTAGCACTTCATTAAAAATGTCGTGCTAAGAAGGAAAAGTGTGAAGACGACTAGCTATGCCATGTAGAGCTGCTGTACAACAGCCGGGATAGAAACTGATCTGGTAACAACGCAAAGAAGAGCTTGTGTTCCTGCTACTTTGTTTTGTCCTTTGCTCTCTATCCTCTTTACCTCGCGCGAACACTCTGGGATAGTACTATGGCCAGGAAAGCACAGCTTGTCAACTTGACCAGGGACTAGCCATCAAGAAAATAGGACTGCTAAAGAATTCTTGTTGTTGCAATTAAGATAGATAATACTTGGAAACAAAAGCTGCTGCTAGCGCCAATGTCGTCGGACTGTTAAGGCCACGGGAAGGGTGGGAGACGGGATGAGAAGATCTGGTAGGTCAACAGAGGGTCCGCTAGCACCCACTTAGAAACTGATTTAGATCTGTTCTATTAAATCACTCTGACGGTCTTTTTCCAGTTTTACATAGCCAGACGTATGTGTAGCAATAAACTACGATGTAGAATGGTTGTTTAGGTACACTTGTGCAAATAGGCCAAATATTTTAACATGGCTGTCGTGACTAGCTGCCGGATGAGCCAGACTGACAGAGAAATGTAGCTGCTACTATAGCTTTAACGTAATGTGAGCTGCGCATGCAAAGCAGACGGATAGCTGTGCGACAGCAGGATCAGTGAAGATAATCAACAGAATTAGCCGGAAGTGAGAATTCGTATCGAAAACACCGAGAGAGCAATGATGGCCGATAACAAATTAGTGCTTTGTAAAAGATGAATAGACACCGAAAAATCATTTGTTACTTACGTACGTACGTACGTACGCAGACAGCTGGAGGATGCAAGCACCAATCTAGAGATGAGGATAGAACCAATCACTCGTGTAATGGGACCAACGGATTTGGTAAAATGGACATTGCCTATTCGTTTGTTATAAGACGTTTCCAATAGAAACTTTTAACCATCAGGTCATAATGTTTCTATTTTGCTCAATTCTGTCGCCTTTTAGAGCGCAAGCCAAAACATAACCTTCCATTGCTAACTGAACGGAATAATTTAAAAAAATCTCAGTATTACCTTGACAACGACAGAATTACTAGCAAATATAACAGCATTCAACTTTTCTTAGGGAAAACGTAAAAGACTTCATTATATTCTATAAGAGTAATTCATTGTAAAACAGAAGGTGACACTGGAGAGAGGTTCAGCAAGGCCAGTTGGAATATTTTTGTCCATTAATCGGTAGCTAGATGATAGAGAATAGGTGTAAAAACATATATAGATTACAGATATATATAAATAAATTAATTAATTGAGTTTTGATTTGAACGAGACCTGCAAGAGATAGCAGTAGGAAGAAAACTGTCTACTTTTCCACTTTTACTTGGGGCACACAAGGTACCGCTGAGGAAGTATATTGGAATAGGAAAGGTGCGACGACAGAACTGACGATCTCTGCCCACTTCGATGCAGCCAATCGACTGCTATCGACCTCGTTCCACACGGTCACCCGCTGTTGTCCAGACATCACTCTTGAGCCCCCAAGTAGATCACAGAAAGCTCGATCAGAAATGATCTGTGTGAATCAGCCTGATCGATACGTAGATATGGCAGTCGAGTCGAACACATCCAGATGTCTACATATTGACTTACTTAGAAGAAAACGTGGTTACATAAAAGCAAGCCCGAAATGTGTGATATGCGTAGAGTGGGAGGTGATCTCTTCTCATGAAGACTAGCTTTGCTGGAGATGAGCATCTGTATCAACGTAGAATTAATTTTGACACTACATGGCATGAAAATAACCAGTTTTTCACCCTTCTGCCAATAAAATAGTAATGTTTATCTATCTATAATAAACCGTGAAAAGGGAATAAAAACGACTCCATAGTGAGTCCGGATCCTCGGCAAAGCTATAGTTTGGTTTGTAACTCGAGGGAGATAACCTATTTGTATCTTTTCTTCAATTTAAATAAATCGTAATTATCGGCTAAATAATATTAAATAGCACTTGAATGTGAATTTTTTTTCAAATAAATAGAAAACCAATGGGAATACTAATGACTTTACGTGTTATATATATTAATGCGGATACTGCTGTACGCTTACATTACGCTAAACGCTATTTGATGGTTTACCACAAAGAAAAAGAAAAAGTACGATGTTTAAAAATATAAATTTGCTTCTCGAGTGTTTTTTTTCTTTTATTTTATTCAAATGAGTTAACTCCTATAATTAACCCGCGAACACTCACAATAGTTAACTTAAAAAATCTACCACACATTTTTGCTGTGGAAGCTAGATATATGTATTTTGAATAAGCGTACTAAATATCCGAGCGTTGTGAGCACCTATATTACTAAGCTATAAATAAGGCACTGAATCGAATTACCATGCTTTATTGTTTGCAGATAAACGTTAAAAAAGTTAGTAGAACCTGAAAGGCTTCTGAGGTGAAATAACAAATACATATATAGAGTGTTCTGAAATACGTAATTTTATTACCTCTGAAACTCTAAAACTTTAATGAATTCCAAGTTTTAGAGTTTCAGAGGTAACTTTCGGTGCAGTTTGTTTTTATCGTTTGTTTCGTAGATACATACTTAAATAGTGACGTTTTAGTAGAGCATGAAAAAGATGAGAAGTAAGCCAGGAGAAGTTGTGCCAGAAAATTTCAACGACGAAATTCTGCGTCTTCCGAAGTACAGTCTTCTAAACTGTTACGCTTTGTCAAAGTAACACCATTAAATAAATTTGTTTTTACAGAACGAAGAATGAATTGCACGGTATGTTTTTTTTAAAGACCGTCAAATATACTTATATTAAATGATCCAACCAGTATAGTTTATAGTTTTTTTTTATAATTATCAAATATGTGGCTATTATTAGTGTAAATTTATATTTGTTTCATTTATTCGCTATATCGCAGTGTTTTTGGTATCACTATGGCTACTGCCGTTACACAGTATCGTATCAAATAACATGACGTTATTCTGCCTATCTCCTTGGCTAATACTGCTTTTTTAACTGGCACTGCCAAAGAATAATTTAATATATAAACAGAAAATTCACAGGTTATAAATATCACCTCATAGATAAAGATGATGCTAAGCCTTTTTCGGCCATTAGGCTGTGCTATCTCGCTATGCCGCGTACTCATTTGGAATATATTTGTATATGGGCAACCTTTCATTGCGGAGAAAGCTTTATGAGATGGATGGCAGCAACGGCCGCTCTGGTCCTCTTGTGATGCCCCTATAGGAAGTGTTTAATACCGAAATTACAGCCCTTATAATACTTCAACTAGCTATCATTCGTATTTGTGGGCCAGTGCCAAGACGTGTGTGTGTCTATGTGCACTAGCCAAGAAAATAAGCAGATCGACTAACTACCTACTTCGTCGCGACCGTTGTCGTCATATAGATGTACTCTCAAGAGCTGTCTATTATTGTTGAATAAGGGTTGTTATAAAAACAAAAACCTGGTGACCCAGTAATAGGGACAATGCTGCCCTTTTCCCTACGTTGAAGTTAAAGGACATTCCTGGCCCCGTTACATGGTGCAAGTGCACCGATTTTCATAGCTTTCCTAATCCCGGCTAGAGTGCACTTTAACAGATCAAGATAATTTAGAGTCCCTATGATGAACTCATCTCGGACAACGCTTGTCTGTCGTTAGGAAGCGACGGCGACAGACGCTCCCTGTATTTAAAAACGCTAACCACCGTTGTCGGTATTAGCCATAGAGGCGAGAAAAGAATTATCTTGCATAGTAGAAGAAAGGATAGAAAGAGATTAAAAGGACACCGTTATCTTTAAGAGGTATGAAGCGTACTCAACTATGTGATTGATAGTGCTATTAAGTCTGCATATAGGAAAAAATATACACTGAACGTTTTTGTAAGCGGTTGATTAGAAACACATTCTATTATTATTATTTGATGTGCTTTTCTGATGTTTTTTCAGATCGTAGTGCTTCGGTAGTAAATTATCTGTTTACTCAAATCTGTTAAACGATCAATTTTCCCAGCCTTATTAGCGCTATTGGTCCACCGAAGTTCGCCGCTGACAGGAAACATATTTTGCTACGTTCGAAAAAAACACTTTCACGTACGAGGTAAAGCGGGACGATTGCTGGCTCTTTCCTATTTCAACAAAGGACATTTTACGCCGCGCAATGGGCAACGTTATTAGGTGATATCCATGCCACCGTTGCGTTACGTCGATGGCGTGGATCTAAACAGTAGTTTGTCAAGATGGTAAAGGCTGTACTATCACCAAGATTGAAATGTCAACGAAGAGTACTTCGATACATTTTAGCTTCCGGTGAAGTGTTGTGGATCTTATTTAAAATTAATTGCAATATAATAATATGTGAAAATAGTATATGAAACTCGACTATGGAACAGCCGTTGGTGATTTGCAGCGTACGTCCGCATAGGTCACTTCCAATTGAGTTTTTTTTTTTGTTCTATCGTATGCCCGATTGTGTCGACAGTACGAAAGAAGTATGTTGACTACAATTAAGGCCGTCGTCTGTATGCATATGTGTATGTGCATGTCACATACACATATGGTACAGATGATACATGGTACACGCGAAAAGGATACAGCGTATATTTCAAGGGCAGACGTTTAAATTCGAAATATACCTTAAAT